>NW_006399835.1:14604305-14607859 GCF_000299155.1 Elephantulus edwardii | reverse complement strand
GTCAGCTCTGGGTCGGTTCCCACTCGACAGCACACAACAATATACAATAAGATGATATTGTAGGTACTTAATCAGAGAAACTCACTCATTGCTGTCAAACCAGTTCCAACTCATCATTGACCAACTAGTGGGTTTCTGAGGTGATAAATCTACAGATTCCCCACCTTTCACCCAATATGTAGGTCAAGAATTCAACTTTTGCATTTGCAGCATAGAACTTTATGAACTACATCAGAAGTGGTTGTTGTTGTTGTTGTTGTTATGTGCCTTTGAGCCTCCTGCTACTCATAGCAACCCTATGTACAACAGTCCTAAACCCTGTCCTATCCCTTGTCAATCTTATTGTCTCCAACACACCCATCCCCATTACACCAGTGATTGAATCAATCCATCTCATAGAGGGTCTTCCTCTCCTGCACTGTCTCTCCACCCTCCCATGTCTCTCTCCAAAGACTGATCCCACCTTGCAACATGTCCAAAGTATGTCAGACGAAGAGTCCTTGTGTCCAAGAAGCAGCCTGACTTCATCCTCTCCAGGACAAACCTATTTGCTTTCTTAGCAATCAATGGTATATTAAATAGTGTTCTCCAGCACCACAGTTCAAAGGCATCAACTCTCCTATCATCTCTAATCATTGTCCAGCTCCCTGATGCATAGCAAGTAATTGCAAAGACTGTGGCCTATATCAGGTGCACCTTAGTCTCCATACTGACATCATTGCTCTTCAGTACTTTGGAGAGGTCTCTGAGAGCAGACCTACCCAATGCAATTCGTTTTTTAATTTCCTGGCTGCTGGTACCAAGAGTGTTGATTGTAGAGCCAAGCAAACTGAAGCTGTCAACAATCTCAATCTCTTCACCATCTATCATGATGCTGCCCATCGGCCCAGTGGTGAGAATCTTTGTTTTCTTGATGTTGAGATTCAATCCATATTGAAGGCTGCAATCCTTGACTTTCTGAAGCAAGCGCTTCAGGTCCTCCTCAGTTTCAGCAAGGAGGGTTGTGTCATCTGCATAAAGCAGATTGGTGATGAGTCTTCCTCCAATCCTGATGCCACACATCTCCTCATAAAGCCCAGCCTCCGGGATAATCTGATTATATAGATTGAAAAGGTATGGAGATAGGCACATCCTTAATGCACATTCTGTCCAATTTTGAACAATGCAGTGTCTCCTTGCTCTGTTCTGACGACTGCCTCCTGGTCTAAGTATAGGCTTCACATATGCACAATCAAGTGTTCTGAGATTCTCATTCTTCTCAGAGTCAGCCACAGTTTGTTGTGATCCACACAGTCAAATGCCTTTGTATAGTCAATGAAACACAGATAAACACTCCTCTGGTACTTTCTGCTTTCGGCCAAGATCCACCTGGCATTAGCTATAATATCCTTAGTGCCATGGCCTCTTTTAAATCCATCCTACACTTCAGGCAGTTCTCTGTTGAAGTGCTGTTCCAGTAGTTTTTGGATAATCCAGAGCATAATCTTGCTTGCATGTGATATCAATGATGTTGTTGTTGTTAAGTGCCAATGAGTCGTAGGCAACTCATAGCAGCCTTATGAATGAAAGTCCTGGACACCTGTATAACTTTCATCCTTTCTCCAGGTTCATAGGATTTTCAGAGGCAAGCTATTATGGAAGTGGATGCCACTCCTGCTTCCAAGCTTGTTTTAATCGGGGTGCTTCACCAAACACTGTCCACCATGGGGAACCAGTGTCACATTTGACTCCTCAGTGTCACAGTGTTCAGCTTCACAACAACCACAAGTTACCTCTGTACAGCAAGTGGACACACCAGGGTTACACAACCTAGAAGAATGTTTCACCAAAATCAATTAAAGGCAGGCCTGAGGGCCGCAGAATAGAATCACCTAACCTTGGCTTGGGAGCATGGCTTTCTGTCCGCTAAGCCAACTGCTCTCTCTCACTATGCTGTTGTTGTTGTTAAGTGCCATCGAGTCATAAGCGACTCATAGCAACCCTATGAATGAAAATTCTGGACACCTGTATAACTTTTGTTCTTTCTGATACTGTTCAATAATTTCCACACATCAGAAGTGGTGTAAAAAAAGAAATATTTTAAGAAAAACCTTTCGACAATGCTGTTAAGATGTGATATTATGGTTAAAATACTCAATAGCTAACCAAAAAGCTGAGTTTGAATGTCTAAGAGTCTGCTTCTGTAAAGATGGTTAGAAGCAATCAAGTCAGTACTGACTTGCAGTGACTCTATGCAGCAGAGCAAAACACTGTCTGGTCCTGCACCACCCCCGCAAGTGTCTCTGTTTAAAAGCCTGTTGTTGCAGCTATTGCATCAACCAAGTAATGAGAAATCGTGTCCTTTCCCAAACACAGTGTTCTTCTCTGGGGACAGGTCCCACTTGACTCAAATATGTGAAGTAAAGTCTCTCCCTCTTCACTTCCATGGAATATTCTAACCCTACTTCCTCCAATATAGACTTCTTTTGGTTATTCTTCTGGAAGTCCATTGAAGATTCTTTAACTATTATACTTTGGAAACCCTGTGGGCTAATTCTGCTACAGGGTCCTACGAGTCAAAATCGACTCAACAGCAATTCGTTTTGATTTTGGGAGTGTGAAGATGACACAGAAGAGACAAATAGCAAAATTATTTTTAAGGAGACCAGAGAAGCTTTAACATGGGAATGGTATGAAGGCTTGATGGTGAAATGTCCTGATCAAATCTCACAAGTGAAGGTCAGCTTTGTTTGGTGTCTTCGTCTAAAGACTTCAAAAGAACAAAGCCATTTCAGGAAACATAACATGCAATAAAAAAAATGAGTGGAAAAAAATGAGAAGATAATTGAAACGTTGAATAGAACTTAGGAAAAATTCAGATTGACATTAGGAGGACAAAACATATGCACCAAAGGTGACTATCTCCCTCATATAAACTTGAAAGACAGGATGAAATCACTGCTCACTAGGAGAGTCCATTCCAGGCAAGAATAAAGGGGAGTAACTGGTGGGTCTCTTGGCTTGTTGAGTCTCCTAATGGGTGGAATGGCCTGTGCCCCAGGTATGCATTTTTTTCAGAAAGAAGCTAGGACTATGAGAGTGGAGAGAGACCTAGTGGGCTGTTGTGGTAGGGATGGAGAGAAGGTTGGCTTAGAATTAGTAGTACTGTTTGCAGACCCCCCCCAAAAAAAATTGCTAAATTGCTTTAAAATTTTCTCTTTTATTTACCTCAGGAATTTCATTTTATTCAACAAACCAAAGATAAACAAAGGTAAACTTCATCTCAATCCATAAGAAATGAAAATTAATTACCAATATAAGAGTCAACACAGATTTAACATCAATGGTTTTTATTATATTTCAGGGAGGAAAAGCCTCTTTAATGGTCTTTGTGACTCTTAAAGATGGCAAATGTTCATGCTCATCTACACTGTTGTTGTTGTTGTTGTTGGGTGCTGTTGAGTCGAGTACAACTCATAGTAACTCTGTGGATAAAAGAGCTGAACCCTGTCCTGCACCATCCTCACATTTCCTAACACACATGAGCTCACTGCACCAGTTACCATGTCAGTCCA
>NW_006399835.1:14601692-14603875 GCF_000299155.1 Elephantulus edwardii | reverse complement strand
ATGAGTATTAATTGTGGATCAAAACAAAATGAAGTTGTTGGGAATTTCCATCTCCTCTTCATCCACTGTGACACTGTCTATCAGTCCAGTGGTAAGAATCTTTGTTCTCTTGACAGTTAGATACAATCCATACCAAAGGCTGCATTCCTTGATCTTTTGCAACAAATGCTTTAAGTCTTCCTCTCTCACTTTCAGCAAGAAAGGCTGTGTCATCTGCATGACACAGGTTACTGGTGAGTCTCCCCCCTATCCTGATGCCACACTCCTTTTCATGGAGTCCAGCTTCTCAGATAATTTTCTCAGCATACAGATTGAATAAGTATGACGAGAGAATACAACGCTGACACACTCCTTTCTCAATTTTAAACCATTCAGTGTTCCCCTGTTCTGTTTGCATAATAGCCTCCTGGTCCAGATATAGGTTCTGCATGACCACAATGAAGAAGAGTTCTGGGAATGCCATTCTTCTCAACATCAGCCACAACTTGTTACGATCCACATAATCAAATGCCTTCGCATAGTCAATAAAGCACAAATAGACATTCATCTGGTATTCCTTACTTTCAGCTAGGAACCATCTGGCATCAGCAATGATATTCTTTCACGATATAGAAAACCATGTATAGGTCACATTGCTTTCTGATGTTCTCTTTCATTTTCAAAACTAGAATTTATGCCAGGATAAATTTCAGTCTCAGACAAGCTATTGCCACATTAAAATAGCTATTGTATGTTTTATAGTTAGGCTTTTCTATATGTGTGCTAATTCCTGGAGAAAATACATAACAGAATTTAAATCAAAAGTAGGGCACAACATCCTGCTTTAAACCCACTGTCCAGAAGTGTCTCGTGTGTTTCTGAAACACCAGGGTCATCTAGCAATCAAAGTTTCCTCTGAGGCATCCAGAGCTTTTCCAGAGATTTCCCCCCACCCCTTGCTATCTTACTGCAAGTAAAAATAGATTTTTTATTAGAATCAAAAGTATTTCTAAATTAAAGTTTATAAATCCTGTGGAGACCTACATTTCACATGCCTTGTTAAAACCACCAAGACCTAAAAATTAATTTTGTGATCAGCATGGCCAGTTGGTTCTCATCAGACAAGTGAATGGCTGGCAGCGATTTTCACATATGCTCTTTATTCATCTGTTGAGAGACACAAGGGGAAAAGCCGATGGAACATTTGTAATTCTCTAATTGCCTACACTAATAATAATAGCTATGTTTCCTCACCCAAGACAAAGCCATCCTTGTCATTTGTTGGACCAAACTCAAGTTATCAATATAGAAAACAGAGTTTTATGTTCAGATTGCCAGAGAACAGACCTTAGGGCCTCTGTTGACGAGCTGTGACATCTTGAGTCAGTTACACAGCCTTGCTAAGCCTTAGCTTGTGCATCTGAAAGATAGTAAATGATTTCTAGATAAGTTAGGTAACAGGAAAGGCAATAGTAGTCTATGTTGTTGTGTGTACAATCAAGTCAGAACTGACTCCCAGCTGACCCTCCGGCAGGTTTTCAGAGGCAGTCAATCGCACAGGCGGAGATCGTCCATCCTAAGTAGTCTATATTTTAATTAATTATATTACTCAGTTATAATTCATTTTCTAAAGCAAAATGTGTACGAATGATTAAATAACAAGCCAATATTATTTGACAAAACAACAACAACAAAAAAAAACCCAACAACCAACCAAACCTACTAAAAACCTTCTGGCAAGATTGACCAAAGGAAAAAATAAATAAATTATAATAATGTTTTCTAAAATTATTTGGGTGAGTAAAATTATGGAGTATGGTATGAGAGAGTAAAAATTGTTACCATTTACTGAGCACTGGAAGCATAAACCATAGAGAACTGAGCTTCTAATACGAAGACTGCCTGTGAAGAGAGCCAGAATCCACCAGCAGCACCGCAGGAGGAAGGTGGGCAATCTCTTCTCAGGCAATCTACAGCCTCCTAAAAGCCTGCTGAAAGATCAGCTACGAGTCCCTTCCAACTCATTGGTGATGAGTGAACGAGTGTGAGTCATTTACCAGAAACCACTTTGACTCTTTATGCCTTAACTTATTAATTCTCCTTGTTGTTGTTATGTGCCATCGAGTCGCTTGCGACTCATAGTGACCCTATGTACAAAAGCTCTAAATGCTGTTCTATCCTGTGCCAACCTAGCCATCTCAAAC
>NW_006399835.1:14514506-14600527 GCF_000299155.1 Elephantulus edwardii | reverse complement strand
CCCAGCCCTTCCCCCCTCCCCCCAGTTCACTCCTCTCTTTGAAAAGTAAAAGAAAAACTCCCTCCCTGGTACACAATACCCCCCTGCACCGCTCCCTCCATCCCAAGTACATTCCACTATGCAACCTTAATTGTGGACTCTTGTGATAACCATAATACCCTATCAGACCCAATAGTTAAGTACTTGGTTGCTAAGTGATAGGTTGGCAGTTCAAATCTACCCATCAGCTCTTTAGACAAGTGGCCTGCTCCCTGGATCAAAACCTGGAAAATCCCATGGGACAGTTTTATTCTCTCTCATGAGGAGGCTATGAGTAGAAATCAACTCCACAGCATATAACAAAAAAAAAAAAAATCATTTGGGTCCACAGTTGACATGCACAGCTATATTAGCTATGCATAGCAGTTTCAAAGCTATGTTGCATAGCTATGTTAGCTATGCATATTATTTCAAAGGAGGATTTTTTAAAAAACCAATAAACTCTTTTCTGTCCTAGAAGAAGACACTCGTGAGGCTTCCAGATATTAACTTGACGAGAGAGAGAGAGAGATAACAGAGCTTTTGTTCCTTGACCTTACCAAGAGAAAACAAAAAAACACAGTTACTGTATGACAATTTTGAGGAATGTTATCCCTATTCCTTAGGAGATATAAGGCCAGGGTTTCAAAACTAGAGAGAAAATTGCACGTCAATAAGAAGAACCTACAATGAAGTAGGAGATAAGTAGAAATTCCCTCCGCAGCCCTCCTTAAATTCCTCTTCACCATAATGTTCACCAGATAGGTGAAACCTCTAAGCAACACCTTTGTGACTGTCCAAAATGCATAAACACCAGACTTTTTGTGAGTTCCCTACCGACCACTGTGGGAACTCCTCACATTACACTTCCTCTACTTCAGTGGACATCATGCCTAGGACCCTAATGGACTGGATGCTGATCCTTTGTAAACACAGTCAGACCTTCTGCCTCATCCAGTGACCACAAAGCTCAAGCTGGACTAACTGGATTTCATTTCTTGAAGCCCAAATATGCAATCTCCCTCCCTATTTTCTTTTTCGTTCCAAACATGAAGTTAAAGGTTTTTCTTCTTTTAAATAAGTAGAATTTTAGAAAGCAAATACATACACCTTCGAGAGATGAGATAAACAAAATTGAATTCAGCCTCCTGATCTTACTAGGCCTCCAGGTGAGGAGAGGGGGAAAGTTCTTTGCTAGCCTAGGCCTTGAATGCTACAAACAATCAGAAAAGAAAAATGAATGAAATGATTATGATTACAACAATACAGATCTCCGAAAAACAAGAACTAGAAAAGGAAAATCTAATGGTCTATCAAGTAACGTGTTCTGCTAACCCAAAGACCATACTTCTCTATTGGTTCAACTCTACAAACAGCATCATAGGAGAAAGATGGGCAGTCTACCTTGCAATGTACAGCCCAAGAAATCTAATGGAGGGCCAGCTAATCCTACTCCATAGCACTAAGTTGTTGTTGTTTTCAGGTGTCGAATATGACTCATAGCAACACTCTGAACAACCGACCTGAACTTTGCCCTAACCTGTGCCAGCCTCATCATCTCTGACACATTTGAACCCATTGCTGCAGTCACTGCGTCAATCTATCTCATTGGAGGTCTTCCTTTCCTCCACTGCCCCTTCATCTTTTCAAGCATAGTGTCCTATTCCAAGGAATAATCTTGTCAAGCTATGCCTAAAGTATGAGCGACAAAGCTTTGTCATCTTTCCCTCTAAGGAGGACCCTGGCCGCCTTGTCTCCAAGGCATTTCTGTTTGGTTTTTTGATAGTCGATTGGATATTCAGTCCTCTATTCCAGCACTACAATTCAAAGACATCCATTCTTCCTCTGCCATCCTTATTTCATTTTCCAGTTCTCTGAAGT
Source organism: Elephantulus edwardii (assembly GCF_000299155.1). Classification (NCBI taxonomy): domain Eukaryota; kingdom Metazoa; phylum Chordata; class Mammalia; order Macroscelidea; family Macroscelididae; genus Elephantulus; species Elephantulus edwardii. The sequence goes on along the minus strand of NW_006399835.1, from coordinate 14,598,628 downwards.
GTAGAAAGCAATTGACAAGACCATAGCCTTAATCAAGTGCACCTTAGTCTTCAAACTGACATCATTGTTGTTGTTGTTGTGTACCGTCGAGTCGGAATCAATCTATAGCTGACCCTCCAGCAGGTTTTCAGAGGCAATTAATTGCATGGGAGGAGATTGCCCATCCTTCTCCTGTGAAGCAGCTGGTGGCCTCAAACGGCATACCTTTGGGATTGCAGCACTGTTTCCTGCCACTAGGCCACCAGAGTTCCCTTAGTCTTAGCTCACCTTAGTCTTCAAACTGACACCATTGCTCTTCATTATTTTGGAGAGTTTGCCAGCAGCGGACTTGCCCAGTGCAATATGTCTCCTGATCATCTGACTTCTCAGAACAAGGATGTTGATTGTTGATCAAAGGAAGATGAAATCATTGATAACTTTAATCCTATCTTCCTCTATCATGTGTTGGTCCATGATGAGGGCCTTTGTTTTCTTAATGTTGAGATGTAACCCATAAGAAAGGCTATAGTTCTTGATCTTCTGCAGCAAACGTTTCGTGCCCTCCTCACTTTAAGCAATCAAGGTTGTATTATCTGCATAACAGATTGTTGATGAGTCTTTCTCTGATTCAGAAGTCACATTTCTCTTCACAGAGTCCAGCTTTATGAATTATTTGCTTAGCATACAGATTGAATAGGTATGGAGAAAGGATACATTCCTGACACACACCCTACCTGATTTTAAATCTCACGTCTTTTGCTCTTTTCATACAACAGTTTCTTGGCCTAGGTATAGATTCTTCATGAGCACAATTAAGTATTTTTGGACTCCCATTCTTCTCAGTGTTAGCTTTAATTTGTTATACTCCAAATAACCTGACTAAAGAACAAGATTACCCTCTTGTGGTTAGAAGAGAAACAGCAGTTTCTCAATCTGGTTTCACAAAGGAGTTTTTATTGTTGGGTAAATCTTGTTGGTTTTGGCCTTGTTTGATTGATTGTTCCAAGAAGTACATTTCTTCGTCATATTACAGGCCTTATAGGCATGGATATTGTTTGTCTGAAAGTTGAGTTATGATGTGATTTCAGTTCCAGGCCTGAAGGGTGTCCAAGGGCCATAGTCTCAGGGTTTCAACCAGTGTCTAATTTTGAGATAATTTTGAGTTTTGTCTACATTTCTCTCTCACTCTATTAGGAATCTTGTACTATGATCCCTTTCAGAGTGATCAGCAGTGGTAACTAGGCACCATCTAGGTCTCTTTTCAAGGTCATGGAGACTGAAGTTGACATTATTACTCTTTTGGGCTAGTAGTCTTTATTACATAAATTCTGTGGATCAGGAAATGTCTTGTATCTGTTCCATAATGTTTAGGGCCTGATCTGCAAGTAAAACAAACACTTGGGGTCCAGAATTATCTGGAAATATTTTCATTTATATATTTGGACATTGATGCTGGCTGTCACGGGGCATCAGCTGAGCTATTAGCAGGAAGAGAAATCTGTGGTTTTTCCCACGTGGCTTCTCCATATAGGTTAGTTTGTGCTTTCTCAGAGTATATACCTGGGTTTCAAGTGAACACCGCTGTAATGTTGTTATGTACTGTTGATCGCTTGTGATTCGTAGCAATCCTATGTGCAACAGCTCTCAACCCTGCTCTATCTTGTGCCAATCTTATTGTCCCTGATACACCTACCCCCATTACCCCAGTCATTGAGTTAATTAAATCTCATTGCGTGTCTTCCCCTCCTGTGCTGTCCCTCCACCCTCCCAAGTATGACATTTCTCTCCAAGGACGGGTCCCTCCTTACAACATGCCCAAAGTATGTCAGACGAAGCCTCAGCTCTTTGCTTCCAAGAAGCAGCCTGATTTCACCCTCTCCAGATGAACCTGTTTGTACTCCTAGCAGTCCATCGTATATTCAATACTCTCTCTGCTAGCACCACAGCTCAAAGACATTAGTTCTCCTTCTATCACCCCTAGTCATTGTGAACATCGTAAGAAAGCAAAATATAAAGAAGTCTTGAGATCTGATATCAGAAGTCATAGACCATCATTCCAACATAATTTATTGGTTGAGGCAAGAAAAGTCTCATTAGGTTCAAGGACAGGAAATACAAATGCTGCCACTTAATAGGAAGAATGTCAAGAACCCATTGTAATAAGAGCACATAGCAAATTTTCAACAAAATCTGAGTCCATCAAATTAAAGCATCAAGTAAAAATTAACAATGATCTGATAAAATGGGGGTTTATACTAGATATGCAAGGTTGACTCGACATTAGAAAAGCAATTAGTGTAATCCACTATATAAAAGAACCACATGATCATATCATCAATGCAGAAAAGAAACTATAAATTCCAACAGCTATGTCTGATAAAACTCTCAACAAAATATAAATAGAAAGGAATCCTTCAATATAATCAAAGGTCATCTGTGAAACACCAATAGCTTACATCCTTGATGGAGAGAAACTAAAAACATCTTTGTAAATGGGAACCACACAATAGTACTTTTATCATGACTCTTATTCAGCATTGTACTGGAAGTCTTAGCCAAGGCAACAAGGAAATAAAAGACATTCAAATGTTGTTGTTGTTAAATGCCGTCAAGTTGTAGACGACTCATAGTGACCCTATGAACGAAAGGTCTGAACATTTATATAACTTTCATCATTTCTCCAGGTTCATAGAGTTTCTGGAGGCAAGCTATTTCTGAAGTGGATGCCACTCCTGCTTCCAAGTTTGTTTTAATCGAGGAGCTCCACCAAACACTGTCTGCCATGGGTAACCATTATTGCATTTGTCATATCACTGTCACAGTGTTTAGCATCACAACAACCACGAATTACCTCTGTACAGCAAATAGAGAAACCAGTGCTATATGACCTAGAAGAATGTTTGACCAAAACAATTAAAACCAGGCCTGAGGGCCGCAGATTAAAATCACCCACCTTTGGCTTTTGACATTCATATAGGTAAGGGAAAAAAGTAAAACTATTTTTATTTTCATATGATATGATCTTATACATAGAAAAGAGATCTCTGGTGGTTTAGTGGTAAGGATTTGCACTGCCAGTCCAAAGGTACACAATTCAGATCCACCAGCCACCACCCACATGAGAGAAAGATCTCCTCCCATATAATTTATAGCCTCTGAAATTACTAAAAAGACAATTTCAGAAGAACTGCCTTAATGTCTACCTTAATGATGTGGATAAAGTACCTCCATTTGCTGATATAGTACATGATTCAAAATGAAAAGAAGCAACTTCAAGAATCCATCATTAATTAGAAGTGTAGAACAAGCAGATCTGTCCTGGAGAAGCTAAGTTGATTATTAGAGAAAAGGATTTTTGAGCTCTGTCTCACATGTTTTTGTGCATTTTGCTAGGAGGGGCAGGCCATTGGGGAAGGACATCATACTTGGAAGGGTGGAGGGACAGTGCAGGAGAGGAAGACTTTGCATGAGATGTATTGACACAGTAACTGGGGTAAGGGGGGTTAAAGGGTTGGAGACAGTAAGACAGGATCAGGATAGAGCAGGGTTCAAAAAGCTGTTCTGTATAGTGTCACTATAAATTCTAGAGGACTGTAAAAAAAGCAAGGGCCACTTGGTGACAGCTATATCTCACCTTTATCAGCTTCGTGAAGGGGAAACATCTCTGTTCTCAGCATCAATAAAACAAAACCAATTTCCACGAAGTCAGACATGTCCACCACACTACCATACATCTTTATACTCATCTCAACCCAACTTTACTACTTTCCTGGGTCTACAATCCAATGTGATCCTCACAGACCACACAGAATCATATTGGAGAAGTCAGAAGTTTATAATCCACATTTTTAAGATAATACAGTCAAGACAGTTCCTGAAATGTGCATGTAGGCAGGCTCAAGCCTCATGGCTTTGTGTTCCTAATATTGGCTTTCCTCCCCAGCCCCCCAAAATTGTCCAAAAAAGTTCTCAGTCCTGTCAGTATTGACTTTCCTTGCCCCCATCCCCCAAATTCTCATCTCACATCAGGTTGCCAGTTTGGCAGTAGGTGCTGCTGCTGTACATGTAGCTTGAGAGGTGGGGGGGGGGGGGCTTCCTACATTCTTTTGTTGTCTCTTCAATTGCACCAGAATATCTGTCTCTGTGTCTAGAATTGTTCAGTTTATTGTAAAGACCAGCCAATCCCCTTGTAGATTGTTGAGACTAATTCCCTTTGGAATGGTAGATAGACAATCCTCTTGTGGGTAGGCTAACATGCCTCATTCACATATTCCTGCTTATCTATATAGCATTATCTCACTTTGATACAATAATTACTTTAGCATAAAACAAACAGTTAATATTTTGGCTAAGGAAAGACAATTTTGAATGATAAACTTTAGACACCTAGAATGACACATAACAGCAACAACAAATATATTATATATAATGTTGCTATAAGAAGAGTAAGGGCTATTTGGGACAGCCATGTCTGACCTTTACGGACATAAAATAAATGGGAACTGTCCCCATCCACAGCATCATTAGCACCTACTCTCATGAGGCCAGACATCCCCCACGCTCTCATACCTCTTTCTATTCAACACCAACCTACCAATCTTACCGTTTGTTGGGTTCAAAATCCAATGTGGTAAGCTAATAGACCACACAGAACCATATTAAAGAAGTAAAAAAGGTAATAACCCAGGTAAGAAGTGGAATACAGTCAAGAAATCTTCGGAAATGTGCTCTCAAGCACCTCAGCCTTAAGCTTCATGTTATAAGGCCAATGTTACAAGGTTCTCAGTCCTGCCAAGATTGCTTCCAACCACCCACCTGCTCTGTCTTACCCAGTGTTACAAAGTTTTCAGTCCTGTGTATTATGGCCTCTCACCCTTAGTTGTCCCAAAAATTTAGCTTTGGTTGCAATGGTATAGCAGCCCCAAGGTAGCTCCATCTCATATAAGACCTCTAGTTCATGGCTGCTCTTTTCCTGGTAGTGAGGTTTCTTTGCTAGTGGTGGGAAGAGGTCTAATTCTCCTGTTCCTGGATTGCTCAATTTAATGGTGAGACTAGCTAATCCCCTTGTAGACTGGTGAGACTAGCCAATTCCCTTGTGAATAGGATAACATGCTCTATTTGCATATTCCTGCCTATCGACTTGGCAAAGATAAATGATGGCTAGGAAAATCATATTGAAAAATTAACCCCATTGTTGTCACATGTAACTTGTTGATATTATTTTATGTTAACCTCCAAAGACAAGTAAAGATTGTTATCTTTAAAAGATAACAATGGGGAGGGGGGGAATAGATTTATCAGACTTTGATCAGGTAAGCCCAGTAGGAGTTATCCAAAAGGATTAGGACAAGTTCTTATCTCTACTAATTGGTGCTATCTATAATCTTAGAACATCTCCATCTACAGTGCTGGGCACACCAAATACTTTTAATATATTTTATGTGATTCTTACCTGTAAGGCACTTGTAAGTAGAATGTCCTGAAAATAATTGTCCACAGTTACTTTATTTCAGCTGGTCCCAGCACTAAACAGATTTTTCTTGGCTGTCTTTGCAAGTTCAATTCACATTAGCGGTGATAAAGAAGAGGTGCCACTGTTGTTGTTAGTTGTCATTGAGTCAAGTAAGACTGCTAACCACGTTACTGATAACAGATCTGAACCCTGTTGTGTCCAATGCCAGTCCTCACAATGTCTGACACACTCGAGTGCATTGCTGCAGTCACTGTGTCAACCCACCTAGTTGAGAGTCTTCTCCTTTACCACTCCTTCACCTTTCCAAGCATGATGTCCCTCTCCAAGAAATAACTTCTCCTAGCAACATGCCCAAAGTATGTGGCATGAAGCTTCATCATCCTTGCCTACAAGGAGCACTCTGACTGTACCTTTTCTAGGACATATCAGTTCTTTTGGCTGTCCATGGGATATTCAGGACTCTTAGCAACACCATAGTTCAAAAGCATCAATTTTTCTTCTGTCATCCTTACTCACTGACCAGCTTTCAGCATAGCAAGTGAGAGAAATAGTCTGAATCATTTGCACCTTAGCCCTATAACTAACATCATTTTCCCTCAATAATTTAGAGAGATCCCTGACTGTAGACTTTCCTGGTGCAATATGTCTCTTGACTGCTGTAATTAAGGGTAGTGATTGTGGATCCAAGTAAGATGAAGTTATTTACTGTTTCAACTTTTCTCCATCAATCTATCAGTCCAGTGTTGGGAATTTTTGTTTTCTTGACAGTGAGATGCAATAAATATTGAAGGCTGCAATGTTGGATCTTCAGCAGCAAATATTTCAAGTCTTCCTCACTTTCAGCAAGCAAAGTTGTGTCATCTGCATACCAAAGGTTATTGATAATTTGTCCTCTAATCTTGATGCTACATTCTCTTTATGGAGTCCAGCTAAGCATAATTTGCTTAGTATACAGATTGAATTCAACCCTGGTACAACTGAGATACAACCCTGATGCACATCTTTCTTAATTTTAAATAATTTAGTGTTCCGTTGGTCGGTTCACACAATGGTTTCTTGGTCAAGGTATAGGTTTTCCATAAGCACAATTAAGTGTTATAGGATTCCCATTCTTCTCATTGTTATCCATAATTTGTTCTGACCCACATAGTCAAATGTCTTTACATAGTCAATAAAGCACACATAGACATTCTGTTCTTCTTTGCTTTCAGTCAGGATGCACCTGACATCAAACAATGATAACCCTGGTGCCACCACTTTTTCTAAATCCAGCTGGAACTAGAAGCAGTTCTTTGTGTATGTGCTGTAGTAGCTGTTTTTGAATGATCTTCAATATCATTTTGCTTGTATGTAATACTAATGAAATTGTCAATAATTTCCTCATTCTCTCAGATTACCTTTCTTGGGAATTGGAACAAATATGGATCTCTTCCAGTCAGACTGTGCTGGTCATAACAAATTGTGGTTAATCTTGAGGAAAATGGAAATCCCAGAACACATGATTGTGCTTATGCGAAAACTGAATTTGGACCAGGAAACAGTACTCAGAACAGAGCAAGGAATCCCTGCATTGTTCAAAATCAGGAGAGACGTGTGTCAGAGATGCATCCAGTCTCCATACCTTTTCAATCAGTATGCAGAACAGATCATTAGGGAGGCTGGGCTTTATGAGGAGAAGTGTGGCCTCAGGATTGGAGGAAAACTCATCAACAACCAACTTCATGAAGATGGCACAACCTTGCTTGCTGAAAGTGAAAAAGACTTGAAGCACTTACTGCAGAAGGTCAAGGACTGTAGTCTCCAGTATAGATGGAAGCTCAACATCAAGAAGACAAAAATTCTCACCACTGGGCCAATTGGTAGCACTATGATAGATGGAGAAGAGATTGAGGTTGTTAACAACTACAGCTTACTTAACTCCACAATCAACACTCTTGGCACCAGCAATCAGGAAATTAAAAAAAAAAAAGAATTGCATTATGTAAATCTGCTTTCAGGGATGTTTCTAGAATATTGAGAAGCAATGGTATCAGTCTGGAGACTAAGGTGTGCCTGATCCAGATCATGGTCTTCACATGCATCAGACAGCTGGACAATGACTAGGGATAGCAGAGGGAGAATCGATGCCTTCAAGTTGTGTTGCTGGAGAAGAGTCTTGCACATACCATAGACTACCAAGAAAACAAACAGGTCTGCCTTGGAGAGGATGAAAAAAAGTTTCTCCTTGGAGGCTAGGATTTTGAAACTCCATCTCACATACCCTGGGCACGTTGCCAGGCAATATCAATTCTTGGAGAAGGACATCACTCTCAGAAGGGTGAAGGGATGGCACAGAAGAGGAAGACCCCTGATGAAATGGATTGATACAGTAACTAGGGCGATAGAGTTTGGTGTGTCAGAATCAGTGAGACAGGCTCAGGACAGGGTAGGTTTCAGAGCTGCTGTACATAGGGTCACTATGGGTGGCAGGCAACTCGGAGGCACATAACAACAACTAGTCAGTCAAACAGGCAGCTGTCCTCCAAATTTCCAGGTATTGACTGATGAACAGGTTTGTAACTGTTATTTGTTATTCGTAGGCACCATAAAGTAAGACTTAAGTCGTTGTGTACGGTAGAGACAGAACTGACCCACAGCTGACCCTCCAGTAAGTTTCAGAGGCAGTTCATCAGAACGGGAGGAGACCGCCCATCTTTCTCTTGTGGAGCATCTAGTGGCCTTCGGAATTGCAGTGTAGCTTCTTGACAGTAGGGCACCAGAGACCCTGTCTGTCCTATCCTCTGCCATCCTCACAATGTGATACACTCAAACTTACTGTCACAGTCACTGTGTCAACCCACCTGATTGGAGGTCTTATCAATTGGTATTTCATCCACTCCTGGGATCTTATTTTTGCCAGTGCCTTCATTGCAACTTGAACTTCTTCCTTCCTTTCCATTGACTTCTAATCATATTTTTTTACCAGTTCAGTTCACATTAAAGGGGAACTGAAGAGGCACCACTGGAGGTTTATCTGAAAGACTGCGGATGGCGCTCATCTTCTTGCCTCATCCCACAAAAATGACCTGGTAAAGTCAGAGAACTAAATTCTTGGGGGTCCATCCAGAGGTTAAGTTTTTTAGAAAGAATAAACATTGTCCTTATTTGTTGTTGTTGTTGTTATTCATCATTCGAAACCGACCCATCGCGGACAGTAAATCAGATGGGTAAATCCCACCGGTCTCTCGGGGAGAAGTTGGTGGAATCGCTTGCTTTTGGATTGGTAGTGCAGCCCTTAGGAGCTGTTCTTAGCTCCACTAGAGCTCCCTTTCTTCACTTATGTCATATAAAAGTAAACAGAGGCGCGACATTCACAATTACGTGCCCGCGCGCACGTTTTTAATAGCGCACGCTCTACAAATACACGGATCTCCAAATCTGACACATGTGAAAACATACACACGTGCTCAACTTCTCCCGGGCAGATCTTTGAAAGCAACTGGCTTGGGTGTGAAGTGTTTTCGCATTCCTTGTCACACTTTCTACAAAACATTTTCAGCAACAATAAAACCAAATCAAAATTAGGGGAAAATGAATTTTTTTTAAAAAAAGACTACAATATATATTTGCTTATGTAACTTTTTCCTTCGTACTGTCTGTGGATTAATTTGAGTTTCTGGATTTATCCTGCCGGGCGATTCAAGAGCGGAAACTGCGGCGAATCAGGGCGGGAACGCTCGGGGGGGCGGAGCACAGAGGTGACGTCACCGCCGCGAGGCGGAGTCTAAGGTGCCGGGATACATGTGTGCTGGCGCCTGCAGCTGCGCACAGAAGCGCCTTGCGTCTAGTCGGCCGCGTTCTTCTTCTGACGTCCGCCGGCTGCGCGCCGCTACAGAGATGGCAGACGATCTTGGAGACGAGTGGTGGGAGAACCAGCCGGCAGGAGCAGCCAGCAGCCCAGGTACCCACTCTTTACCCGCCATCCTCAGGGTCCCCTCCGACTGCGCTCGCCTCGGCCTGCGTGTCGCGATCGCTTTTTCTGTCTGGGGAGAGGGCGCACTGCTTTCAGGAAGAGTAGAGGGAGAGACGTTCTGACACGTGAAATTGACATGTGAAGTTTACCGAGATCTTCCTCGCAGGATGCACTCATTTCCAAATGGTTTCACTTTTCTTTCTTTTTTGGGGAACTTATAAATACAGTTTTTGTAATTGGAGGATGTTGTGTAGCTAGCTGTAAAAGGTAACTTCTAGATAGTTTCCGACTACTTAAGTTCAAATACCTGCTCCAGCACTGTGATGCCGTTTGATAGTGTCATCTAGGATACAACCTCATCAGTACATTCCAGCATCTGCTTATTTCTTAAAGTTTCGTGAAAGCAAAGTGAAAATAATGTGATACTTTAGCACAGTATTTAATAAATAAATATAATAAATAATATAATAAATGCGCAATGAATATTAGCTATTGTTTCTGAGGAGGACCTCATGTACTTACTGCAGAGGGTCAAGGACTGCAGCCTTCAGTATGGACTGAGGCTCAATGTCAGGAAGACAAAGATTCTCACCACTGGACCAATCAGTAGTATCAGGATGGATGGCGAAGAGATTGAGATTGTTCACAGCTTCAGTTTGCTCGGCTCCACAGTCAACACTCTTGGCACCAGCAGCCAGGAAATAAAAAAAAACATATTGCGATGGGAAAGTCTGAGGTTAGGGACCTCTCTAAAGTACTCAAGAGCAACGGTGTCTCTCTGGAGACTAAGGTGCGCCTGATACAGGCCATGGTCTTTGCAATCACTTGTTATGCATCAGAGAGTTAGACAGTGACTAGGGAGGATAGAAGGAGAATTGACGCCTTTGAGCTGTGGTGCTGGAGAAGAGTATTGAATGTTCCATGGACTGCCAAGAAAACAAACAGATTCATCCTGGAGAAGGTTAAACCAAGCTACTCCTTGGAGGCAAGGATTCTGGGGCTCCGTCTGACATACTTTGGACGTGTTATAAGGAGAGATAGGTCCTTGGAGAGGGACATCATGCTTGGTAGGGTGGAGGGATGGCGCAGGAGGGGAAGACCCTCTATGAGGTGGATTGATTCGGTGACTGGGGTAATCGGGATGGGTGTGTCAGAGGCAGTGCGGTTGGCACAGGATAGAGCAGGGTTTAGGGCTGTTGTACATAGGGTCGCTATGAATCGCAAATGACTCGAAGGCACATAACAACAACAACAATTTGGACTGTTAGTGCCAGAAGGGGCCTTGTTGTTAGGTGCCATGGAGACAAATAGGCCTCATAGCATACCTGTGAATAACAGATCTGAACCCTGACCTTTCCTGTGCTGTCCTCATTATCCCTGACACACTTGAGCCCACTGCTGCAGTCACTGTGTCAATCTATCTCATCCAGGGTCTTCCCTTTGGCTGACCTGCCACCTTTCCAAGCATGGTGTCCGTATCTAAGAAATATTCTCTCCTGGCAACATTGTCATCTTTGCTTCCAAGATGCATTCCGGTTTTACTTTCTCCAAGACATAGCTGTTTGTGTGTTGGTTTTTTTGTTTTGTTTTGATTTTTGCAGTCCATAGGATATTCACTACCCGTCTCCAACACCAAAACTCAAAGACCTAAATTTTCTGTCATCCTTATTAATTGTTCAGCTTTCAGATGCATACAAGTGATTGAAAAGACTATGGCCTATATCAGGCACACCTTAGTCTTCAGACTGACATCATTAACGCCCCAGGAATTTGGAGAGGTCCATGACAGAGGATTTCCCCAGCGTGATCAATCTCTGATCTCCTGACTGCTGGAACCAAGAGTGCTGATTATGGGTCATGTTGTTGTTGTTAAGTACTGTTGAGTCGTAGGGGACTCATAGCAACCCTATGAAGGAAAGTCCTCAACACTTGTGTGACTTTCATCCTCTCTCCAGGTTTATAGGATTTCTGGAGGCAAGCTATTACAGAAGTATATGTCACTCCTACTTCCAAGCTTGTTTTAATCGGGGAGCTCCACCAAACACTGTCCACCATGGGTAACCATTAATGTATATGACACATCAATGTCACAGTGTTCAGCTTCACAGCAACAACAAGTGACCGCTCTATGGCAAGTGGGCACACCAGGGCTATCCAACCTCAAAGAATGTTTGAAGAAAAACGGTGAAAGACAGGCTCTGAGGGCCGCGGGGTAGCATTGCTTTCTGTCCACTGGGGCAACTGATCACTCTCTATGTTGATGTAGTAATGTGAAATTATTAATAACTTCTATCTTTTCTTCGTCTGCCATGATGTTGCTTATTGTTCCAGTGGTGAGAATGTTATTCTTCTGCAATACATATCGACAGCTGTAGTTTTTGGTCTTTTACAAGCAAGTGTTGCAAGGCCTCTTCTTTCATCTATTTGAACTCACTCGTTTACAAGAAAAGGAATATAAGACTAAAAATGCTAAACAACTTTACACTAGTTACTATCAGAAACAAACTAGAATCCAGGTAGGAACATGATTCAAGCATTGTTTACTAGGTACACTCATCCTCAATGTAGGGCATTTTACAAGATGACATGAGGAGATATGTGTGTGTCCTTAATGAAAGGTTTGAAGCCACCTGTTGCTTCTTGGAAACAGGATGAGCAGTCTCCTGCCATAATGAGTTATAGCTTTGGAAACCCGATAGAGTCACATAAGTCAGAAACAGCTCATTGTCATTGCATTTGGGTTTTGTTTTTATGTGGTTATGTGCTGTTAAGTCGACTACAACTCATAGTGACCCTAGGAACAACGGCTCAGTTCTATGCCATTCTTACCGTCTCCCACACACCTTGTCACAGTCACCATCAGTCCATCTCATGGAGGGTCTTTCTGTCTTTCTGTTAACTCTCCACTTTTCCAAGCACGAGATCCCTCTCAAAGGACTGGCCCCTGCTAACAATATGCCCAAAGTATGTGAGATGAACTTTAACCATCCTTGCCTCCAAAGTGCACCCAGGTTTCCTTTTCTCCATTACAGGCTTGTTTGTTCTCTTAGCAGTCCATGGCATATTCAGTACTCTTCTCCAACACCACAATTCAAAGTCATTAATTCTTCTGTCATTCTTCTTTACTGTCCAACATCAGGTACATAACAAGCAATTGTGAAGATTATAGCTTGGATCAGGTGCAGGGTAGTCTTTAAACAGGCATCATTGTTCTGTAGTATTCTGGAGAGATCCTTTACAGCAAGCAGATTTTCCCAATGCAACATGCTGTTGATTTTTTTCCTTTTTTTCTTTCAAATTTATTCCCGTCTCCCTTTTTAAAAATTTTATATTGGTTTCCATACAAAATTCATATACACTGTGTTTCATTCATATACAGTGTGCTTCACACAATCCTTCATTTTCATTGTTTTTCATTCGATCATTCCCATACATTTTATTTTATAAAATCAATGACCATTGATCTATGCCCACTATTACTCCGTCTTTTCAGGTCCCCAGTGGATCTTTCCTAATTCCTTTATCCCCCCCTCTGTCTACCAAACTCTGCGACCCCATGGTTTCCCCCATCTCCACTCTTACATGTCTTGATTTCTTGATTGCTGGTACCAACTATGTTGATTGTGGATCCAAGTAAGACAAAATGCTTAACTGCTTAGACCACTGAAAGAACAAACAGATAAGTCTTAGAGAAGGTGCAGTCAGAGTGCTTCTTGATGGTGAAGCTTCATCTCACATACTTGGGGCATGCTGCTAGGAGAGGCTACTCCTTGGAGAGAGACAATATGCTTTAAAAAGTGAAGGGACAGTGAAGGAGAGGAAGACTCCCAACCAGGTGAATTGACACAGTGACTGCAGCAATGGATTTGAGTGTGTCAAAGATTATGAGGATGGCATAGGATAGGGCATTGTTCATATCTGTTGTTCATAGGGTTGCAATGATTTGTACTCAACGGCACCCAACAACAACATCATAATGTCTATTGGACCAGTGGTGAGGGTTTTTGTTTTCTTGAAGTTGAGATGTAATCCATATTGAAGGCTTTCGTCCTTGATCTACAGCAAACACTTCCATTCTTCCTCACTTTCAGCATCTAAGGTTGTATCTTCTGCATAGCACAGGTTGTTGATATGTCTTCATCCAATCCTGATGTCACATTCTTCTTCATAAAGTCTACTCAAATTATTTGTCTGGCATACAGATTGAATAGGTATGGAGAAATGATACAAACCTAAATATACCTTTTTGGATCTTAAACCACACAGTGTTCCCCTGCTCTGTTCTAATCACTGACTTAAGTTTCACAAAGGCTAGTGGTATCCTAATATTTTGTTGTTGTATTGTCAGCGACTGTAAGATCAATTGCACCCCAGTGACTGTAAGTACAAAGAATGAAATATTGCCCAATCCTGGGTCATGCTCGTAGTGTCTGTTGTGCTTAAGTCCATTGATAGAACTACTGGGCCAGTCCATCTCATTGAGGGTCTTCCTCTCACTTACCCTGCTTTTCCAAGTCTAAGGTATTTTTCCAGGGACTGACTACTTCTGACAACATGCCCAAGATAGATAAGCAGAGTGTTTCTGTTCTCACTTCAGGCTGCACTTTGTCTAAGACATTTGTTTTGGTCTTCTATTGTATGTTCAGTATTTTTTGCCAACGCCACGGTTCAAAGGCATCCATTTCTCTTATGTTTTCCTTTTTCCTTTCTTTGTTATAACTGTTCCTTTTCCTATCTAAGCCGATCTTTCAATGACACGCTCTTCATATTAAGAACTCTGTTCACACATTAGCTACCCAGAGTACCACTTCTGGGTACGTGAGGTTAAAGTAGCCATTCATTACATCACTACCTCATTTTAATTCTTAGCAGAGCAGCGGTTCATTCCCATATTGATTTATTATGGGGTGTACCCAGCTAGAATGTTAACTCACATAAGCAAAGACTTTTCCATTTTTGTTCTTTGCTGTATCCTGAGGACCTAGAGAAGTATCTGGGTAGATGGAAGGCACCTATTAAATATTCAGTAATTAGATCATTATTACTGTTTCATAACCACATCTTGGGAAAATTCAGCTTGCAAGTTTCACATTCTAAGAGTATTGATCTGCTAGAGGATTTGTTGACATCATTTCCACGTTTTGCATATGGTTTGGCAGATGTTGCTTTTCTCCTAGAAATACACATGAAGTCCTTGTTATGCTGCTGTTTACTAATAATTTGTTCTAATCATTTTTGGATTTAGTTTTAGAAATTAAATCTAAAAGAAGATAACACAGTTGTTTAATAAAAAGCTGATGGTTGCTCTTGCTAAGAATTTTTATCACCTAATATCAGTGATTGTTCTTTCATTTTTGAGACTGCTAAAATAAGCATCATAAATCTTTTTGTTGTAATTTAATTTTGTTATCTCCTTCAAGATGTATTGGTTTATATATCCTGTATTCCTTGCAATGATTAATCAGGGTAATACACTATATCTTTTCATTAAACCTGACTAACCTAATTTGTTGTTTAGAAGAGATCCCCCCCTTTCTTATACCAAAATTAGGTCTTTACAGTATTATTTTTTATATGTGATCAACCATGCATAGTAAAGTGTTGGCTCTGTATATAAAATGTTGACTTACAGTGGATGCTGATAACACAGAGAAAAAACCAACTTTAAAGTATGTGGTTTCAAAATAATTTATTGAGTTCTCATGCGTGGCTGTCTTAGACACCATAAAGAAATCAGAGGAGAGAAAATCAATCTATTTTCATTGTAAGGTGTATACACTGGTGTTATCATACATAAAGATGTGCACACCAACTGCAAATAATATTTTTAGCACAGGTGTACGAGAGGAACAAACAAGAACATGATGCATTTTGAGAGAAAAAAGAGAAACAGTTCTATTATTCAACATTTTTCTGTGTCTGAAGACTGTATATGTAACAAGTGTTCCAAAGATAATTTTCATGAGCTAGTTTATTTTATATAGTTTCTATGATTATTTTATACAGTTTCTATGATTATTTTATACAGTTTCTATGATTCTTGAGAATGACTATGACAAAAGGTTGTGATTTATAAATTTTCCTTCAAATCACATATAAGTAGGTCAAGATGTAATTTTGCTAAATGTCACTGAATCTTGAAAACTACCACTCAGGAATATAGAAGGCCTAGAGATAACTCTCAGTCCTTCAGCTCCCCACCTCCCCAGTTTAAACAGTTACACATTACGTCATTTATAGCATTAATACTTTGAACAGTTCTTATCTGCCGTTCTTATTTGAACAAATATATACATTCATAAAATTATACATTTTAGAAAGTATTTCACAAGCAACTTGAAATATATTTGTTTTGTTTTCATCCAATTTTATAGTAATTCTTAAATTGCTAGTATTGATTTTAAAATTAATTGATTAAACCTTTTTTAATGTCCTCATTCCTGAGTTCTTAGTTAATCTAGTTCATATCAGGCCAGAGGTCAGATAACTTTCTTTACAAAGCCTAGATAATAAATATTTTGGGCTTTTTGAGCCAGACTGCTTCTTTACCAACCTCTCAGTGCACCATTGCAGTGTGAAAGCAGCCATAGACAGTACGTAAATAAATGTGGCTCTGCTCTAATAACACTTAATATATGGACAATTAAATATTCATTTTACATAGTTTTTACATATCACAAAATATTATTCTTTATTAAAAATTTCTCCACCATCTAAAAATACAGTAACTTGCAGGCTACAAAAAGAAAGAAAAAAAAAAGTGCATTGAATTTGTCCTACAGGCTGTACTTTGCTAACCCCGGCTTGGGACTCAGAGACCCTGAGTTCAAACCTGACTTGAACATGTCTCCAAAAGGAGAAGGATTTTGAAACATGCCCAGCGAGAATTGTATTTTACCTCATTTACTCTGCTAATTGATCATAATCATCCTCCATATATTATTTAATTTCATATTTGAGTCAAGTACTTTATTCAAAGTTTACAAAGAACTTGGTTCAGTAACTCTTAACTAAGTAAATGTGGGTTTGGGGAAGGAATCTAGCTTGAAAGTATCAGATTGTTAAATGTTGAATTACACATTGGATTTGTTTTCCTTTACTTGGATTTCTGTCTACTTACTTTAACGTTTTTAATAAAATAAAGTTCTAGAGTTATTAGGACAGCACCTTTTGTTTTCATTGTTTAGAGGGGCTACTTTCTGCAGAAATGGGATTTATATTTCATTTGAGGCAAACACCATTTTGTTGAACTTCAAATAGTATTACTGGTTCATAATTGTTAGTTGTGATTTTATTTTCATTATACAGTGCTTTTAAAAAGCACTGGGGTGTTCCCCCCCCAGTCTCTTTGTTAAAGTAAAACTTTGTTATTTTAAAGACTTCTATTATAATGTATTGTTGTTGTTGTTGTTCCCTAATCCTTGAGTTGAATGCATCTCATAGCAGCCCTGTGAGCAACAGATCTGAACCCTATCCTGTCCTGTACCATCCCCACAGTGTCTGCCACATTTGAGCCCATTGCTGCAGTCACTGTGTCAGTTCACTTGGTTGTTGGTCTTCTCTTTTGCTGTCTCTCCACCTTCCTAAGCATGATGTCTCTCCCAATGAATAGTAATGCAGCAGAACAATGGTATTAGAACTGTTATTACTTAAAGAGAGCTTTCTTCCAGTTGCCTTAGTATTATTATTTACCTACCTCTTTTTAAAATTCACAATTCTCATTCCTGTCTCTTCTTCTCTCTTTTAAGGTTTCCTGGATAGTGCAGAAGGTTGAGTACTTAACTACTGACAAAAGATAGGCACTTCAGACCAAGACGTTTGCTTCTTGGGAAGCAGGTTTAATGATTTGCTTCTAAAAAGTTAGTCTTGAAAACTCTTTGAAACAGTTTATGAAATCTCCATTTGTTAGAACCAAGTCAGCTTGAAAATGTACTCTACAATGTCTCCTCTAGGTTTTAACAGTTTTTGAATCTCAAACATAAGCAGACATTGTTCTCTTTGGTAAGGTAAAACTGTTTGTAAAACTGTTTGATAACATTTTGTGTTTCTGGGACCACTGTTTGGACCAGGTGGCCCTTCTCTGCTTCACTCTGCCTCTGTTCACCAAGGATTTATTGAAGACCTCCTTTAGGTCAGGCATGGCCTGAGCACTTCACACATGCATTTTCCCACCAGTAACTCTCCGCATTACCCCTGAATTCTCTCTCTATTGGATTTTTTGTGTGTGTCAGAGTTTCATCACTTTCTTTTGCAGTCGACGCCCTCCCTCTATTATCTTCCAGCTTGTTCGGAACCGACCCTTAGTTCACCCTGAAGTGGGTTTTCAGAAGCAGTTAATCGCATGGGAGGAGACTGCCCATCCTTCTCCCACGGAGCAGCTCGTGACCTCGAACCACGTGCCTTTGGGATTGCGGCGAAGGTTCTTGCCACTTGGCCACCAGAGCTGTTTCTGCTCTCCTTTAATTTAGGCTTTTCTATTTCCAGTTTTTCTTTTACTCCATTTCCTTGTCTTTTTCCTCAGCTGTTTGCCTGCTTAGGCTGCTGAACATCACCACCTCATTCTTTGGCTTTCATAGCTCTCTCAAGGTCCCGGCTCCTCATCTTCCCCCTTTAAGTTGGAGTGATGTTGGGGTATCTGTATATTGACCTCTGTGCATTGAAGCAGGTGTGGCTTGAACGAGAATTGAGAAAGTCATTTCCTGTACTCCTGGTCTGCTGACTCCATCTCTGGGTAACCATCTACAGTGCTTTTTTTAAACTTTGAAAATGTTATCCATAGTCAGTGCTTTATTCAGTTCACAATGTCAGATCATGGAGACGGTTCAGTAATGTTTTTCATTGAACTATTTTTATATTTCTGTACATGTTCTATATAGATAATATATTTGACTGAAGTTTTGTGAAATATCTTTCTCATATCTTAGGTTTCTCTTTCCACAATTTCACTTGATTTAAGAAATAATTTCTTTCTTAGAGTGATAAGAAAACTTACTATAGCACTCCTGCAGGAGATTATGTCCAGCCTTCTAGCTAGCTGGTTGAATTCAACATTCTGTAGTATGATTTTTCTTTTAAGTTCCCAAGACAGTGATTCATATCTCCCTGAAATATTTCAGTGTTGGAAATCTTTCACTCAGATGCCCTGGTTGTTACAGAAAGCAGCTATTATCAGTCTAAAATGGTTTGTCTTCTGAGTCCAGCAATATGACGTCATGGCTTGCTAAATACAAGAGGTATAACCTACTGTTAAAATCTGTGCCAGCACGAAAATGCGTATACTGCACCAATGATTATCAAGTGAGCTACTTAAAGGGTAAGTGTGGCAATGGCTCAGTGTATTATCTTTCCTCCTTGTAAGAGTCATCAACTTTCTTTTCTTTATGCTTACAGAGAAATTGTCATTTTGGACTTTACTTAAACAGTGATTCCAGTTGTTCTGTCCTATTGAAGAAAATAATCAGACTTTCTTATGACAGAGTAGAAATTCCCAATGTCACATTTTCTTACTCAAATATTATTATTATTATTATTATTTTTTTAGTATAGTTCTATGGAATGACAGAGCTTTTGTGTTTTTGTTCACCAGAGAAGTCATGATCTGGACTAGTGAATGCAGTCTTTTCTAAATTAGATGGTAGCAAGTCTAGTTTAGGGCTGGATTACAATACAATAGGTAAGATAAAGAATTGGTTATCATTTCCTGGGGAAAGATGTACTCAAGTTTGTCTCTCTTTCTGTGTGCATTTACATGCACATCTGTAGAAATAATAATTATAAATGTTCTGCCCTTTCAGGATGATCTTCACCAAGTACACCAATCTGTGAATGAACCATCTGTCAGATGCTTCTTCACCATTTCCCTGAGGCATGTCCCGTTCTTGTTGTTTGGCTTTCAGTTTTCCTCGATATTTCTGCAGGTGGATGTATCCAGCTGGCACATGGACATGACTTACCTTTTTCCTCCCAGGTGGAGGAAAGTGTTGGAGGTGACAGTCTTGATGATGTGTAGCCTTCCACAGCCAGCTGGGTGCATAAGCTTATCCATAGGTTCTAGGGGAGCCTTGGTAGAAAGGTCAGTGTTGCCTGTAGGTTTTGGCTTAGGTATCCGAGTTGGAAATCTCTGTTTGCATACCTCCTTGATCTTGAATTAAACAAAGAACAAAAAGTAATTAATAGTATAGTTGGTGAAGAAGCAGACATTGTTTAGGACTGATATTGGTTCAAAGGATTTGACTTCTTGGAAAGCACTAGATCCTTGGATACATAAGATTAGATAGGGTAAACTATAATAGATTGAATAAAAATGTAAGCAAAGTAATTCAGTAAATGTGTTGAGAGTGTGTTGTGTGCATAGGCCTTGTTAGTTGAAAGCTAGAGATAAGGAGATGAATGAGATTGGTTTCTTGTTTTGTCACAGTCACAGTATAGGTGAAGGTAACAGCATTGTCCCAAATCAGTAAGGTTACCGAAAGGCAGTTAATAACGTTTGAGAAGTCTATAAGAGCTTTATGAAGAAAGTACTATTTTTCTTGAGTCTCTGAAGACTTTCAGGATTTTTAAATAACAGGTATGAGGAAGGACATTCCGGAATAAAGGAATGGTTTTAGTAACACAGTAAAATACTTTTGACAATAGTCCTTAGGTAGGAAAGTATCAGACACAATTGACAAACTGAGTTTGTTAAAAATATAATGTATTTAAGAGATAATATGGTAACATAGACTGGAACTAAATAGTGGAAACTATACCTGACCATACTGTTGGGGAGTATGTGTATGTATGTATGTGTTGAGGGTGGGAGATAGGAAGAAAATAGTGAATGGATTATGACAAGACAGTGTGGAGGTAGAGTTGTGATAGAAATGTTGTTGCCTTATTAACATATTTCATCAAATTGGAACCCACTCATTGTTGACCCTCCATTGGGTTTCAAAGTCTATATATAGATTGCACAGAAGGAAATTGCTCATCTCTATAGCTCCAAGTGGCTGATGAATTTGAACCACCAGAGGTGCATGACCCTTGGGTTTAAAGTGCAGCTGTGTATAGACTACACCACCAGAGCTATCTAAAGCACTTATATGAAGAGTAAGAGAGAGAAATCATCTGGAGTTGGAGATTGGATTATTGGGCTGTAAAAGAACAAAAGCTTGATTGAGTTCATATTTACTTTTCATTTAATTTTTGAAAAATTTTGTTTTTAAAAATATACACATCAAAAATGAATGCCAGTTCAATTTTGTGGGTGTGCAATTCAGTGACATTGATTACATTCCTAGAAATGTGCAATAATTCACTATCCTTTATGAATTTGTGACTCTTCCTCCATTAACATAAACTTACCACCTTTTCCAGTAACAACCCCAAACTTGCTGCCATTGTGTTGACTTAACAGTAAAAGACGGCCTGTATTTCTCCCACTGAGCCACTGGTGGATTTGAAACACCATCGACACTTGACCTTATGGTTAACAGCTATGGACTACACTACCAGAGTTCCTTCTGCACCCTAAAGGTCTAATGTAATATTTTGAGTGTTGGTGTAACCAATTTGATCCTACATAGATAGTTCTTTCCCCTGCCCCCATGAGTTAAACTAAAATAATTGTCTGATTTTCAGAAGACTTTAGAAGGTAATTTTTAAGGTTTAAAGATTATTTCAGACTCGTAATTTCCAGGGTCCCTTTAGTTTCTGTGACTCCAGAAGATCTGGATTCCATGAGAACTTTAAATTCTGTCTAAATTTGTAAATTTTTCCCTTTTGATCAGGTTTTTCTGTAGAATCATCAAAATGTTCAGTCATGGTAGCTGGACACCATTTGACTCTACTGTTATTGTGCTTAAAGAGGCACTTATTCATGGCAATTATTTTCCACACATTCCATTTTCTCCTTTTGTTCCTGACTCTCTTCCTTTGTTACTCTAGGCATATAGAGAACAATTGTTGTATCTCAGATGGTTACTAGCCAGCTTTTAAAACCCCAGAAAGTTCTTGACTGCTGATTCCAAGGGTGTTGATGGTGGACTCAGGCAAGATGAAATCACTGACAGTTTCAATCTTTTCTCCATCTGTCGTGATGAGATCTAATCCATAGTAGAGGTTGTAATTTTTGATCTTCTGCAGCAAATGCCTCAACCCTTCTTTCTGCCAGCAAGGCTGTGACATCTTCATAATGCAGGTTGATGAATCTTCTGATCTTGCTATCACATTCTTCAAGAAGTTCAGCTTCTCAAATGATTTGTTCAGCATACAGATTGAACAGGTGTGGAAAAAAAAATAGGTGCCTTTTATTTTTGTTACATTTCCTGTATTTTTATAATAAACAGAAACAATAACAAGAAATTATTTTTAGTAGAAGAAGAAGGAAACAGAGATCAGGACATCTCAGAGATGTTTCTGTGAACATCAGCCACCTTTGTTCATGCAGTGAAGCACAAACTACTGTAGTTGAAATTAGTGATTGACTCTTTTTAGCCTGTTGATTATAATTGCATGTCCAACATGGACTTTTGTGATGTCTTTAAGTTAGTCTAGATTTAGGTTGGTTTTCTTATTTAATGTGAAAAAAAGTCTGTAGAGATCCTATTTTAAGTTTCAGATTTCCAATGTATATAAATGAAACACAATATATACTAATTTTGTAAGCAAATGGATATAAAATACAAATAATTTACCTCTAGAAATTGCATTCGTTTGACTGAAGAGGTGTCTGTAAGATGATGTTTTTAAAAAGTAATTTAATTTTGAGTGTGTATTATTTGAATGAAAATTTGCATAAAAATTGGTTTTTCATTTTTACATATTAATTTATCCACAATATCCACAATATAATAGCACTTTTATCCACTTCCTCCTTGTAATTCTCTCCTCCATCAATCTTTCCTCCTACTCTTTCCTTCCTAGACACTAAGGGTTATTCATTGTGATTGGCATGGAATACAATAGTGGTAGGGCTTGTTTCTATGATATGGGTTGATGAAGACCATGTGACTTAAAGTGGTGGTCACTGGCACCAAAATTATTAATCCTCCATTGTTTCTACATACCATTGATGTTTCAAGTTTTGGTGGTTTCTTGTGGGGATGTGTTTTCTGAGCAACTCTAGAGCTCAGTGCACAACTTTTACCTCTAGATGGCAACAAAGGCTGGTTATTTTACTAGGACAAGCTGAAATACCATTTTTCAATCTTTATAAATGATGCTGTGGGATTTGTTTTTTTTCCTTGCATGGATTTTATACTTGGATGTGTTTCAGTAAATGAAGTATGAAGCATTAAAATATGTCATCTCTTGGATCATTTTTACAGACCATTATGTCAGACAGCTCCAAGAAAGTTTTCCAAATTTGGAGTGCATGTTGCAAGAGGACTCTATGCATATGGCTCTTTTAAGACCACACAGTGAATGCTTTACGCAGAGTTGGAGGCTCCTGGATTATATCAGAAAGCACATGTCATGGAGAAGATTAAGCAAATTGGAAAAGCTCATTCACAGAAAGGAGGAAAAAAAAGACTTTAAAAAAAATTCTTCATGCAGTTCAAAATGGAGTTTCGGGTTTGGGGTAGATTACAAGTATTTAAAGGATGCTAATTTCAAGGAATCAGAAGATGTAGCTCTGTTTCTTAAATGCATTTATTAAATTCTAAAAGTATTGCTTTTTCAGTCCATAGATTTTTAATTTTTTTTAAGGCAGTCTTCAAGATTGCCTTTATTACAGTCAGAACGGTAAGCCTTAGTCACCAAAAGAAATACAGAAAGGTTAAAATTAAAATATCTTTCATTTTCTTAGACATATTAGTTCTGTAGTTCACTTTTTACTTGACCCTGGTCCTCTTTCACATTATGGTGCAGGGCAGACATCTGAAAGTACTCCAGAAGAAAGTCAGCATTTATGGGGAGCTATCAGATCCTAGTGAGACAGCTGGAGTCAGGATGTTTCCTTGTCTATAAATGAAATTAATTTTGTAAGTGCTTTGAACTTTCTGGAACGCTATTGGCAGCATATTGTGTAAGAAAGCAGTGTTTCCATGAGGATGCTCCCGTCTCCAAGGGCTACAGAGCTCCACCTCACACCTTCAGTTCCAGAGGTCAAGAGGATCAAGACTCCCAGATACCTTAGATCATTTTGATTTTTGGTAATTGAATGAGTGTAGGATAGGGGACAGGCAGTTCAGGGTACCGCCTAATTCTCTCGAGAACCCAGTTGTGGAATGCTTGGTCAAAGCCATGTGTTACCAGAATGACAATATTTTTGTATTTTTACAGTGGTTAATGCTTAATATCAGTGTTTAATGGGAAATTATATAAATAATGATAATAAATTTGGTGGTGAAAGGAGAAAATAACAAACTGGAAGAAAAAAGAATTTGAACTATTACTACCTTTTCTTTTGTCTTTTATATTTCTTTGGCAAATCACTGCTAATTTAGTGGAGGTGGGGGAATTTAACAAATCGTGAATGTGGAAGATGGCCCAAAATTTCATATGTACTTTAGTAAAAAACTAACACTTTCCCATTACATGGTAAAACTTTATCTTACAGGTTTATGTGGAAGGAATTCTTCAAAAGGAAACTGCTTTCATTAGCTTATGCCCATTCTGTGAGAGAACATTTGATTTTAAGTAGAATTCCAAAGTTATTATTTTAGAGAGTTCTTTGGTTTCTGAGGTAAAAGCTAGAGTAAATTTATCATATATTGTAGCATGGTTTTGTGGTCAGACCCAGTCAATTCCTAATCTCTTTTCATGTATGATTATACTGTAGGCAATGGGGACAGTCAATAAATTTTAAAATACAATATTCAAAGTTCTTCTTAAACTAGTTGCTTCCTTTTTGTGCCTAGACATGGAATCACATACAGAAATGTTAAAATACACTAACCTTGAGCAGTTGTCTTTTTTGCTTATTTTCTTTATACTTGTCAACTTTCTTTACCCCCCTGCTATTCCTTCCTTTATGTATATTTAACATTGTTTTTAACCTTTCTCTGGCTTACATTTAACAAGTCTTGTCAGGGTAGTAGTGCTAATCAGCTTTGTGTCCTTGAGCAGCCAGCCCCTAGCACAATTCTCAATTTCTTAATTTGTGAAACAGTTAATATTCCTACTGCAAAGTTCCTTTGGAGGGTAGAGATAACTGTTTAGGCAAGTCCATGACAGATCCAAAGTGTCAGAAAAATGCCAGTTGTTATTACTGCCATACTTATTACCATTCTCTTTTTCTTTACCTTTATCTGTCATAAGAAGTTCATTTTCATAATTATAACTTCCCCAATTTAATTGCTTTGCCTTTCTTATTTTATACTTTATTGCTACTCTGCTCTCTCTCTCTCTAGTTAATTGTTAGAGGCATGCTGATTAAGTTCAGAAGCTAGGGCAGCAGAACAGCAGTACTTAATTTCTGATTCCTGCGCTGTGTCCTTGATTTCTGAAAAATGACTGCTCAGATACCATTTCCCCCACTTGCCTAACTTGATTTGTTCATAGTTGATTCTCCCTTTAGAGTCTGTTGGAAAACATGAAGTAGTTCTCCTCAACCACCTGTAAAGTTCTTTTGCCCTGCAATTCTGTTATTTTATTATTATTATTATTTTTTATTAATTTTAATAAACATTTACAGAGATTTTTTAATCACAGCTCTGTCCACCAGGTGAGTTACTAGCCATGTAAGGCTTTGTCAAGGACCTTACTATGTGTGATGGAAGTAAGTAGAACAGCAGTCCTTAAGTTCTAAATGCCAGACATTGACCAGCGAGCTTGTTAAAATGCCTATTCCCTGCACTGGACTTAATAGGCCTAGAAATCTGCACAGTCCCCGGTGATTTGATGAAGGGGCTAAGTGACTGCATTTTGAGAAACATTGCTGTAAGAGTTTAAAAAATAAATGATAACTTACTCTTGCTATCAGGAGATTTTTAGTACAAGGGTGTGGAGGCAGCAAAATGAATTATAGCATAGGCAGAGTGAAGGCCTATAATAGAAAGAAGTACTATAATAAAAGTTTAAGTATAAGTGTTTTGGAAACCCAGAGGAAGATTATGAAACTGATAAAAAAAGAAGTGGCATTTTAGGGAGGAATAGGATTTCAGTGTGGGGGTAAAACAACCAACCCAACATTTCAGCCCTAAGAATAGCCTGGGGGAAAGTATGCGGAAGAAGCTTGTTAGTACAATCCTGAGAGTGCAGGGTATTGGCCTAAGTTTCAAAAGTACAGGAGATAAGAAATGTGGAGCCCACAATAGAAATTATAAACTTTGGCCTCAAATTAATAGTAAGATGGTGGTATTTTCTGACAGACCAGAGAATTGCTGTGATCAGAACTGTGTTTTAAGATCACTAATGATGAGGTTAAGAGTAGATAAGAAATGGGAGGGCTTAACTATAGAAAGATTATTTTATTACACCATTTGTATTGAGGTCTGCACTTGGTTGTGTTCTAGCACAACTAGAAAGAAAGAGACAGAAATAACAGAGCAAATATGAGCTAGTTGGATCTGAGAAATGAGCACAAAGAGTGGTAGACCAACTGCAGAAGTGGGGCAAATGGCAGTTCAAGAGACATAGCCCACCAAGGGGTGGACACATGCTAAGGTTGATGTTCCCCACAAAACCGTGTGGTAGGAAATTTTGAAATGTTGCTTTGAGAATGATCATAGAGAAGTGGTTGATACCATTAAAGTGGTTGAAAGAGCCTAGAGAGAAAACACACATGTCCCTCCTACCTGCTACTCTTCTTATGTATCCCTTCCTCAAAGAGGTGAGTTTTTCAGGCTCACACATTAGACATGTTGCTAGGAGAGGATATTCCTTGGAAAAGGAGAGATTCATATTTGGAAAGATGGAGGGTCAGTGAAAGAAAAGACCTCCTCAGTGAGATAGATACGGTATCCACAGTAATGGGCTTTAGTAGATCAGATGGTGAGGATGGCACAGGATAGGACAGGATTATCTGTTGTTCATATGTTCACTGTGAGTTGTATTCAGCTCCATGGCACCTAACAACAGCTACCCGGTGCATGAGGGTATCGCCTCCCTACATGAGGCCTCCAGCCTTTACCAATGGTTAAGAGTTTAACTAGTTCTGGGAATATCCACCTTACTTCCCATTACTTGGACAATGCATAGTGACTGAGCCATTATCCAGGCTCTGATGGCCTACCTTGGGAGAGGAAATCCTGCTGCTCTCCTCAAGTGACCCAGCCATCCCCTCCGGCCATTGTGTCTGGGCCCTGCAGACAGTTACAAAAACTTGCACTTTGATGGGGAATCTACCGTGTTTTGGCACAGGAGCATGTTTTAAGGACAGGATGCCCACTGCCCCCCACTTTTTCACATTTCCTTCCTCATTGGCAGTCTGAGAGAAGTCTGGAATAGGGCCATAGTTGATTTAAAAAGCTTAAAACAAATCTGTGTATTCTTTTTCTAGTCCTCTATTGCCTTTCTTAGACAATAAAATCAATGTCCCTGAAGTCTTTCCTGTTACATAGCATGCATAGAAGAGGTGTTTAAATTAAGCAGTAATAAAAAGATCCAAGGGATTATTGGTGACTTTAGCTGCCCATTTAAATTTTTAATATCTTCTAAAATATCTGTTGTGGTCAGGCAGAGGACTCTAGTGGCCTAGGGGTAGGAGTTGGGCGGGTTCACCAGCAAGCCCCTCAGGAGAACAGTGGTGTACACCTCCAGTTCAGTATATGGTCTCTGAAGCCCCACTGGAGGGTCATCTCTGAGTCAGCACCGACTCAACAGCAAATAGCAATATTATTTGCTCATTTTTTTTCCCTCTTTTACAAAATTTCATCACATCAACTATGTCTCATAGCCACCTTATGAACAACAGATCTGAACCTTGGCCTCTCCTGCACCATCCTCATTGTCGTTGTTGTTATGTGCCGTTGAGTCGTTTGTGACTCATAGTGACCCTATGTACAACAGCCCTAAACCCTGCTCTATCCTGTGCCAATCGCATTGCCTCTGACACACCCATCCTGATTACTCCAGTCACTGAATCAATCCACCTCATAGAGGGTCTTCCCCTCCTGCGCTGTCCCTCCACTCTGCCCAGCATGGTGTCCCTCTCTAAAGACCTGTCTCTCCTTACAACATGTCCAAAGTATGTCAGGTGAAGCCCCCTTACATCTAACATATTCAAGCCTATTGTCATAGTCACTGTATCAGTCCTACTGGGTGAGGGTCTTCCTCTCATTCTTTGACCTTCTACCTTTCCCACCATGAAGTCTTTGCCCAAGAACTAGCCCCTTCTGACAGTGTGCTCAAAGTATAAAAGACAGAGTTTCACCATCCATGGCTCTAAGGAACACTCTGGTTGCACATCCTTCAAAGCAGACCTGTTTGTTCTGTTGGCAGGCCATAGGATTGCCTTGTACTCTTCTCTAACACTATAATGCAAAGACATACTCCTCTGCTGTCTTGCTTTTCCACACTGTCCAACTTTCAAATGCATAAGCAGTAACTTTAAGCTTCTGCCCAATTCCTATCACTGCTAGGCTCAGTTGGCAGTGCCTTGTTAGGTGCCTAGATATTGATTAAAGGAGCCCTGGTGCCATACTTCACTATTGGTGGGCTGCTAACTCACAAGTTGGTGCCTGGAGTCCACCAGCAGCTCCATGGGAAAAGTATAAACCATTTCCTCTTGTCAAGATTTACAGCCTCAGGAACCTGATAGAGAATCACAATGAGTTGGAACCAGCTTGACAACAATGGAGTGTTTGTCTTTTCTTTTTAAATTTTTTTTCCAGATTTATAGCCTTAGGAGCCTAATGTTGTTGTTTGTGTCCCATTGAGTTGGAACTGACCTGTAGCTGACCCGCCAGGAGTTTTCAGAGGCAGTTTTAATCCCATAGGAGGAGATTTCCCATCTTTCTCCCATGGGGCAGCTGGTGGATTTGAACCACGTGCCTTCAGGATTGCTGTGCAGTTTCTTATCACACGGTCATAGTAGGTAGCTATTAGCTGGAACCCATTTGGCGGCACTAAGTTTGGCTTTCTTTTTAAACTCTTAATTGCTCTTTCTGGAGGTCGTAGGCCATTATCTGGAGACCCTGAATTAATATATTTGGTTTTAACCTAAAGGCTGAAGTTTGAGTATATCCACATATGCCTTGAAGAAAGTGTACTTGGTGGTCTACTTCCAAAAACCATCAGCCATTAAAAGCCATATGAAAAATAGTTCTACTTTGACACATGAGAGGTTGCCATGAGTAGGAATAGACTAGACAGCTGCTAGATTTTGGTCTGAGTTGTTTAAGACTATTAAGATAATCATCTTGTTCATAAGGTTTCTGTCAGTTGTGCTTGACTCAATGGCAGTCAGCAACAACAACTATGAGCTTTGATTTACATAGTTAGGATGCTCCTACTATAGATTATTTTTACTCTAGTCACTGCTGAGATCAGTCAATATCTTCTGATCTGCACATATTCACAGTCCAAGCTCCTTCTTCATGCTTCACATTTGCATATAGAATCCTTATCTAGTATGGAGGTGAGGTCTGATTGCCACCCATTGCCCCCTGAATAATACAGGCTTGTCTAATAGTGACCGATGCTTCTCCTTAGTTCTGCTTTCTCCATCTGCCACCCTGAATTTATATTTAGAATTAGCCAGCTGGACTCAGTTTAGATGATCCCAATTTTGTTGGCAACACCCAAAGCATCACAGTCAGGAGCAAGTCGAACACAGGCCTTCTTCTCTCCATCAGGCCTAATCAAAGTGTTGACCTTAGCTCCATCAATGTCATAGAGCTTTTCTACAGCTTGTTTAATTTGGTGCTTGTTGGCCTTGACATCCACAATGAACAAAAGTGTGTTATTTTCTGTCTTCTTCATGGTGACTCAGTGGTCAGGGGAAGTTTGATGATGGCATAGTGGTCAAGCTTGTTTCTCCTGGGGGCATTCTTTTGGGGGTGTATGGGCTGCCTTCAGAGTTTCAGCGTCTTAAGCCGCTGGAAGATGGATGACATGTGGATCTTTTTTTTTTTTTTTTTTGGCTGTGGACGCCCTTCAGGACTGCCTTCTTGGCCTTTTAATGCCTTTGCTTTGGCTTCAGTTTTGGGAGGGGCAGGGGCTTCCTTCTTCACTTTTGGCACCATCTTTGTAGAAAAGGGCACGCATTACCTCTTGATAAGTAACAATGGCCGTAGGGAAGAGGGAGAGTTTGGAGGAGATGAAGCTCACTCTCGGTGCTCGAGAATGATGGGAGGTTTCAGAAACGTGAGACTCGAGCCAGAGTTTTCCATGTGGATTGGATTTTACTTGATGCCAATTGAGAGGCTTAGCAGTAAGGAAGTGTGCAAAGTTATGGGCTTCTAATCTACCATATGTCCTGTGGGAGAAAGATGGGCAATCTTCTTCCATTTGATTTACTGTGTCTGAAAACCAACTGGAGGATCAGCTATGGGTCCAGTTCCTAGTTAAGGGTACACAACAATAGCCAGCAGAAGAGTCAAGAGGAAAGCAGAAAGCCCTGAGGATGTATGTTGGCATTCTCAGGTTCTGGGTAAAGCTGCAGATTTATATGGAGTAGGATAGGGAGGCAATTTTAGGCTGCCTGTCTGTTCATGTGAATGATGGAAAGCATTGAATATTTCCTTTACTGAAGTAGCTTTGTATATATCATCATGAAAAGAGAATGAGACAGCGGAGTAAGGCTTGTGTTCATGCCTCGGTTTTGTCACATACAAATGACCTGGCCCGTCTTTCCTTCTTGAAGTGTCCGGGGTTTTCTCCCCCTCTTCTCTGCAACTCTGGTAGGACTACCATTTGTAGTGATTATAAAAGTTAAATGAAGCAATATTGTACAAAAGGTTAGCTTTCTTCTCTCTGTTATATTTAAAAACTGCCCGAAGTGTTCTCTGAAGATGCAGAGTTCTCTGTAGCTCGGGGTTCAAGGCTCCTGAAGCCATGCAAAGCTGCTCTTGGTTTCCAAGTGTTCATTTTCTGCTGCCTTGTCTGTCCTCATACCTGCACCCTCCCTGTCTTTTTCTACCTCAGTTCATCCTCATGCTCCAGCTTCTGTTGAAATCTCGTCTCTTTTGAAATCATTATCCCTTCCCTTTACCTCAGCGTGACCTGCTCTTCCTCGAGACTCTGGTAGTATGAACTATCTGTACAATTCCTTCTCTGTGTTTTATTCCTAATTACCTTTTAAGGTAATCCTCAACTCCTTTCTTAAATTCTAAACCTTACATCTGCACAGTCATCTAGACAGTACTGAGTAGTATTGAGGGCAGGCAGATACATATTTGTCACTTCATCCTTCTAAGTAATTTATTCAGGAATGAAGTAAATGTGTATTCTGTAGAAGACATTCCTGCATGTTTTGGCTAGAATAGAGATGGAATAGAAACTCCTCAGAAAGAGCTCTCAGGAAAGGCCTGACCAGCAGAGGGACTAATCTCTTACGTTCTTTTGAATCCCATTTTGCTTTCTTTTCCACAATTATGAATGTTCCAATAAGCACATGCTTTTTGGGTCAACCTGTGATATGAGTGGGAAACTTCTAGGTTAGGTCAGATTTCTAAAATTGCTTTAAGGTTTACTTTTAGTCAGTTTCAAGTGTCTTCTCTGCCCCACAAGACATAAGAGTTTTTAAGATGCCAGTATTTCTCTACAGAAAGTTATGTGAAAGAGAGACTGGTTTCTAGAATCAGATGGTCCACCTCTCTGCATCAGCGGTTCTCATCTGGTGGCTGTTTTGCCCTCCAGGAAGTACTTTACAAAATCTGGAGACTTTGTTTTTGTCGTAATTGGGAATATATTACTTGGCATCTATTGATAAAGGGCAGGCATCTTCTTTAAACATCCTACAATGTGTAAAGTTCTCTGTGTGTAACACAGAATCATCCAGCCCAAAATGTCAATAAGGCTGCAGTGAGAAACCTTGCTATAGTGGAAAAAGAGCTGAAATGAAAAGGATTAAAAGAATTTAATTCATGGACTCTTGGAGGAGGAAGGAAATCTTTTGCGTCTATCTGGTAGTTATGACAGCTGTAAGTAGGAATATGAGGAAGGAGAAATATAATGCCTTTGAAGATGCTGAGAAAAGAAATTCATGCAGTAGTTGGTTTATGTAGTTATTTATATCCCAACCTTATTTTTCCAAAGGGATTTTAAATTATCAAAAGAGGGCAGTAAAACTTAGAATTTAAAAATCTTTGAAGGCTGAACTTGGATGTGATGTTAGAAATCACCAAGTCGGTAAATAAATACCTTGTGTAACACTTCATAGATGACTGGAAAAGGCATGGCTTAGAACCCCGGCTTCTTGAATGCTCTTTCCCTCAGTCACTCCAAACCAAAAAACAAACCTACTTTAAGTCCGTTCCAACTCATAGTAAATAAATCTTAGTGGGAGGAGATAGCTTTTTAGTCAGCAGCAGACTCCCTCTGATTTTGGTGACTTATCACTTTGCATTCCTAAATCTCTCTTCTAGCCGATTTCAAGCCTCCCTTGCTCTAGGAAGCACTATTTTGGTAATCTTCTATAACCCTCCTTAACCTCCTGTACTTAAAGCTTTGCCACTTAATGAAACACAGTACTAATATTCTTATTTCTTGTCTTATTTCCTTGCCCAGCTAATAAACTATTTAAGGACAGTGAGCCTTTTTGTTTCCATTATAACCTGCATCACCATCAGTTAAGAGATAGTTCAGTATGTCATGAGGAGGTGGATCCATCTGATCCTATAAAGAGACATGTCAGTGAGACATTGAAACTGATTTCACCCTTCGAGGGGCCTCAGGAATGGCACAGAGGAAAATAGAGATTGCTGATCTGTAGGGGAAAGGTCTATGTTTATATATTATTAGTTATTCAAACATGGAAAGCATTTGAAAAACAAAACGCAATCCTGAAACAAAACAAAACAAAAAGTGGAGGGTTGGGGAGTTGGGAGGTCTCAAGTAAGACTCTCTAGGTAATGTAAATGGTTGTCAAGGTACTGAGCTGCCAAAAGATAGGACAGAGGTTTATATCCAGGTACGTGTGCTTTGGAGGAAAGGCCTGGTGATTTACTTTTGAAAAATCAGCTGTTGAAAATGTATGGAAGTAGATAGGCAGTATGGCTACATTGTGTGCATTTTCATTATTGTTGTAAAGCGGAATGTGTATGGATGCTTACATAGGTAGCTTTGAAAACTTACACATACATCATAATAAAAAGGAAAAACAAATCCTTATAGATTGCTGTGTGTAAGTTGTGCATCTATAGAGAACTGAATTGGC
Organism: Elephantulus edwardii; assembly: GCF_000299155.1. NCBI lineage: Eukaryota > Metazoa > Chordata > Mammalia > Macroscelidea > Macroscelididae > Elephantulus > Elephantulus edwardii. The sequence goes on along the minus strand of NW_006399835.1, from coordinate 14,565,979 downwards.
CTAAGTTGTATGATAGATATATTTATCACAATAAAAGAAAGGAGGAGTATCTGTGGAAGTTTGCTTATGTATATAATAAAAAACCTTGCGGAAATTGGTTCATTTCTTCAGAGGTTTAGGGACAATTTCATAGAACATCCACGTTAACTGGCCTAATAATGTATATAGGGCTTCTACCTTGAGTTCAGCATGAAGGGCCTGAGGTCTTTTACAGGCTTGCAAAGGACCATTCAAGGTACAATTGGTTTCCACCTAGAGCAAGAGGAAGGAGAGTTAGGAATAGGAGGAAAAAAAAAAAAAGGAATAGGAGGAAGAAATGGCAATGTGTGGCTGATTGCCTTTCTGAACAAGTGTTCTTTTCCCCGTAAGACAAGAAGAACTGGATGGTGCCCAGATACCATTACTGAACAATGTCATCAAAGATTGTAGAAGACTGTGGATCTTATGGGGGGATGTAAAACAGAATTTTTAATTCTCTGGAAACACATGAAATTTGAGCGAGCACCCCAGAAGCTGTACCCTAAGAAAATTTAACTGAAACTAAAATTACCCACTGAAACTTTAAAACCAAACAGTAATTTGGCAAATTTACTATGAAATTTAAATTCATTTAGTAATTTACCAAACAGTAAAGGATGTGTACCTTGGGCATTGTGCTCTTTTAAGATTATTTATGTGGGATCAACTTAACATCAGCAACTGGAATGATTAGGAAATTTAGAGGGGCAGTGAGTTTATGTTAATGGGAGAGAAAAACCTTGGAGAAAAAATAAAGAATGGGTACACATTCGAAGAATGTGAACAGATTGTTGAATGGATGTGTGTTCTACTGTGTGTATTCTCAAGAGTAGCAATGATGATAATAATGTATAAAAAGAAAACTCTATGAAGCAGTTCTACAGTTCACAGTTCGCCTCTGACACATGGCTTCAAAATGAGTTGGAATCATAAAATAAAGTAGGTAGTGGCTGGTGGTGTCACATAACTTTAAAAAAATTTAATTACAGGACCATTTGGCTTTTTGTTTGGAGGTGAAAGGACTCTCTAAAATAAGAAAACTTGTTTTAAATCTTTCAAAAATTTACCTTAGGTAATCAGATAATCTTTCTTTCTTTTACCAAAAACTTTGACATTTTGAAATGAGACCGCAAGTAAAGATTACCTTTGCGACAGATGACTACAAGGCTAAAGGTTAGCCTGGAGTGCATTTTTATAGCAGTATCGTAAGTGTAAAACCTAGTGTCCTGATGGAATGCTGACAGATTGGTAAGTACTGCTGTGTGAAGGGTGTTAATTCATTATCAAATTATAAAGTACTTAGAGGTGCTGGCCAGTTAACTTGTTGAATTCCCTAAAGATTCTTTACCCCACAGTGTTCCCTTTAGGAGAATAACTGTTCTGATATATTTGCATAAAAGGCTTAACCTTCTTGATTTAGCTTGAAGAGTAGAAAGGGTCTGTCAGTTGGAAAGAAAAGTGTTGTTTAATCTAAATGAAAATTAATTCAAAGAGAATTTAATGTTTGAAGACTTTGGTCTCATTCTATTGCATTTGCTTCATTATGGCCTTAGGTGAATCGAATCCTTTGTTTTGGTTCATCCAACTGCTCTCTTTAATGTGTGTTCTGGATCATTCCCAAGAAATGCTGTAGGGTTAAGTTGAGGGCCTGGGAATGTGGGAGAGAAACACAACTTGTAGGTGTCAGACAGCCTGCTGAAGGTCTCTACATCTATGCTTTGTTACACTATGCAACTGGGAGCCTTCCAAAATAATAAAATGATGGTTTTTATTGAGAGTTTTCATTTGGAACAGAAAGAGTATTTGGGGAATAAGTCTTCTGTATGACCTGCCTGCCACTAGAGGGCAGAATAGTAATAATTCCTGGACAGGCCCAATTCTGATGGTATGGGACTACCATTGGAACATATTTACCAATATTAATGAATACAGGAACTTAAAAGCAGTAGAATTCTGACTTTAGAGAACATTTGGAGACGTTTCTCAGCAGAGAAATTTGTTGAAATGCAAATTCTTGGATCCTAACCCTTTCAACTTTTGACTGGCTATGGATGGGGATTCTTATTTTGACTTCTTTGGGAAACACTGGTATTGAAACATTGATCTTAAAATTTTTGGTTTGTGTTTTTGTCCAATTATTTTTTCTCTTGGGATTGCCAAGTAAAATGTTTTGTAGGGAAAAGAATTAGTAATTCCTTAGTAATTTAGTAATTCTAAGGTATAGGGCAACAGAGTGTTGGTTAGAGGCTTTTTGTTTTAACAAGTTTCAAAGTAGACTCACTTTCTAAAAATTCACAATAAAGAAGCTACTAAAAACATGTTTTTATTTGGAGTCATACTTAAGTTAGTGAAGATCATAAAATCCTTGTCCTACATGGCTCTAAACAATTGAAAGCTATTCATTTTATGACCATTTCACAATGCCTCTAATCTTAGCCTTTGAGTGTCATGAAGACCCCCACAAAGGATATCTTTTTATTATGAAATACAGTTGTAAAGACATTTTGAGTGGAGTTATGTAATGGTGTCATCATTCTGAACAAATAGGAAGATCTTCCTTTCAAGTACAAAGATCTAAAGGTAGAAATGTACATTGCTCTTACTTGAAGAACAATATGCATTTCTACCTTCCCCCCACCCCCAGTACTTCTAGGAGGTAACAACCTCTTCTTGGGTAAAGTTTTGCCATTGTTTCTAGATAGAAGGATATAAAATCATTGAAATATTTTATAGGGTTCTGCAGCTCAGAAAGCCAAATAGCTAATGGAACTGTAAGTAAAACGTGTTGTGAAGCTGCAATGAGAATGGTAAGATTCAACTCAAATTGAGTTGGAACTTGAATTGGAAGATTTTCCCCCTCTTAAATGTATACAAAAACAGTGTCTTCCATGGGCTTCTCATTGGCTGCCTTTCTCACACTTGCCACACTGGCTACTGCCTCTGCTTCATGTGGAGATTTCTCAGTGTCACTGCTACTCTCGCTGGTTTTTCAAGGTTCTTCTACAATTATATGTGAGTGAATATAAGGAAGTTTTGTAACCTCCTAACTACAGAGACATACATGCTAAAAAGTAAGAAGTTATTCTTAAGAGTAAAGGGCAAAAATCAAGCCAGTAACATGAATTTTATTGAAAAAAGGACAAGGATTTTTAAAAAATTATACTTTTACCATGAACTTTTAAATTAATGATGCTCTTGATAAGTTATTTAACTGACATTGCTCCTAAAGTTTCTTTTGATGCTGATATGATTATAGGTAAGGTTAGTAAATTTTCACTAATGTTCGATTAACCACTTGGGGAAGCTTTTTAGGATTACGATTTGAGGCAGATGAGGAAATGGGACCCTGTAATCATGAAGTAAAAAACTTGTGGTGGTAACTTATTGTAGAGCAATGCTCCGACTTTGGTGCAATTAAGAGTAGGAAATTGAATCCTTACAGAACCAGTGGGTTGAGAAATAGCCCAGAGCTTCTCAGCCTCTATTAGTTACAGGTGTGCCAAGAATGGAGCTCCTTGGTTCTTGGGGCAGCCAGCGGAGCTCTGGGTCGATGGGAGTCCACCAACCACTCATCTCTGCCACGTAATCCTATTTTCCCAATGCTGTACAAACATGTGCTCTCGCGTGCTCGTTCTCTCGTTCTCTGGGGCGGGGGGAGGAGAAAAGAGGGAGGGGCTAGGTAGTACCAAGAAGATTTCCTTTCTGAATACTTTACAGTTTCTGCAGGTCACTATTTTATTTGATAACTCTCCTCTGCAACTTTTAACTATATCCTCCCTTAATTATGAATTGGAGAACAGCATTAAGGTCCATTTTGAAAGCTGTAAGTAGCTCCTTCTAAAATTCCAGGCCAAGGTGACTTAAAAATAATTCTGAAAAACATTTAGGCCATCATGTATTTTGTAATACAGTTGGGTCACTGCCGATTCCCAAGATAAATGTGTTTAAACAGCAGCTTTCGCATTCATCACTAGCCACAGCTTTCATCCAAGTTTATATGATGATGATGCAAGCCCACAGCCTGGTGTTGCAGTTCATCACCATGGAAGTGTTTCTGTCAACAAATCCTAGCTTTGCTGTCATGAAATTGATTTTGCAGAACAAAGAGCATAATTGGGAGAGATTGCTTTTACTTTTAAAGATCTTCACAAGTTTTCCCATTTCTAAATGAATGGTGTTTAAAATTAATAACTGGCAATAAAAATGACCACTCTAAATTAACAGTTATGGTTTGGGAAAGGGTAGTATCACAGTAAGCTACTTTGTCTGAAATCATCTTTTTGGAATGTGACTTAGAGACTGAGTTTGTAGTTTCAAATGCTCGTCTAAGAGCTGGTGTTCTCAGGTACAGAAGACTGTGTTATGCTCAGGTATAAGATGTATAAATGAGCTAAGTATAGCATTTTGTATGATGTCATGTGCTGTATACATATACACGTCTTAACAATCTTTGGACTTTACTTGCTTGCAGAAAGCTTAAAAAATAATTAAATTGTAATCTTTTGAATGCAGGCCACTTACTAGCAGGGTAGATAGCACCTACGTTAATATAACTATTTTGAAACCAAACAGGAAAAAGGAAAAAGAATGACAGTTTTGTTTTGAAACAGATTTGAGAAGTAAAAGCTAGTTATCTCATATTCGTTGATAAAAGGTTTAGATGTAGATACAAATGTTTCATGAGAGATTTGGCTTCTGGTAGAAATGCAGTCAACTCTTATCAGTCTTTTTAATTTTACCATCAGCTAATGCATTCTTTCTTAAATATTGCATTCCATTATTATAAGTAGACATTTACTAAATACCTATTATGTTTCAAAGTCTATGCAATGGGACACTGTTTCCCATTTTCACATATTACAGTTTAGGTTATGGAAGCCATGGAAGCCCTGGTGGCTTAGTGGTAGAAAGTTATGCTGCTAACCCAAAGGCATGCACTTCTGGTCTGCTAGCTGTTCCATTTGATAGTACACAATAAGAAGAACAAGGCTTTGGAAACTCACCCAATGAATGAGTGACAGAGTGAAAGAACAATAGAATTCAGACTTAACTGGCCATTATTCCTACTCTCTAGTTTTAACAGTGGTTGTCCATGTCAGTTCAGAACCTCTATTAACAAGCATCAGGGAGCTCTGGTGGCTTAGTAGTAAGGAGTTGCACTGCCAACCTAAAGACACACAGTTCAAATCCACTGGCTTCTCTGCGGCAGAAAGATGGACAATCTCCTTCTGTGTGATTTACAGCCTCTAAAAACCTACTGGAGGGTCAGTCATGAGTTGGTTCCCACTCGAAGGCATAGAATATATGAACAAGCTTGGAAACTGGCCATATTCTGTTATAATTTTAAAAAGCATTCCCGCATTGCTATGTTGGATATGATGGATGTGAGATACATCCCAAGCATGAAGTTTGCACTTGAGTTATCTTACACTTCACTTTGAAATCAAAGACATAAATCTTTATTCATATGAACCACTTCCTCCTTTTCTAACATGTGATCAAAAGTTTACTGTTTATGGGAAATATGTCCTAGTTATTTTAGTTTAAGAAAACATTAATAGACATCATGAACAGGAAATAAAATTCTATTGTACATGCAAAAATGTAAAACAGAATGACCAAAAGAAAATCCAGCAAGCAATGGTAAAAATAACAAATCATTTACTGTTTTATAATGTTAAAGTCTTTCACCAAGACAAGTTGCAATCAAATTAATGTGAGTTATGGAAAATGACATACATAAAGATGTATTTATACAAGTGCAAACTAAATATTTTCCATACAGGTATGTAAATGAAAAGATAGACAGTAAGTGCACACTTGATACGACTATGCAGGCAACACTCAGTTAGTTTTAGATACTCTTGGATGGTTCATGCACAAACTTTCCCAGAGTACAAGTTCAGTCAGTCTTTTGGGGGATTCGGAGGGATGATTATCAAAGGTTTGAGTTCCTTGCAGGAAGATCAGTATGGACTGAGGGTGAGGGTGGTCAGTTATATATATTACTTACTGTAATCTGTGATTGTCGAGGAAGAGGTGTGGCTGTTGGTGTGATAGTAATACTGCTGGTGACTTTATTGGTGCTTTTATTTAGTGCCCCATTCGTTAAGCCTTGAGTTCGGTTATCCTGCGGTGGTGTGGAAGGGCTGGCAGGTCTCACGGGGCTGGCCACAGCTTGCATGTAAGGACTTCCTAAGTGAATGTGGATTTTATTATCCTCAGTAGTTATCACACTTGACCCATTACTGTTTGAACGCTGAAACTGCCATGATGACTGCCGGTCTGGGGAAACTCTGAAAATCGCGTGCTTGGCACTGATTTCTATTGGCTCTGGGGAGCGTCCTTGCTCTGGAGAGCTAGCTGAACCAGTCACAGCCAAAACCTGAATAGGTGACATTGTCCTTTCTGGAGTTATAGAACCACATGACTCTGGGGTCTGTGCTCTGGCAAAGGTTGCCATGGTAATCGGGGACATGCCTTGCTCTAAATTTGTGAGGCCTTCAGTAGCAGTTTTGGATTTCACTGGCGTTATGGAGGCATTCTGGAGGATTGTTATCCTTTGCTTTGGGGTGCCACAGTTTGGAATCACTGCTGTGCTTGTGTAGGAGTGAGGACTCTCCGTGGTCGGACTTGTGATTTCAAGAGTGGCTGTGTTTTGGGCATGGTCTGGAGTAACTTTTATATGGAGTGGTTGCCCAGGCGTGTGACTCAGGACAAGATCTCCAGGTTGCACAAAGTTGCCATTGGCCTTAGCTTGTAGTTTTCCATTCTGAGGATGGCCCTCCTTGGATTTCATCCAAGGAATCCATAGCTTCCTATTAACAGGACAGGGAATGGAAGAGTTGCATTTGAAGGACAGCACTGATTCCTCCTCAATGGGGTCCTCCCCGTGGTCCTCACTCTCCTCATACAACTGCCCGTTGATGACTGCTCGTTCCAGAGGAATGAGACTTTTATAATCAGGTGGTTCATTGTCTACTGCTTCTGTTTGGACTTCTTTAGAAAACACCTGAGGATCAGAGATTCTTCTTCCATTGAGACTAGGCCGGAGGGTCTTACTGAAATGCCGGTACCTCTCTAGCTCCTTAGTGAGGTTTTCAATTTCTCTTCCTAAGTCTCTATTCCTGTTTTCTTGCTGATTGAGTTTCTTTTGCAGAACTGAGTGATCTCCCTGGAGGTGACATATTAGGTCCTCAGTAGCCATGTACTCGTGAATTTTCTCTTTTAAAGCATCAACCTCTCTCTCAAGGTGACCTGACTTTGCTTCTTCTTCTTGAAGCCTTTTAAAAAGCCACTGTTCATGACTAGACTCAGTCTTTTCTGCTAACTTGTACTTGGCAAGTTCCATTTTAACATGTTCCAGCTCTTCAGATAAAAACTGAGCTTTGTCTCGTTCACTAGCATACCTTCGTTCCAGAGTCTCATACTCGTCTTCTGTTTTCATGAGGTCATCCTCAATGGCTTTCATGTCCTTCAACTTCAGTTTCAGTCTTTCTACTTCTTGAGAGAGCTCTTTAATCTTATTGTTTTCTTGGTGTAACGTTGTTGTGGACCTGCCAGTATCTTGTCTTAATTTGTTTTTTAGGGAATCTTTCTCAGTTGCTTCTAATGATTGAAGTCGACTTTTCAACACACTAACTTTTGACAGGAGATCATTTCCTTTCTCCTCTTCTGCTTTCAGTTTCTTTTTTAGATCATCTCTCTCTTTGGTTACACTGTACATCTTTTCTTCCACATCGGTTTTGGACTTCAGCGCCCTTTTAGTTTCCTCAATTAACTTCTCAGTAACCGTTGTAACTTTATTTTGTTCCGCTTGAAGCTGAGAAGCAGCAACTTGTAACTTATCTTCAGTTTGCTTTAATTTCTCACTCATGGTTTTCCGTTCATCAACAAGCATTACAGTTAATGTTTTCAATTTAGTTAAGTCCTCTTTTAGCGTAAATTCTGTCTTCTCCAGCCGACTTTCAATGGCTTCTAACTCTTTGATCCTCACTTTTAAACTCTCCAGTTCTTGAGACAGCTGCTTTGTGGTCATCCTTTCTTTTTCTAAATTACATTTCAGAGAGTAACATTCTTCTTTGCTTTTGTTGAAAGCATCTTCTAATTTTTCCAGGCCCATAATCCTTTTACTGAGTTTGTCAACTTCTAGTTTAAAGTCTTTACTCTGGGATGTTTCCTTTTCCAGCCTTTTATTGAGATCTCTGCACTGCTCTTCCATTCTTATGAGCTCCTCGTCCTTCCCTTCCATTTCTAGCACACGTTTCCTGAGCTCCTCCACTTCGGTCAGGATACTCGAGTTTCCATATTCTCCTTTGTTGATTTTTTCTTTTATATCTTGCAGCTCTTCTTCGGCTTTACGTAAAGACCGGTTTGTCTCTTCTAACTCATCAATTTGCCGGCTGAGGGCTGCCAACTTTTGTCTGAGCTGACGATTTTGGCTGTCCTCATTGGTGAGCTTTGCCATAATTGCTTCTTGGTTCTGGTGAAACTCTGTGGTCTGTGTTTGCAGTTCTTCCTCTAGTCTGGTTGCTTTCTGCTCTTCTTCCTGAGCTCTGGCCTCAGCAAGGGCTAGTTTAGCGTGTGTTTGCTTCGCACTCGTGGTCAGGTCTTGGATTTTCTGTCTTTGAAGGGTAAGCTGTGCCGTCAGCCTTTGTTGTTCGTCCACCACCATCAAAGCAAAAGACTTAAGCTTGGTCAGCTCGTCCTTCAGGGCGGTGACCCTCTTCTCCTCTTCTTGCTCCTTCCTTTCCTGGGACTCCGTTTCTTGGTCAATCAGCTTCTTTAATCTGCAAAACACAAGAATGCACTCAGTGTTGTGACTGATACTTTTTTAACCTAACAACTGTGCTTGAACACTTAGGTAATTTAGAAAGATTTTATCAGCTTACATAAGATATGGAAAGGAGTTTCTGAGTTTCATAAGGGAGCTAAATCTTTTTCTCAACAAATGTTTTGCTTTTTTTCCTTTTACAGTTGCCTGGGAAGCATTTCAGTTCTCCAGGAGCCCTATATTTGGTTTAGATTCCTCATATAACATGTAATAATCAGTTGGCAACCTAGCCTGAAGGCTATGAAAACAGCCATATGCCTGATATTAAGACAGGTCAGCTTATCAACTATCTAACATGACTAATTATTGAAATTCTTTGAACTTCAGTATCCCCATATGAAAAATGAGTATTGTATCACCTTGAACTTTTTATTGCAATTAAATGAAAATGCATCCAAGACCCTACTCACAGTCCTGGCACAGTAAGCCTTTGATCAGTGTTAATTGTTTTTTATACTAATGAGGTTATTATCTTTAATTAAATGGCTTATGGGAACTGTTATAATATGTGGTACATTAATAAGCGATAGTCAACTTCCTGGTTCTTAGTTAAAAGTTTAGTCACATTTCTTAGAAGTTACTGGTATATCCCACATTCACTGACAGACCTGTCTGTCAAGAAACTTGGTTTGCATTACCATTTAAGGAGCCACTCATATATACCTTATTCTACAGAGAATGGAAATTTAATGAAGAGAACTGAGAGACATCTCAGGGGTTCAGAATTTTCCCAACATGAAAAAAACATGAGGTGTGGTAAGAAGGAGCTTATTGATCAAGGGCAGAGAGTTTATTATCAAGAACATAATTATTCCTTCTTAAATGTCATCTTTTTCTTTCATCTTTTTAATCTGTCAACATAATCTGCAGTCTAAATTCTCTCTTCTACATATTTTTCCCACAGTAGTGAGATCACAGTCTTAAATTTGTGGCCCTCTTAATTACACTGGGAATAGACTGATTATAGAGCATGTAATTACAACATTTGAAGTATTGTTATGTTATACAGAAGCTAAAATAGAATGGAATGCCTCAAGGATTTACTAAAAGATTTGTCAATGGTGAAGTTATAATTTTTTTTTCTGGTAAAGAATGGAAAGTTCTTAATATTTTACCAATATATTGTCTTTTCTATTATTGTTGTTGTCATGTGCCATCAGGTTGCCTGCAACTCATAGTGACCCTATATACAGCAGCTCTGAAACCTTCTCTATCCTGAGACAGTCTCACTTGACTCCAACACACCAACCTCTTTTGCCCCAATTACTTTATCAGTCCATCTCATCCAAGGTCTTCCTCTCCTGCGCTATCCCTCCTCCCTTCCAAGCATGATGTCCTTGGTCCCTTCTGGCCACGTGCCCAAAGTATGTGAGACAGAGCTTTAAAATCCTAGCCTCCAAAGAGAAACTTGGTTTTACCCTCTCCAAGATAGACTTAATCTGTTTTCTCAGCAGCCCATGGTATGTTCAAGACTCTTCTCTGCTACTGCAACTCAAGGGCATTGATTCTTCTTCTGTGATCCTTAGTCATTGACCAGATCTCTGATACATAGCAAGTAATTGTAAAGACCATGACCTGGATCAGGTGCACTTTAGTCTCTAGACTGAGATCATTGTTTCTCAGTACTCTGGAGAGGCCCCTGAGAAAAGATTTTTCTCAGTGATTTCCTGACTACTGGTACTAAGAGTATTGATTGTGGAACCAAGAAAACTGTCATTGTTAACAACCTCAATCTCTTCTCTATCATGAGAACTAATGAAGTTAGTCTATCATGGGAATGAGTTAAGTGTCCAATGTATGTCATTAATCTTTACTACAGAATTTTCTTGAGAGAAGTTTATGAATTTAAGAGAATAATTTTAAAAGAAAGTAATTTTGAGCTGCCTTCTTAGAAAGAATTATTTTTGAAGTCCTACTCTGTTCTTTTTACATGATTATACTATACAAGATGATATACAACAACATGCTGAAAGTTACTGTATAATGCAAGATGTCCCAATTATTTTTTTTTATTTGTAGGTGTATGTAGGGTACTTTTAGTTTTTCATCTTTTGAGAAATGACAGGTGAATAGCCCAAGGGCTGTAACAGCCTGAGATTTAGAAGCAGCAGGACAGGATGCTAGGGGTGAGGTGGTAATGTTCTTATCCATGACTGTGTCAAGATGCTTGTTCCTGGCTCTCACTGTGAACCACTCCCTATTTGAGATGCCTGGGAGCCTGCGAAGGGAAATATGGCAGCTTCTTCCTGAGTGGTTATGGAGTTCATAACTATGTGGTAGATTCCATAGATGAAATGCCTGCTGGAGATTTCATTATCGAAACATTGGCAAAGTGGCTCTTCCTCCCACCTTAGCATTAGAATCAAGTTATATGGTTTTGACAATGTGTTGAGCAAACTCATCATATTATTTTCCACTCTACACAATTCTCATGATTTTGAAAAGCGTTTCACAATAAACTCTTCTAGATGGTTTGGTGGTTTGTTTTCCTTCCCCACTTACTAAATAATATGTGCCGTTTTCATGAGAAGAGGGTGTGAGAGCAGGGGAGACTGTTTTGCAATTTAATGAGAGTATTTAAATGGAATGGTGATTAGTGAACCTTGGCAATTTATAGGGAAAAAAATTTCAAAAAAATGTCAGTTGTTTCTATTGCATTCAATACTTTTGGCATTCTCAGTGTAAGCAAGATACATCTTTTCATGATTTCTAGAAATTGGCTAACATCCTTATCTGCTCTCAAGCCCCATCTTACAAGATAACTACAAGTGACATCTGAGTGTATTTGTGCTCACCATTTTTTTACTACTTGTTTCTCCGCAATTTGCCACTTCCCTGGGCTATTCTCTTGAGAACACTAAAGGCAGTCAGTAACCTGGTCATGTCAAGTTTTTCAGGGAGAGAAATGACAGTTTATATGTAGAAATATAACTAGGTGCATACTTTTTCTTTCACAGAAAACAAACTTTCTTATAAAAATGTTTTGTGTATCTCTATCCCACCTAACCTGTCTATATGAATGCTTTCATAAAATATTTGCTGAACACTAACTGTATTTTAGTGATCTGTGGTCTACAATCTCTTGAGTCCATGACTCTTAAAGCCAAATGTTTTCAGAATTCCAAGATTTTGGAAGGTTGTAGGAAAGCAGTAAAAACCATTCCTAGCAAGGCCTTTTATCATACTCTTGGTTTTGAAGTTATTTAGTGTGCCACTGTGCTGTGCTTTTGCCCTTGAATGGTGATCTCTGGGAAAAGTCTCAGTTCTAAGTTGAAAATATGTCTTTAGGTGACACTATCAGGGAGTCTTATTCTTTTCTCTACTGTCCCAGTTTGTCTGTTTTCCATCTTTTTAATAGAAATCTAGGTTTAACTCCATATTTTTCTCTCATTCTACTCAGAAGAAACTATTGTGCCTCCAGTCAGAACTGTTAGTATGATAGCTGGTCTAGTTCTGGTCTCAAAGTAGATGAGAGTTGTGGCTCTTGTGAACTTGTTTCTTCCTGCACTTTTGATTACCTTCTTCCTGTTTTGCTCCTTATGAATAGAGGCCCATAGTTATGTCTTAGCTGGCTACTTGCAAGTTTTTAACATCCCAAAAGTGTTGTTGTTTCTTTATCTAGTGCTCCAGAGGTTTCCACCCCAAAATACTGCATCTTGATACAATTTTATCAAATAAGAAAGGCAGCAGCTATTTTTGAAAGGGAAAGGAGAATTCACAGAACACAAATACTGTCAGATCTGTTTAGAAAAATAAATTTCAGAACTGGGGTTATAGAAATTAATTCCCTTCATGACTGCATAACCCTAGAAAACCTTTGTTCACCCTCGGCAGTACGTGTACCCCATTTGGAAGACTACTTTCTTGCAATACACATATTCATGTTCAAGTACTGACACCACAGAATTATAAGGAACATTCATTGAATTCTGTCCAATAAAAACAGGTTATAGAAGCTGGTTTTATGAACACAAATGTGAGGTAGTTAAATCCAAACTGGCTTAAAGCAGTATCTTATTACAGCTTTTCTTTTAAAGTTTCTATTATGGTTCAAAACTGCTATTACTTACTGTGGTTTATCACTATTATTATGTGTAACACCAGTTCCTGGGTTATGTGTGTGTGTGTGTGTGTGTTTCCAAGAATATCACATCTGTCATCTTGAATGTTCTTTGGAACTAACCAACTAACCATAATGCTGATTCTTCACTACAAATTATACATTTAGAGGGTCTTTTTAGTTTTATTTACACACAAATATGTCAGCACACATGTGTTACTATATTTTATCTTCCTCTATGTGACACACAAATGAGTTTTAGTAATATGCATCATATAATACACATATGAAACAGATGGAGTGTCTATATGCTATGCCAGTTATAGCCATAAGAATTTAAACAAAACTCTCACCACTTTTGATTTTGTCTTTGTTATGTGCCTTACCGTCAACCCTACTAAAATACAAAAAACTTGTCTGATTCATGTGTATCTCCTATGGCATCCTTCCACAAAGCTCTTATACATGGAGGATGGGATCAAGTGAATAATGTCCATTCCCCAGCTCCTCAGTCTCCTTTGGTTATTTCATCTCTGTAAACAATAACAGTAACAACAAGCAAAAAAATTATTCCTTTTTTTGCCCCTCAAGTCAGGAGTTCTAATGGAACGAGTATTTGTTTTATTATACAAACATTATTATTAGATCAACAGCAAATGGAATTGAAAAGAATACTCGTCTATGATTCTATCCCACCAGTGATGTTTCTACTTTTCCAGATTCTTAGACACTGGCCTAGATCAATTCCACAGCTATTAATGTCATACTTTGTTTTTCTTAGCTACAGAAATCAAACTATAAGTAGGGAATAATTTCAGTCTGCTTAGTTTCTCATTAGAAATTTAAGGAGACATATATGCCACTGAATTTACTAAGTGGATATTGAATTTAAAACTTCTGTTTTTATGAACATACAAGACTTTTTCTTGGCTCACTGAATTAACAAAAATTGAGCATCTACTTTGCACAAAGGATTATATTCTCTCTCAGATATTTCAGGTTCAGTTCCAGACCACCATAATAAAGTAAATATTGCAATAAAGTGAGTTGCATGCTGTAGCTTATTAATTGTGCTATTATGTGCCGTCAAGTCACTGGCTACTCATAGCGACCCTATGTACAACAGATCTGAAGCCTGCTCTATCCTGAGCTAGTCTCTGAGGCTGACTCAAACACACCTAATCCCATTACCCCAGTTACTGTGTCAGTCCATCTCATCTGGGGTCTTCCTTTCCTGTGCTGTCCCCTCCATCCTTCCAAGCATGATAATCCTTCTCCAACGACTGGTCCCTCCTGGCCGTGTGCCCAAAGTATTTGAGACAGAGCGTCAAAATCCTAGCCTCCACAGAGAAACTTGGTTTCACCCTCTCCAAGATAGACTTATTTTCTTGGCAGTCCATGGTATGTTCAAGACTCCTCTGCAGCACCACAACTCAAAGGCATCAGTTCTTTTGTCATCCTTAGTCACTGCCCAGCTCTCTGATGCACAGCGTAATTTCAAAGACTATGGCCTGGATCAGGCACACCATAGTCTCCAGACTGACATCATTGCTCCTCAGTACTCTGGAGAGCCCCTTGACAGCAGACTTTCCCAGTGCAATTCTTCTTTTGATTTCCTGACTGCTGGTGTCACAACGGTTGCTCTGGAGCTGAGCAAGCTGAAATTGTTAACAACCTCAATCTCTTCTCCATCTATCATGGTGCTGTGCTGCCAGTTGGCCCCACAGTGAGAATCTTTGTCTTCTTGATGTTAAACTCAATTCATATTGAAGACTACAGTCCTTGACTTTCTGCAGCAAATGCTTTGGGTCCTTCTTAGTTTTGGCAAGCAAGGTTCTCTGCACAATGTTTGTCAGAATAGACTCTGAATATTGCACTAGAGTGCCAAAAAGCCAAAGCAAAGGGAAGAAATCAAGACGTTAAGGAGCTGAATAGAAGATTGCAAAGGGCAGCGTGGGAAGGCAAAATATTATAATGAAATGTGCAAAGCGCTCAAGTCAAAATCAAAAGGGCCAAACTCGTTCGGCATTTCTTAAGCTGAAGGAACTGAAGAACAAATTCAAGCCTCAAATTGCAATACTTCGGGGTGCTATGGGCAGAATATTAAATGATCCAGGGAGCATTAAAAGAAGATGGAAGGAGTATACAGAATCACTGTACCAAAAGGAATTGGCTGACATAGAAGAATGTCAAATACATGAAACAATGTACAGTAGTAGTATAAAAATGTTTGAAATAGGGTGGGGAGTGGGGGGAAGGGGGAGGGGAAACATGTTTGAAATACTGTGAGGGTTACCAACAGTGCGACACTTACACCAAGGCACCATGTGTTACCAAGTAGACTTGTTTGGTGCAGGGTTACCATAACCCTTCAGTTTCTAAATTACCTCTCCAAAAACAGAAACCCAAACCCCCACAGTATCTGTGACACATGATAAATTAGAGTGAGTTATACCTGTATACAGTTCTGTTGAAATGAATAGAGGAAGGTCCCCATTTTCAGAGTGTAGAGGCTATAGAGAAAGAATTAGTAGTTCTAGCAAAACTCTTTAAAAGCTCCAGGGCAGCAGCTTTCAGTATTTTTGGTCTTAATGGTTCTTTTACATTCTTAAAAATTGATGATCCTAAAGAGCTTTTTTATAGTGTGGATTATATCTCTCACTATTTACTACATTAGAAATTAAAACAAAGACAGATGAAAACTACCCATTTTTGAAAAATAATAAACCAATTTTGTTAACATAAATAACATTCTTAGGAAAAATAGCTTTTAAAAAAACTAGTGAGAAGTATGGCATAGTTTTACATCTCTGCAAACTCTTTAATGTCTAGCTTAATTAAAGACAGCTGGATTCTCAGAGCTGCTTCTTACATCCCATTTGTTCTTACAGAAATGACATCATCCACATTATGTAGCCTCTAAAAAAGTTGTATTTGTTAGAGAACGAGAGTGGAAATAACATGACAGTGTACTATAAGAACAGTTTTGCCCTCGCAGACGGGGTCCATATTTAAAATAGTGCTAGAAGACAGCCTGTCACTGGCCTAGTCACTGGCTCTGCTTCTATTATTAATAAAACTCCTTGCTCAAGTGCTGCCATGAGTTCGATGGACTCTGAAGGCAGCTTGTCTGGTTTTCTTGATTTGGTTTATTGTCTGCCGTAAGCAGATGGAGGATTCCCTGTCTTACGTTTTCCCCACTCTCAGTCCTTAGCAAAACCATGAATGACAAAACTCACTGTGTTGTAAGACACTGTCTTTTGCTTGAAACAACAATTTGAAATAGGAGCAGGGAAGCCCGTGAGTTGTTTGGTTTTCACAATGGTTCTGTCCACAGTTTACTGACAGATCTTGATCAACACAGTGAGTACCGACTATGTGCAAAGCATTGTGCTTGTCATTTGTTATGTCTCAGAACCTCCCCTGTAAGTCTGGTTATAACTTAAAAGAGTTATCCAGCAGCAACTAAATGTGACTGTGCCAAATCCGAGTTAGTCTTTTCTTGCAATATTTAAAGCTCTGAAACTCTCATCCAGCTCCTAACTTTGTAAACTTCACTTTGATGAGCCTCAGTTCTTGCTCGTGCTTCCATTCCTTAAGCTACCTTAATAGGGTTTTCGTCCTGATTTAACATATTTACTAAGCAGAAAATAATTTTCTATATCTGTTTTTTTGGTTTTGGGGTTTTTTTTAAAAAAAATGCTTGTTTTCATGGCTAGACTTCTCATAGTTTGGTTGTGAGTAAATCACACTCTCTCCTTGAGCAAATTTTGCCTGATACGTAGTTTTAATTGTTGGATTGCATCAAAAGCAACTGTGCTCATGAATATATAACCACAGAGTTATAGTAGTTCTGCAGAATAATTACATGGAACTTATTGAAAAGCTTCCTTAGGTTGAAATAGGTTTTGGTAATCAGGCCTATAATTTATGTTTCCTCACTGTATTCTCTGCTTTTCAATGAGACTTTTCACTGATTAGTGTAATTTTTAGTAGTACTCATAAAAATAGCTATGATCAGCTTTCTTTTAAAAAAAATCTATGTATGCTGCTTCCTTTTATTTCTTTCACAAGTCAAAGAGTTGGGGTTTTTTTCCCCCCAAATTACAGCTATAGCATACCATAGCCGTAATGTAATGTTTAATTCATTTAACTTGGTCAGCAAGATCTAGAACAGTAACACTTTTTTTTTTTTTTTTTTGCATCTGCTGTCAAGTATGAGTGTATGTCTGTGTCTGCTTTATGTCCTTGTTACTGAAGATCCTGTCATCATCATTGAGATCATTTAGAGACATCATAAATGGGTCCAGATCCAGCAAGCTTGGTTTTTCTTTTCCTTCACTATGAAACAAGAAGTAGGGCACGAAGTGCTGGAGGACGGCTTTGGGATAGTGTCAGAGGAATAGATGGTAAAATGGGGCACCATGAGTCAGGCCTTTTCATCATCTGAACAATCTTGTTTGGCTCCCCTGGGGTCAGGGAGTGAAATTATAAGATGCAAATAGTCAAATGACCTATTAATTATAAGGAGCTTGGGAGCTTTTAGCAGAGGAGCAGGTTTCTGAGAAAAGCTTATTAAATCCTCAAGTTGAGCAGAGGGACTGAGATTGGGGTAAATCTCATTCTTCGTTATTTTTAAGAGCAGAGCAAATGGATGGAACAAATGGGGCTTCTCAGAAAGAAAAACTGCTGAAAGGCAGGTTCCAGAACAAGGAAAAGGCCAATCTTAGAGTCCATGGGCAGAGTTTGGGAAGTCAGGCAGTTACAAAGATGCTTGGCAGTTACAAAGTTACATGATGAGGCCAAAAGGGGATCAAGGCTAAGAAAGACACCCTGTTGTGTGATCACAAGGCCAGGTGGAGATGTAAAAAAGTGTTCAGGCCTGGGAAAGAAAATGGGACCTACAGGCAAGAGAAATAAGGACAGTATGCTTACGTTTGACCAGGATAATTCCTGTTGTTGTTGTTATGTGCCATCCAGTTAAGTATGACTTCCAGCAACACTGTGAATAGATCTGAACTGTGTCCTGACCTGCACCATCCTCATCATCGCTGATAGACATAAATCCATTGCTGCAGTCATTCCATCTGGTTGAGCATCTTCCTGAATTATGTACGTCAGCTTCAGTGCTTCAGTTTTATAAGAACCATTGGATGGCAAGTGTTCATTTAATACCACTTATTTTATGTCTTCTTCACCCTGTATTTTCATATTTATGTTTTCTTTTATTGTGATTTACTTGGATGGACTTACTTTTGCCTGGTTTTGAATATACAATACCAATCATGGAGAAGCTTTTTCAAAACCACTTACTGTTAGTACAACACAGTGCTAGACAGACAGTCTGCTCTTTGTATTCTTCCCCTTCCAACTTCTAGCTGTTCAAAGGCCTTTTAATTATTAGAAGAAGTTTCCTTAGATCACCAGGTTTCTTTTCCAGGCTTATGTGGCACAAATCATTAAGCTTTCTACTAACTAACCAAAACTTTCTTCATCTGTGGAATGGGGAAGATATTAAAGCCTCTCTTACCAGGGATGGATCATTGCTGATGTCAGATGGATCCTGGCTGAATGCAGAGAATACCAGAAGATCGTCTATTTGTGTTTAATTGACTATGCAAAGGCATTTCACTGCACTGCTAAACTCAAGGGTCATGCACCTCTTTTAATCAGTCTATTACAGTTTACCATCTCTAATCTTATGTATCCAAAACAACATAAGCTCTAAGATTTATACTCTGGTGGCTTAGTAAAGAATTGTGCTGCCAAGCCAAAGGTAAGTGGTTTGAATCCACCTTCTGTTCCACAGGAGAAAGATGGACAGTCTTCCTTTTTAATTTACTGCTTCTGAAAACCCCCTGAAGGGTCAACTATTAGTGGTTCCAGTTTGAAGGTACTCAACAACAACCTCAGAGTAAAGCCATTATCAGTCCATTCGAAGCATGTTGTTGTTATGTGCTGTCAAGTCACCTGTGACTCATAGCAACCTTATGTACAACAGCTCTAAACCCAGCTCTAGCCTCTGCCAACCTGGCATAAAAAATATCAGTTGTCATTAGAAATATTTATGAAATATTTATAGCCTCTGAAAACACACTGGGGGTGTCAACTCTGAGATAGTTCTCACTCCACAGTGGTGAGTTGAATTTGTTGAAATGTTCAAGTGCAAATGATTAACACATTTGACTGCTAACTCAAAGGTTTGCAGTTCAGATCTATCCCAAAGGGTACTGGAAGAAAGGCCTGGTGATACACTGCAAAAAAATTAGCCATTTAAAACCTTATGGAGCTAAGTTTACTCTGACACTTATCAGGTCACCGTGAGCTGGAATCAACTTAATGGCAACTTGCTGGCAGGATAATTAGCAGTAGGAAACTGGACCAATGGCAAGATGACATAGGAAAGCACTTCAACCACACAGGA
Organism: Elephantulus edwardii; assembly: GCF_000299155.1. Taxonomy (NCBI): domain Eukaryota; kingdom Metazoa; phylum Chordata; class Mammalia; order Macroscelidea; family Macroscelididae; genus Elephantulus; species Elephantulus edwardii. Next base: position 14,546,644 of record NW_006399835.1, on the reverse strand, counting down.
CTGGCCCTCAGTATAAGTCACCTGGGGAAGGTAGTTAAAATTCACACTGGAGTAAAAGACATTTTTTTGTGCTTTGCCTTCATGTCATTCAGGAGGTTTTTACCAGCCATGTACATCATACCATGGCTGTCATTTCAGAGCAGGGTTTCATACTGATTTTTGGGCTGAATAATTCTTTTTCCCTGTGCATTGTAGGATAATCCTTGACTTCTATTTGGAATGCCAAAAGTATCCTAATACCTCCTCATCCCAACTCACTTGTGACAATGAAAAAGACTCAAGATTGCCAGATGGCCCCAGGGGGCAAAAACCCTGGCTAAGAATTACTGTTTTAGATCATTAAAACAAACAAAAAATTCCAACCAACCAATCAAACAATAAAAATTCTTGTTAGAACCCTCTGTGGTACTTGTCTTTTCATGACTATTATCTATCTGCCACATAGCTGTATTTGCGACTAGCCACTATTTTTCATTTTCCCCTTGTTCACAAATCCATTCCTAGAAGAGAATGCTGCTTTGAATGTGCAGTATCCAGTGAGACACCATAATGTAAAAATGGATCCCAAAAGCTGTCTTTCCCAAGTCCTCCCTGACTTTCTGCTCATCTTTCCCATTTTTGATTGTGAATATGCACTTTCATTACTGGTATCACAGACTGAGGCAAGTGTATCTGGTGACTGAGAGGTGAGGTGGGCTGCCTGGTTTGGCACAGACCTAGAAAATACAGCCTTTTTCTGTACGTGCTACGCTCAACTTGTGGAGAATATGGTTGAGAAGATTTTTTAGTTTTCTGAGTTAAGAGTGAGTCACATAGTAGAACACACAATCTGTGATCATCTGGGATTTTCATATAATGCACAAGGTTCATTTTGCTCACTTTTTAGGCAAATCTGAATTTCAGTCTAAAATACTGGATCAACATTTGTTTGCATACAGTATAAAAAAGAAAATCTTGTAGTATTTTTAAATATATATTTATATGTTTCAAATCTATCTATCTATCTATCTATCTATCTATCTATCTATCTAACAAAGATTGTTCTTCTTCTGCATCCTTCGTCTTACTTTTCCCTTTTCCTACCTGGAGCCATTGATGGTAGGCTGTTTTGGTTTTTTTGTGTTGTTTTTTTTTTAAAGAAAGCTAAAGAAGCTTTATTAAGGGGGTTCCCGGATAGGATTCCTTGGTCTAGAGAGACAGACAGATTTAGGGTAGGTTTTTATAGTAAGGGTCTTTAGGGAGGGAAGCCAGGGACATTTCATTGTGGTTTAGCCAGGTAGGTGGTCTTCTAGTGATGGAAAGGAGGGGCATTCTATGATAGTTTAGTCAGAGGGGTGAGGCTGTTCACCCCCTTTGTTGACATGCTGATATTTCTTGAATCCTTTGTTCTCCCTTTGACCTTGGCCCAGGCCTGACATCCCAGCCTCTTTAGTGAGAAAAAGGGTGACATATTCTTTCTGGCTACTTCCTGCTGAACTAGGGCAAAGATTTGGGGCTTAGAGGCTGGATTGGGATGGCCAAGCACCAGTAGCCAGGGGAGAATATGGATGTCACAGCAGTTGGTTCAAACTTGTCATTTCTTTTATCCTGACACCTGAAGGGTTACCCTGGCGTTGGCAAAGGTGATGGGGGGGCCATCGAATCTGGGTGTCTTCAATCTTCAGCAGCCAGGCCTAAGAGATTGGCTGGGATGGGGATCGGGTTTGGTAGAGGGGCTACCTTACTGTGGCTAGGCCCTAAAGGGCAGTTGGCTTTCCAATGGCCTTGTGTCCCACAGATAGGGCAAGGCCATGTTGGAGGATGACGTTAGGGCAGCAGTTAACCCAGTGACCTTCTTTGCCACAACTGAAGCATGCACCAGGACGTAACTAGCTCCTTGAATGAGGAAATATTTTCTGAATACTCACCGCTGCTGCTGTCACTGCCACTGTCTGTTGGACAGCTATCAGAGCTTGAGTCTGCAGGATGGCTTTCTGATAGGCATGAGTCTCCTTATCAGCCTCTGCCTGTTGCTCTCAGGCATAAAAAACTTTAAAGGCCAGGTTTATAGCAGCTCTTGAATGGGTGTTTGGGGGCCATATCCAACCTTTTTGAGTTTCTTTTTTATATCAGGGGCTGATTGAGTAATAAAATGAGTAGCTAGGACAGTGGCTTTTGCTAATTGTACAGAGTTGCTTTTTGTCTGCCAATGGTAGTTTTTTTTATGTGTACTTCTAGAATTTGTTTATGAATATACAAGCAAATATATGTAAACATTCCATTTCTTTTTTACGCACAAAAAGCAGTACTATAAACACTGCCATCTTGGTTTTTGCAGTTAAACACTCCTTGGAGATCCTTCTGTTAGATCAGTGTTTTTGAACAGGAGAAGGAAAGAGAAATAACATATTGCTTACTACGTGCTTTTGGAGTTGCAGTGCACTTTCTTACCTCTAAGCTACAAGAGCTCCAAAGAAATCTTTACAACCTCATGCATAAAACTGTAATTTGTAGGGTTATTTATATGATTAGTACAGAAAGGTATTGAAATCATATGCTTTTTCTGTTTTGAAGCTTTTAATGCTGTGATTCATTTCAATAGTAAAATTACTGTATTTAGAACCTTCATGGTACCTGTTTTGTAGTGTCTAGGGAGTTCTGGTGGCTTTTAGAGGTAAGGAGTTGTGCTGCCAATTCAAAGGCACATGGTTCAAATATATCCGCCACTCTGCAGAGAAATGATGGGTAGATTCCTTATCCTGTGATTTAGAACTGCTCAGAACCTGATGCAGGGTCAGTTATGAGTCAGTTCTGACTACAGCACATAAAAACAAAAACATTATATAATCACTGTTTAGTTTTTTGCTTGAGAAACTGAGGTTTAAGGCTGGTAAAACACCATGCAAGCTATGGTCCTATGGCAGCCCTGTAACTAGAATGAAGACTCAAATCAAAGCGTATGTCTAGTTAACACTGACTTATATGACTTGGCTTATAGAGAGAAGGAAGCCAGCATATTGAGGAGTTGTCCACTGTGCCATTGATCTTACTTTATTCCTTATAATAGCCTTATGAAGGAAATTATTCCTATTTTATTATAGATGGAGGAGGGACCAAAATCATAAGATCTGAAGAAGTTAAATAATTTACAAAAAAAGCACAAATAATCAGGCCGATTTTTAAACATTTTATTTATTTAATTTTTTTAAATTCAGAGCCCTTCTGACTGAGCCCTATTGGTGCAATATTAAGTACTCAGCTGATAACCTAAAGATCAAGGGATTGAACTCACGAGCTCTATAGGAGAGGAGACCTGGGGTCTAGTCCTGTGGTGATTAAAGCCTAGAAAATAGCAAGGGGCACTTCTACTCTGTCATCATATAGGGTTACTGTGAGCTGACGTGTACTCATTGGCACACAACAGCAACATATGACCAGAAAGCCTGCTTTCTTTCAGCCTCATAAAGCTACATGCTAGAAAGCTCAGAGTGTGGACCTCAGCAAAATGTCCCCTTTCTACTACTCTGATTTTGGTGTTTATGTGTTCAGTTTTGAATATTCTGCCCTCACCCCTGAATCTGTTGGTCTGTCTTCCTCACTGCTATGTGGAATATTGTATTTTACTTAGTTAAGGTTTTTTTCCTAAGGAACTCTGTGTCCCTGGTTTGAATACACCAGTTGCTTTCCGGGAGAAAGGTGAGGCAATCTCCTGCTGTAAGTGGAGGGTTGAAGCCATGACTTAGAATCAACCTAAAGCAGATTTGGATCTCTTCACTAGAACAGAAACTCTTTTAGGGGTGTGTGTGTGTGTGTGTGTGTGTGTGTGTGTGTGTGTGTGTGTGTGTATGAGAGAGAAAGAGAAGAGTGAGTGTTTTACTCATTGTTGGTCTGTCTAAATCAATGGTACAGGATAGGGCAGGTTTCAGGATGGCTGTTCACAGGACTGCTGTGAGTCAGACTCAACTCTATGGCACCTAACCACCACCACATTAGGGAATAAGGGTGTGGTCTTCAGCAGGAAACACATAGAAATCCCCCTTCTTTACAGTTTACAAATTAAGAGTTCCCATTTTGTTGAGCAATAATTTCATACCAGTTACCATGCTAGTAACTTAAAAACAGTCACATGAGACAAGGTATCATTTTGCTCTTTTAACAGATAAGGAATTGATATTCAAAGATGTTTAAAAAAATTGCCAAATGTCCAACTAGTAATATGAAGACTCAGAATGCCAGTATCATTTTCACTCCAAATTCTTTTTCTTATCACCATGAAATCCATACAAACCTCCTGCCTCAGACCTTATGCATCATCCTCTCCTCTGAATTTATATGCTGTAATATTCCCTTTGTCAGGAGACAGAAAATCACCACCACTGGCAACCCACCGCGTGTCACATTATTTTGTATAGGCTCATAGCTACTTGAACCTTGATCATGAGACATTAGCAAATATTCCTTTAATGTAATAATATAGCAAGGTTAGTCATTTGGCATAAATTCATAATTATTTTTGGACGGCTTGAAAATTGTGGCTTTGCCAGTAATAACATCTCATGTTCCCCAGAGGAGGTGAATTTGTCATAAATGCCATTTCCGCAGAACATTTCAAGGAACTTAAAGTTCTCGGAAAATATTTTTCACAGGCAGCCTTATTCTCAGGCAAACTTCAAGGACATAATACTATATATACTCTTAGAAATATATATGTTCTATCTTATTAAGTAATTTTTATCATCCATAGTCTGTTTCTATTTAGATATTCCTTTTTTTGTAACTTTAAGGAAGCAGAAAGAAGATTCTCTGAAAAATATTTTTCTATAGGTGCACAATTTTCGTTTTTAATCTCCATTAGTCCCTTTTTTTCTCTTCCAAGATTATAATTTCTTTTCATTCATATAATGCAAATAGGTATATTGGAACATTAGTGTAATTCCTTGCTCTTAAAATTTATTCTTTAAGAAAGCACCAGAGTGCCTTCCATAGTGGTTATACCATTTTACATTCCCACCAGCAGGGAATGAGAGTTCCAATCTCTCCACAATTTTGCCAGCATTTGTTGTTTGCTGCTCTGCTGAACTTTGCTATTGTTGCTGAAGTGAGATGGTATCTCATCATTGTTTTGATTTGTTATAAAATAGGACAGACAAGGGGGAGTGGTTGGGGAGAAAATGGGGAAAGAATGGACAGATAATGAAAACTACATTAGGATAGATGTAGGGAAAAACTTTCCGAAAGGAATATATGACTATGCATTATACATATGAGAACAGTCTGGAACAAAGAGTACATTGTGGGGTGGGCTGTGGGAGAGGGAGAAAATGTGCAACAATGAAGAAAACAAACAAACAAAAAAACCCCCTTGCTCTTTAGTGATTGCTTTTCTTTATTTTCTCCTTTTAAAAAGAGTTTATCCTTCTCAGATCTTTCTGAGCCAAATGGGGGGAGGAGAAGGAAAAAATACTTATAAAACCTTGTTCCTTTAAACTTTTTTAAAAAAATATTTTCCTTCTTTATTTAGTTTTCATATGTTAAGTCACTGCTGATTATTTTGTCTGATCGAACATAAAGACAGAGGCAAGTTGTGTGCTGCAGTAGATGAGTTAACTGGTTTCACCTCCTTGTAGTCTGGCTGCCTACACAGAGGCAGCGGCTAACCTGGTATGCTTGGGAAACCAAACACTTCCTAGCTCGTTAGTGGAAAACACAAACTTCAGAAATTTAGAAACCACAACAACAGAAGTTTATGTTTTACTAGGACTGCTCAAGTCTTATGGTTTGCCATAAGAAATGGGAAAGATAGGCACCCAGGAGATATAAAATATGACACATTTTGATTCTTAGAGGGAGCCCTGGTATCCTAGTGGGTAGGATGTGCTGCCAACCAAAAAATGGTGTCTTGCTGGGACACCTGGTGACTCGGAGGGAGAAAGATGAAAAACCTCCTCGCACCTAACTTAGAGCCTTTTCAAAACCTTGCTAGAGTCCGTTCTGACTCAAGAGCCATTGTTGATATGTGTCATCTAGTCTGGACAGACTCCAAGCTGACCTTCCAAGTGGGCTTTCAGAGACTACATAAAGGCAAAGGAAGGGCCTGCCCATCTTTCTCCTGCTGAGCTGCTAGTAAAACCTTACTCTATCCTGCACCATTCTCTCCATCTTCAATATCCTCAAGCCCACTGTACCAGTCACTGTGTCAATCCATTATTGAGGGCTTTCCTCTCTTTCTCTGCCCCACCACCTTTTTCAACATGATAGTTTTTTCCAATTACAACCCCTCCTAATAACATATCTAAAATATAAGAGATGAAGTTTCACCATTCTTGCCTCTAAAAAGCACCCTGGTAGCACAGCCTGCCAGACAATCTTGTTTGTTCTCTTGGAAGTCCATAGAAGTGCCCTTCTCTAACAGCACAACTCAGAGGCATCAATGCTCATTCTGTCCTTATTTACTTTCAAATACATAGCAAACTACTGAAAAGACCATACGGCTTAGTCTTTAAAATGGACATCCTTGTTCTTTTGCAGTTTGGAGAGATTTACACAGCAGAGTTTCCCAATATAACATGTCTTTTGATTTCTTTATTGCTATTTACATGGATGTAAAGTGTAGATCCAAGAAAAATAAAATGCTTGGCAACTTCAGTCTCTTCTCCATCATGATGTTTTTCTTAACATGATGTTGACTACTTGACCACTGGTGAATTGTTTTGTTTTCTTTATGTTGACCTGTTATCCATAGCGAAGGCTATAATCTTTGATCCTTACGGGACTTACTTTTTTTGATCATTTCTTCACATTAATTTAGTAAATTAGTAAGCAGAAGGAAAGAGGAATTGGAAAATCTGATGCCAGCAAATAATGGTATTTAGAGGTTATGGCAGTTGAAGGATGAAGGTTAGTGCTTGGTTTGACAGTTATGCCAGTGAGCACTTCTCTTTACCCTTCCCTTGTTTTTTAATTGAGGATGATTGCTTTTCATCTCTTCTGTAATATTCTGGAGAGCTATATGTAAACTTTAATAATTGTTGTTATTGTTATATGCCATCAAGTCACCTGCAACTCACAGCAATCCTATGTATGATAGCCCTAAACCCTGCTCTATCCTGTGCCAATCTTGACTGTCTCTGACATACCAACCACCCCAGTCACTGACTCAATCTCATAGAGGGTCTTCCTCTCCTGCACCTGTCCCTCCATTCTCCCAAGAATGATGACTGGACCCTCCTAGCAACATGCCCAAAGTATGTCAGACAAAGCCTCAGAATCCTTGCCTCCAAGGGAACAGTCTGGTTTCATCTTCTCCAGGACGAACCTGTCTGTTCTCTTAGCAGTCCATGATATATTCAGGACCCTTCTCCAACACCACAGCTCTGTCGATTGACCCAGCGGTGAGAATCTTTGTTTTCTTGATGTTGAGCTTCAGTCTATATTGAAGACTGCAGTCCTTGACTTTCTGCAGCAGGTGTTTCAGGTCCTCCTCAGTTTCAACAAGCAGGGTTGTATCATGTGCATAACGCAGACTGTTGATGAGTCTTCCTTCAATCCTGATTCTAGAAACTTTCAGAATCTAAGTAACTCCTCATATGATCTGTGTTTCATCTGTCTTCTTGCAGTGTAAAAATTAAAATTGTTTGGTTATTTGCATCTTGTTTAATTAGCCCTTGACAAACAGTGCAAAAGGCATTTAGGTTGTATTTTCCTTTTATTTCAAGCATTGAAAAGATAGAATGCATGCACACAGAATTTGACTCTTATTTCTTCTTCTCTAAGTTGGGTTAAGATTGAGTGTGGTATAGGGAATGTTAAGCGTGCATAGTGAGAAACATTTTCACCATGATGTTACAGTGGTCAGCAGCAGGTCTACTAGACATGAAAACAATGATTATACATCACTTCCTTGGGCCTTAGTCAGCTGTTGGTTTGGTCCCTGAGCAAGTTATTTTTATCTCTGAAAAAATATAAAAAAAGAAGAGGCTATAAAGGGCATGCCATTTCCCATTACTTGCTATGCATCAGAGAGCTGGACAGTGACTAAGGATGACAGAAGAAAAATCGATGCCTTTTGAGTTGTGGTGCTGGAGAAGTCTTGAACATACCAGGAAAACAGGTCTGTCTTGGAGAGGGTGAAACCAAGTTTCTCCTTGGAGGCTAGGATTTTGAAGCTCTATCTCACATACTTTGGGCATGTGGCCAGGAGGAACCAGTCCTTGGAGAAGGACATCATGCTTGGAACGGTACAGGAGTGGTGCAGGAGAGGAAGACTCAGGATTAGATGGACTGATACAGTAGCTAGGGCAATGGGGGAAGGGGGGGGGTGTCAGTGTGTCAGAGTCAGTGAGACTGGCTCATGACCAGGCAGGCTTCAGAGCTGTTGTACATAGAGTCGCTATGAGTTGCAGGCGACTTGACGGCACAGAACAACAACAATCATCACCTGTTATTTGAATATCTTTCGATTTTTATCTTGTCCATCATTTGTGATTTAAATTTTAAGGGAGGGTTAAATATTTCAGATTTCCAGTAATTGATAAAAAATGATTTTGAGAAAACACATTTGATGTGTTCCCAATTATAGTCATAAATAATGATAAAAACCCTCCAATTCTTAAATAAATGACAAGCCACAAACAAGGAATATTGGAACAAAATCTTACTCTAACTTTGTCTTATCTATCACCACAGCTGTAATAGGGTGCAAACAGTACAATTTGATTTCTGAAGTTTATGATGCCTTTAATAATCCACAAATGCCAGTTCCACAAAGTAAGATCTCCTATCATACACACCTTTAAAATAGAGTCCCCTTTCCCCTTTGTTCCTTTATAATACAAATTCATGTATCGAAACTGCATGTATCATTCCATCAGAAAATACTTTATGACTTGTCAGGTCCTAACTCTATGGGAAAACTTAATTGGAATTTCATGGGATTCTGACTGATTTTTGGCTCTTTAGGTGTTAAGTTTTTGTTATAGCTCAAGACAATAAATGTGCTTTAAAAGTAAAGCAGTACAACTTTTTAGTGTTCTGACAAAATATTATACTAAACTGAAAGTAAAATTAAACCAAAGGATTGACTGAGGTGTACCTGACTTAAGCCATGGTCTTTTCAATCATTTGCTCTACATCTGAAAGCTGGACAATGGATAAGGATGACAGAAAAAGATGCCGTTGAACTGTGGTGCCGGAGAAGAGTACTCAGTATCCCATGGACTGTCAAAAGAATAAACAGGTTTGTCTTGAAGGGGGTGCAGTCAGAGTGCTCCTTGGAAGCAAGGATAATGAAGCTTCATCTCACATACTTGGGGCATTTTCTAGGAGAGGCTATTTCTTAGAGAGGGACATCAAGCTTGGAAAAGTGGAGAGGTGGTGAAGGAGAAGATGATCAGGTAGACCAGACACAGTGACTGCAACAGTGGCCTTGAGTGTGTCAGAGATTGGGAACATGGCACCAAATAGGACAAGATTCAGATCTGTTGTTGACAGAGTTTCTATGAGCTGTACTCGACAGCATCTAACAAAAACAACAATAGGGAGAAAGAAATATTTTCAAGCAAAGAACGAAGGTCTGAAGAGACAAGTTTTTCAAAGGGAGTCTTTATTGTCTGATCTGTGTCACTTAGACCAAGATTTATCTTACAGATTTTTCACTTTCACATGCATGCCTCTGAAGCCTTTCAAGGTAAAGAGGGAAACCCCAGGGCAATGGAAGAGGCAGGGCAGAGACCAGTTTGCCTTAAGCATTTTGTAGTCATGTGCTCTCCTCCTTGTTCCTTTAACTGCTCAGTAAGTTGTTTCTCAACTCAAGTGATTGAGAAAGGTATCTTCAGGAAAGCCTTTGTGGGTTTCTGATAGGAAGGATTCCTTTTAGCTGGGGAGTCAGGAAAAGGATAACCTACTTTTTTCACATAGCTGAGATTAGCTATCAGAGATGTGTCATTTTCTTCACTAAGTTTAATCCTTCACATCACTTTAAGGCTGGGAGCATGAGAATGAAAGCTCTCTGGGCTACATGTCCTGCAAAGAAATGCCTTCTCTTTGGCCCTGAGGCAAGCCCCTGTATTACTGGTGACAATGAGTGAAGGAATACTGTCCTTGTGGACTGACAGGCATAACTAACATAATAATAGGACTAGATACTGAGTGTCTCCTATGGGTCTGAAAGTGCCAAATCCTTTATCATCACATTCAGTGTAAAGTCCTTGAAGAAACCTGCCTTCTTTTCTGTGGAAGTCCATGGAGTTCTGACAAATAACGGGCTTACAAATTAGATGTTGAGTGCTCTGAACCTGATTTAGACATGTTTGTACCTAGTGATGCTGTTTTCTATCTAAGTCCCAAACCTACTGCCTTAGAGTTGATTCCAACTCATAGTAACCTTCTAGGACAGAGTAGAATTGTCCCATAGGATTTCCAAATCTGCAAACCTTTACAGAACCACAGTGCCATATCTTTCTCCAATGAAGTGGTTGGCGGATTCAAACTGTCAAACTTCCAGTTTGCTTCATACTTTAACCACTATGCCAGTAGGGCTCTATTACGAGTGCTAGCTATCTTGATGATAAATGACAACATTATTTTTACAGAGTATGCACTCTTCCCTTTAGTAGCAAAGGAGATATTGTCACAAATTCCACAGAATAATTACTCTTCTGTCAGTCCCGGTTAATAGACTCGCAAAAGAATTTGCATAGCATCTCATTCTGTCGCCCTCCATCTTCAGCAACAAGCTAGAAACTTCAGCGCTCTGCTCAGGTTCCTGGGCCAAGGAGCTTTTTCTTTTCCTTCAAATGGAACAGCAGCTGACAAAGTCTTGTCAGCCTAAATGTGATGAATGTTTTACATTCCTCTTACGATTTCTGCTCAGAGTTTTGTTTTTGTTGTGATTAACTTTTAAAAGAATTTTAAATAGAGAGAGAGGAAAACTTGGTTCACCTTTAAACTTCTGTTCTAGGACTGGGGGGGAGGGCATGAGACACCATAAATTTGGCAGATTTGCTTCTGTTGGAGGACTGACTTCATCTCTGAGGCTCCTGCTTTGGGTAAAAATTTGGAATTCTCAGAGGCTTAAGTACTAGTTATGTTAATCTTTGTCTTGGCTAAATGTGGACTTCTCTTTTCACGTTCTTCTGTTTTCTTTAGTTTATTTGCCTCAATAATGATATGATCAGTAGCTTGCATTTTTATATAGTCTCCGCCTTCCTTGATCAAAGTTTCCTCAGGGTCTATTGCCCACTATTTAAGCCTTACTCAGTATTTTTACTATTATGGTTTAGGTTATGGAAGCCATGGAAGCCCTGGTGGCTTAGTGGTAGAAAGTTAGGCTGCTAACCCAAAGGCATGCACTTCTAATCGGCTAGCTGTTCCATTTGATAGTACACAACAAGAAGAACAAGGCTTTGGAAACTCACACAATGAATGAGTGACAGAGTGAAAGAACAACAGAACTCAGACTTAACTGACCATTATTCCTACTCTCTAGTTTCAACAGTGGTTGTCCATGTCAATTCAGAACCTCTATTAACAAGCATCAGGGAGCTCTGGTGGCTTAGTAGTAAGGAGTTGCACTGCCAACCTAAAGACACACAGTTCAAATCCACTGGCTTCTCTGCGGCAGAAAGATGGACAATCTCCTTCTGTGTGATTTACAGCCTCTAAAAACCTACTGGAGGGTCAGCCATGAGTTGGTTCCCACTCGAAGGCACAGAATACATGAACAAGCTTGGAAACTGGCCATATTCTGTTATAATTTTAAAAAACATTCCCGCATTGCTTATATTATTATATTCAGCTGACATCTCTTACCTACTTTATCAGTCCATAATGAAAGATTATTTAAAAAAGCAGGGATAGATGAGAGCAGCAACATGCAAGAGACATTGGTAATCTCAGTCCTTGCCAGTACATGTTCATAGGTATAGCTAGATCTGTGATGAAGCGTAATGTGTGAAGAACTTAGTTGCTGGGCATGCCATGCTGCCCTGGGCTGCATTCACAAACTTAGTAAGCATCGGTGCTGCTGAGGGGTTACCAGCACTGAACTAGCTTCACAGGTTGCACAGCAGTTAACCTGACTTGGGTTACCAGAGAAAAATCAATAACATCTGGCAGCGGCACTGAATCACAGAAGTTCTGGAATCAGTGTCTATGCTTGGGAAAAGATAATGTATTTATCTCTAGTTCCTACAAGGACAAACTGGGCTGCATCTTCCAGGCAGTTAGCTGAGACAGAGATTAGGGGAATTCAGAGTAATCCACCCTTCAGTAAGGCAATCACTGTACTTGGCTCTCCACATTTTGCTTAAGGACCGTTCCATGCCCCATGGCAATTCACCTGGTACTCTTTCACCATCTTTACTCTTTTTGAAGAAGGCATTAAAGTGAAGTAGGTGGAGGTAAACAAGAAGTAGAAAAGCATCTGACCTGGTCCACCTACACGGCACATTATATAGACCCACCGCTGTCGAGTTGGTTCCAACTCAGGGCAACCCTCTTTCAGGTTTCAGAGGCTGTGAATCTTTAGAAGAGGCGACTGCCCATGCTTCTCCCATGAAGCAGCTAATGGATCTGAACCACTGACATTTCAGTTAACAGCAGAACATGCAACACACTGTCCTCTAGTGTTTGTACAAAACAGTACAAAGCAAATGACACCTGCTTTGATGATCCCTGAGCTTCAGTTAGTTTTGTATTTGTAAGTCAATTTCATGCATTTATGCCAAGTAGCAGGAGAGGTATATTTGGCCACTGAAACAATCTACAAAAAGAGCCCTTTACTAATGACTTGCTAGCAGAAATATTCACTTAGGACCAAATGAACAGTTGCAGGTCGTGATTATTTGCCCATGCTTATCCAACACTCTCCTTGTCCCTGTGACATACTTCTTTCACTATAAAAAAACCCCCCTTCAAACCTTCAAATTCATTGCCAGTAAGTTGCAATGGACTCACAGCTCACTTTCACGTGCATTTCCAAGGCTATACAGTTGCCAGAGGGGAGATTACCATCTATCTCCTGTGGAGTGACTTGGTTTCTAAATGTCAGAATAGCATGGCCTTAGGGTTATCAGTGCAATTCCCTATGGGCTACACCACCAGAAGGAGACCCATTTCCTTAACTTTTATTGTTTCTGGGTGCTTGCCATTGAATCAAGTATGATTCACAATGACCCTATGAATCTTGCCCTTTCCTGAGCTGTCCCCACAGCCTCTACCAGGCTCAATCAAGCACGTCAGTGCAGTCACTATGTCATTCTACCTCCTTCAGGGTCTTCCTCTCTTGACAACCCTCTGCCTTTCCTAGCATGATTGCTAGATACTATTCCAGGTACTGAGTAAAGCTGGTTGCAGAAGGGATAAAAAAAATTTTACAGTTCCATTAAAAAGAAAAACACCAAAAAACGTCATTGCCATCAAGTCAATTCCAATGCACAGTGACTCTATAGGACAGCTCATAATTGCCCACAGACAGACGTATTGTTCTGTAGAGCAGCTGTCGGTTTTGAACTGCTGACATTTTGGTTAACAGCCAAGAACTGAAGCCACTGTGCCACTGGGGTTCTTACAGTTCATTAGGTACATGATTAATAAGCAGTCGATCTAATTTAATGTGTGGTGTCAATGTGTGTAGTTTGAAGGAAAAGACAACTGGTCTCACCAACGGCTCACAGCTTTCTTGACTTCCTCTTGTTTTTTGGGAAGGCTGTTTTGAAGCACTGGGTCATGGAGTTTTGGAAGGAGGATTGCTAACAGAAGATGTCTGGGAAGTACAAAATGTTTACTTGAAAGATGTTAACTTTTGAAGTTAGTAGTTTAAACCTAATGTCTGACCATAGAGTACATACACATAGCCTCTTTCCAGGGTACTTCACAGTTGATAATCTTGGAGTGAGCCTTGCCATCTTGACAGACTTTCCTCATTTGTTTTCTATGTCCATTATCTTTTTTTGTCTTCACTGCTGTGATGTATATGTTAGTGGTACAAATGGTTTGCATTCAATTGATATCTAGATTCACCCAATGGTACCATGGAAGAAGGACCAGATAATCTGTTCCCTAAAGATTACTGCCCCTCAAAAATAGCATTCTCCTCTGTAATACACATGGATCCCCATGAGTCAGAATTGACATCAACAGGTTTGACTCTGATTTAATTTTGCATTGTTGCCTAAAGTGTATTGATTTTCAATTCCCTCTCCTCCCTTTGCTTTCTTACTGCTTGTACTTATTACAAGGACTTGAAGCTTTCCACTTTCTTTTTCTAATGAGTTTTATGTCTAAATAACCATCTATAGGGCTGAAGCTGCTTCTAGGGATACTGTTCTCTCTTCCCACTACTAATTTAAGGAGAAACAAAATATAGACTGAGGCCCAGTAATGCAAATGGGCTCTATCAAGCTCTGCCTCTGAGTACCTAGCTTTGTGTCACCAAATCAAGTCATAATGTAGATATCAGTTTCTTCGGTAAGCTGAAACATAAATCAAGTGACGTTTAAAGCCTTTTCCAGGTATCAAGGTCTATGGACAGTCCTGCATCAGTGGCAGGTGGTTTGAATCTACCAGCTGCTTAAACGCAGGTGGTTCAAAATCTGTAAGTGCTTTGCAGGAGAAGATGGGCAAATATCGCCTCTTGTGTAATTTACAGCCTCTTAAAACCCACAGCTATAAATCAGTTCTAACTCGATGGCACTAAGAGAGACTGAACATAGAGAATTCAGCAGAGGTACTTCTCAAACTCGCTTCTGTGGACTTGAGTGTTTGCTAACTCTGAAGTAACATAGGCTCTCTTTTGCTTATAATACCTATGCTCCAGGCTCAAATCAGTAATTACAGAAAACAGAAACAAGGAATTGGATGTCTGGTTGCACTTCTACCTCCTCTGTGATACGCATGTTGGTACTGCTGTTAGATACCATTGACTAAAACTCGTGTTGACTGTCTGAACAACAGATCTGCATCTTGCCCTATCTTGCACCATCATCATCTCTGTCATACTCAAGCTCATTGTGGTGGTAGCTACTTTACAAATCTTCCCAAACACCCTCTAACTGTACAAATAGGTTGTTTTCATAAAAAAATTAAAAAAAAAAATCTGTGTCTTTTAAGAGCTATTCTAATTTTGGAACCACTAGGATGATATTAGGAATCTTGGATAGTCAGATTGTGAAGGAACCTTGCTAATACGTTACTCCCTGTTTGTAGGTTGAGAATTAAAATTGCTACTGACCTATTTCAACCTGCTAAAGCATCTGACAGATCAAGCATGAAGAGGAAGTGCTTCTTCCATATCTGAAAAAAGGACCAAGGGACTTTCCTTGGCAAACCTTCTGTAAGCCCAGCTTTCCCAGCTGGAGGCAATGTTAGTGCAGATCAAGGGTAGAAGATCACAATGCTTGTTTTTAAGAAAAAGAGGGATATGAAAGCGCTTTTCCCACAATGCTGGTGATGGCCCAGGAGTAGTTACTGCCCTCAACAAAATGATTCCCGAAATCAAGGATGCTGCCTTACTTTAGAAGCAAAAACTTAGCCAGGGGAAGTTCTGAAGTCTTTGTAGCAGCATTAAGTATCAGAAAAGGAATTCAGAAGTGACTGAGTTGGTGGCTCAGACATATTCTTGTGATGGCAGAATATGTCTGATGGTTACAAATGCAGTTTCTCATCTTTAAATCCTTATTTAAACATACCATACAGAAATTAAATAATCAGTTTAAAGTTAAATGTGTAGTCTAATCTAATTTAAAAGAAGCTTATATTTCAAATTAATGATATATCCCAGAGAATTAAGGTAGGATGTATTAAGAGCTTACAAGTTACTGACTTTGTAAGCAAGAGAGAGAGTAATAAACTTGAGACCAATATACTGATTTATATAGCCTTTGATATGGGGAAATCCTATTTCTCATTCTTCTATAAAGTTTCTTTTCTAGCCCCCCCTTTCTCTTTCTTTTAAATAGGAGTGTTTGCATTTCTTTTTCTCTGTTGACCTTATAAACTTTCACTTTGTGCTGAAAAATTCTGATGCAATTAAGTAGAAAAATTAACTTTATCACATCAAAATGCCTTTGTTACCAAAGGCACTTTTTTTAAGGAGAGGGGACAACACAACCCTAAAGCAACCTCTTCAGAAGGCAACTTAATGAAAATTGCAAGTAGATGTGAAATTAAGGCTTGATTTGTATTGGCTGTTACTATACACTCTGAGTGTTAATAGTACAGAAATACTGGTGCTTAACAGTTAAGGTTAGTTTTCATAGAGGCAAAAATACTGATCATGAATTTCTTTAAGCCCATAATTAATGTGCTTCATTTGCAGGAGAAAAATTCAATTTTTTTCCCCCACCATATATTGTCCCAAAGACTAAGAAATGCTCTCCCAGAGAAAGCACTGTGAGATCATGTATTCACAATAAATCTGTTTAACTTTCAGTTTTAAGAGGGATCTTAATAGGTGATTGTACTTTGAACCATATTTTAAAATTAATAAATGAGAAGAGGTGTGCAATATTGAAGTGTGCCATTTAACTTTTTTAAAAAAGTGATTCTTGCCTGCTTTTAAAAAATAAATTGCAGACTCTGTGTAACACAGCTGTTAGAGCTTTGACAGAGGTTATGATTTTCAGCAGTTGAGCTATAGTTTATGGTACAGATGGTACTTTAGGTATAACTGAAACAATAATTAATGGTTTCTGTTTCCCTCCTCCTCTATTAGATTCAAAAGAGCAGTATAGCCTTTTTCCCAAGACAGGAATTTTTCCGTTTCCAATTACAGCCTATATCAAATAAACAAGTTTTCTAGAGCATATTCTGTGTGTGCCCACAGTGACCTGGGCGTTGCCCCCTCTCGTCATTGTGGCAGGCTTCTCTAGGCTTCAAATAGTTTTGGGGAAATCCTACTTCTCCGTGCTAACCTGAAGTTTATATAGCCTATCTTCAGGCCAAGTAACATACAATTTTTCTTTTAGCGTATTAAAACCAAGCCTTGTATTGTGCCAGATGGGGGGTGGGATGGGTAGGGTTAAGGGTATGGGCTTTAATGACGCAAAATGGTAGACATCAGTGTCATAAAAATCTCAACCATAGGAATTACTAGAAGCATAGAACCTAAATTTTGAACATATAAACAGTATGTTTCAAAGGATAAAGAAATCTTTTGGGATATAACTTTTTCTTGTAACACTTAAATATAAACCGAATCTGAATTTATAGCACATCTCTGATAACTGTGGTACTCTGTTCTGGTACTCTTTAAACTTTCAACATCCAAACCGATAGATAGATCCTATGTGGTAATTCAAATGCCAACAGTATTACATATTTTCAGACTTAGAGTGATTCAACAAAAATGCCTATCAATTCCAACTCTGCATTGTGTTTATTAATAAAACA
This sequence comes from Elephantulus edwardii, assembly GCF_000299155.1. Lineage (NCBI taxonomy): Eukaryota > Metazoa > Chordata > Mammalia > Macroscelidea > Macroscelididae > Elephantulus > Elephantulus edwardii. Next base: position 14,529,277 of record NW_006399835.1, on the reverse strand, counting down.
TAAAAAGGTTAGAAGGGAAATTAATTCTGTACCACAAATCTTGTGCTTTATTTTACAATTTTTTTCATCTCCTCTTGTTTAAAGTTTGTTCTTTTTAATTACTCTGCTGATTTTTATTTTGAAAAGTAAAAAATGTAGATGTTCAGCATCTGCTAAATGTTCAGTTGTAAAACTGAAAGGTTCATATATACCAATAATAGCCTACTCAAGAGCTGTGACTAGTAATGATTCAAAATTTTTCCTTTAAATCGGTATTTTTACATAATAAACTGTCACCTACAAGATTACCATAGAAAGGCTATCTTTCCCTTTAATTTTTAATGTGGTTTGTCTTTTATCCAATGGCTGAAGCTTAAAACGGTGACTTCCTTGTACAAATTAGCATATACTTTCAAGACAGAACATAAAAATTGTTGTTCCCTTTAAAATAGATCCTAATCTCGAAATGTATTCCGGTGGTTTTCGAATTTTTATATTAAGATTTACAAGAACAAGAAGAAAAGTACTACCAAATTCACTACCATATAGCAGTGTTTCGCACTCTGTTCTTTAGAGAGACTTAAACGCGTTTTCTTAAGTTTCCAGAAGATAAGATCAGAACATAGGGTTGTATTTCAGTATATCCTCCTTCGCACACCGTTCCAAAGAATTTGTAATACAGGCAATATTTACTCTTCCCAAACTCTATAGAGTTGAATCCCAAGTTTGTTTTTTCCGGCGCGGACAACTTTTGAAAGTTTTGTGTGAACTGGAAAAAGTTTTAAACCCAGATCTCATTGAAAGGCTCTCCGCGAAACCTGTCTGCAGATTTCTGAGAGCACTTGAAAAGCCATCTAGGGACTTTCTAGCCTGGGTCTCTGACAGCAATGCCGGTGATGGAGCCGCGTGGATGTCCCGGGCTTACCTGAGCTGCCTGCGCCGGACCGAGCTGGGGCCGGGCGGGGGCCGCTGTGGGGCCGCGCTGCTCTGAGAGCGGGCTGTGCGCGCTCCGGGAGCCGCCCGAACAATGCGAGCAGGGCGCCGAGCGCGCCCGGCCTATGGGCGTTACGTCACTGCGCTGCCTTATAAGGCGCTCCGCGTGTGTGCGCGGGCGGGGGCGCTGGTGACAACCCGAGCCTTGGCGGAGCGGCTCCTCGCCCTGCGCCCACCGACGCTCCGACCGTGTGAACGGACCTGGGGCCCCGGGGTCCCGGCAGAGCGGAATGGGCGGCAGGCGGGTGCCGTCTGTGCCCTGTGGAGAGGCGCGCCAAGTCATTGAGGGTCTTCTTCTAACTTGTCTCCCCCTTGGGCCCTAAACTTGTTACTAGTTTGGTTTCTTAAAATACACATACGCCGTTAGTATTTAAAGTTCTACAGTTACACAGTTTTGCTACCTTTGTTTAGGGGGATGGTGTAGGCGCGGGAGGGAAAGGAGGAGTCGTTTTCTTGGAAACATTTCCGAGAGTCATTTAGACTTCAAACCTTTTCTTTCCCCTTTGTAAAGAGTAGGGGTCCTCAGAGGATAGTATTTTATTTCCTGATGATGTAACTACCAAACAATTCTTCAAGTGATGATGGGAAGGCCAGATGAAATCTGATTTTTTTTTTTTTTTAGTGTTTTCCCTGAAAGAACCTCCTAGCTCCTCATTTCTTCATGCTTTTGTTTTAACTAAACCAGTTAAAAGCTTATCAGTTTGTTAGCGAAAATAAATTTTTAAAGAAACTTAATGTGCTGCTCTTTTAAGACAAAGTACAGGAATAGAAATCATAACAATTTCAATCCACATATTTTCTACCTAAAAACAGAAATGGAAAAAATAGAGGGAAATTGGCCAAATATAGTTCAATTAAAGCAGTTACTAGATGGTGTAGGGCAGATTTGCTTGTATAAATCCTACTTCTGGTAAATGGGATTTTAGCTTCTTAATTATCTTGCAGCTTGGTAAGAGAAGTAATCACTAAAATCCTTATTCGACTATATGAATCCTCTAAGTGAATTAAGTTTCTATATCTGCCTTATGCAGATGGCACAACCCTGCTTGCTGAAACTGAGGAGGATCTTAAGCGCCTGCTTCAGGTCTAGGACTGCAGCTTCCAATATGGATTGAGGCTCAGTGTCAAAAAGACAAAGATTCTCACCAATGGACCATTTGGCAGCATCAGGATGGATGGTGAAGAGATTAAGATTGTACACAGCTTTAGTTTGCTTGGCTCCACAGTCAACACTCTTGGCACCAGTAGCCAGGAAATTAAAAGGTGCATTGCCATGGGAAAGTCTGCTGTTAGGGACCTCTCCAAAGTACTGAAGAGCAATGGTGTCTCTCTGGAGACTAAGGTGTGTCTGATACAGTCTTTGCAATCACTTGTTATACATCAGAGAGTTGGACAATGACCAGTGAAGATAGAAGGAGAATGGATGCCTTTGAGCTGTGGTACTGGAAAAGAGTATTGACAGTACCATGAACTGCTACGAAAACAAACATTCATCCTGGAAAGGGTTAAACCGGGTGGCTCCTTGGAGGCAAGGATTCTGAGGCTCCGTCTAACATACTTTGGACTGGTCCTTGGAGAGGGACATCATGCTTGGGAGGGTGGAGGGACGGCACAGGAGGGGAAGACCCTCTATGAGGTGGATTGATTCAGTGACCGGGATAATCACGATGGGAGTGTCAGAGACAGTGCGATTGGCACAGGACAGAGCAGAGTTTAGGGCTGTTGTACACAGGGTCGCTATGAGTCACACATAACAACAACAATATGACTGGCATATTTGTAAGCTCCAGATAAATTATAGTTTTGAATAATTTGATAATTTGAGTCTATTTAAAATGTCTATTAAAAATTACTTTGAAATATGATTGTTTCCTATCATGAGGTACATAGTTCCATAGAATTATTGTTTCCATATGTTTTGTCAACAAGAATAATGGAAATAACCTGTTTGCTTTTTTGGTGTGGCATCAGGAAAGGCTGGTTGCAGAAAGCAGTGTATAGTTAGTGAAATGATGTGGAATAAAGATACAGAGTAAACATGTGTTTGCTAGACAGAGTTCATTATTAGTGTTCTTTCAGATCACTCTGTACCTTCTGAGAAGCCTAGATAAACTAATTCTTTAATCTCTGCTTTTCATATGTACTGTTTCGGAGAACTTAGTGACCATCCATGCCTTTTAGCTGAACAGAAAATTTAATATTGATGTACAGTTTTCTATTAATATTTTAGATGTTGGTTTGTTAATTTTACTTCTTTATACTATATTTGTAAAGTGCATTTTAATCTTTTTTTCATCCTGTGCATGCTTCCTGTTAAGAAAAACTGTTTTTGCTACATTTACACTAGATTTTTAAAAAAAATTATTGCAAATAATATAAAATTACTATTATGAATGTTATCTGAAGCATAAACACCTAAAATTTGGCTCCTGAAATGGATAAAACAAAAAGCCTTTAGCCTAAAGTTGTTATTTCTTGTGAGAGCCAGAAGTTTCTTTATATTGACAATATCCTTTTTTCTTTCAAACATTTATTGACTCACTCTGCCTTTCTTTCCGTTCTTCTGACTTTCCAGTCCCTTTGTGAAATGTTATAACCTCTTTTTCTTAGTAGGAAGCTCTGGTGACTTATGTAGTTGCACACACAGTGCTAACCCCAAAGTCTCCAAATCTCAAGTGGTTCACATTTCCCAGCTGCCCCTTGGGAGACTCTCCCATTGCAATTTATCATATTGGAAACCCGCTGGAGGTTCAAATATGAGTCAAAAATGACAGTGAGGGTTTGTTGTTGTTATTGTTGTTGGAGTAACTAAAAGATGGGAGACTAAAGGAAGAAAACATTTGTTTGTCCTTTCTGTAGAAAGAGAAAGAGGACTTAGGTTCTTAGTTCTTATATATGTTGTCCCTAGCACTGTATTTCTTTAAGAAACTGGTCACTAACCTTAACTTCAAACTGAGGTCCTAGTATGTAATCCTTTCTGGACCAGTAAACACCAAAAACATGTTGCCATCAACTCATAGTAACTCTATAGGACAGAGTAGAATTGCCTCATTCGACTTCCAAAGTCAAGGCTATCACCACAGTCCCTCCAGGGCTCCTTAAATAAACAAGAGTAATTCTCATTTAGTAATATCTCAGATTGTGCTGCTCATTGTGCTAGATGCTTTAAATACATTCTGTCATTTAATCTTCACAACATATTTCTAAATTACCATTTGCTAAATTTTGCAGAGGAAAACCAAATGTTTGGAATAGTAAAGTGTCAAGACCTAGATGGTACTATATAATAACGATTTGGGTATTTGAACCAGTTTGTAAAACATATCATCCTGCCTTTATTGTTTGCTTTGAGCATCACACCAGTTTTGTTGATATTGCTAAAGGAGTCCTGTAATTGAACGGTTTGTCTTTATTTTCCAGACTTAATGTTGATTTGGGGAGTTCTGATGGCCTAGTGGTCAGAATCTGTGCTGCAATCCCAAAGGAATGTGATTTGAATCTATCCAGCTGCTCCCCAGGAGAATCTCCTCTGGAGTGATTGTTGTTGTTGTTGTTATGTGCCGTCTAGTTGCTTGTGACTCATAGTGACCCTATGTACAACAGCCCTAAACCCTGCTCTATCCTGTGCCAATCGCATTGTCTCTAACACTCCCGTCCCGATTACCCCAGTCACTGAATCAGTCCACCTCATAGAGGGTCTTCCCCTCCTGCGTCGTCCCTCCACCTTCCCAAATATGATGTCCGTCTCCAAGGATCTGTTCCTTCTTACACTGGAGGGTCAGCTGTAGGTTGGTTCCAACTCGGTGACACACAACAACAATGTTGATTTAGAAAAGTAGGACTACTTTTATCACAAGACACTTGCTAGAGCTGTGTCAGAATGATCTGTGTTCTGAATAATTCTAGCAGGTGTCATTCACATTGTGAATGTGTATATTTATAGAGTTTTCTCAAAGGTGATAACAAAATGTATCATTCTTGTTATAACTGCCTGCCTTTGGTTTGGCTGCTAAACTCCTTACCCACTAGGACTTCAGCACTCAAAATTGAATAGGAAGATAGTTTTCCTACTGGTAAGCCAAAGTTTTTGAAGAAAACTTTTATTTAATTGACACAAGAACTCCCTAGAATGTATGTTACAGATCCCAGCTCACATTGGCATTGTGGTTTATTGACCATATGAGTAGATTAGAGGTTTATTTCCTTCTTTCTTTTCTACAAGCATTCTCTTTGAGAAGTAATTTTTGTCCTCTTCGTATTTATGGTATATTTATTATGAAAAGAATAGAGTTACCAATGTGTCTCAGTTTGGTTGAGAAAAATGTTCCTTCTGAGTCTGTTGTCACGTGCCTTCGACTTGGAACCGACTCATAGCTCGGCCCTCCAGCAGGTTTTCAGAGACTGTAAATCACACAGGAGGAGTTTGCCCGTCTTTCTCCGATGGACCGACCACTTGATGAGTTTGAACTGTATGCCTTCCAGTTTGCAGCACAATTCAACCACTAGACCCTATGAGTTCCCTGCTTCCAAAACTAATTCTATCCAATTACTTTCTCGCTTTCATTTTATATCTGTGAAATTTTAGTATAAGTACAAGTTAAGGATTTGGGTGTTTTGTTGTTGTTGTTGTTTTTTTTAGTTGTCTCTTCAACGATTAAGAACTTTAGTAATAGCTATAAGTAGTTATTTTGAAATAGGATAGATACATTTTTCCACCTGGCTAGTTGCTTTTTAGTATAGAAAAAGAGGTTTGAAGGAATAAAGTCTGGAAATATGGAGATATCAACTAGGATTGAACTGTGGGAGGCTGATTTTTGTGTGTGTAGCTCAAAAACGAATGACTATCACTAGTTTCCACATGCTTCACATTAATATGAGATTATGACCGTTATTGGTATTAATCGTATTAATTGGCAACCATTACTGACAAGAATGACAATGTTACTATTTAACTGTTTGGGCGTGGTGTTTTTTTAAAAAAATTATTTTCATTGTGATTTGAGTGTGATCTTTTTTAGTGTGATTTAACAGTTTACAAAGAAATTGATTTTTCATATACTCATTCATATACATTTTCCTCCTCTTCCCCCTCATTCAATTCATAGTGTTTCCTGTTCCAGATTGTTTGTTATAATACAAATAATATTTTATTATTTAACTCTTGAAAAATACTGTTAACATGGTTAGAAGCATGCCAATTTAGTTCCTCTTTGTGAAGTGAATGATACTATTTTCGTTTACATCCTCCTTCCCTGCTTTTGCTTCTTTTGTGACTTGTTAAGTCTTTCATTCACGCAGTTAAATGCCAGAGAAGCAGTCTTCATAATTAATTGAACCTTTCTTACAGTTACCCACAAAGAGTGGTAGGCTTTGCTCCCTAGAAGCTCTGCTAATTTTGAATGTCTGGCATATTGGCTGCTTTGTTTCTGAAATAGTATACGTTCATACACAATAATGTGTAAAGGAGAATAAAAATTTCTCATTATAGGCAAAGCCTTGTACGGGAAGCTGAACAGATTGGGGACAGGTCCCGGATGGCACAGGGAGGCAGTGTTCTTTGGCCTGTGTTGCAGTAGGCTGCAGTTGGAGTGGCCAGAGTGTGAACCTTCAGTGCTAATACATTCTACCACATGGTACAGTGTGACACACCACTGACAGCCTTCTTGCAAAGCAGCTGTGCCTCGGAACATTGGGCAGGCCTGGTTCCCTTCTCTGTTGCTACGTAACTCAGAAGCCAAGGGAGAAGTGTGAAGATGAAAGCACCTTCTCTCTTTGCCATGAAACAATCATTTTTCTAACCAAAACTATTCTTTTTTTAAGTTTTCTTTCTTTTCTCCGGGGGCCATCTTCCTGGTTCTTTACACAGATACCTACACAAAAAGTGCTCCATTCTCACGGAGTGCAGTGTTTACCTTGTTCGCTTAGAGCCAGTTAATGGTCTGTAGCTAACCTAGATTTACATACAGACCCTTTTATACTTACCTATAACCCATCTCCTGGTCTAGCCTCCATAGTTATTGAAACTTTCTGAGATTCCCTCAACTACTCCAACTAATATTTCAGCTGAGTTTTATTTTAGGGCAGGAAGTAATACTCTTGAACATTAGATGAACTATAATAACACTGTTAGTGGTGATACTAGGCAGTAGAAAATGAAAGTGGGCGATATTTTGTTGTTGTTGCTTTAAAAATGAATTTAAAAATAATTCTTCCCTCACCCCAATTTGAAGAGCAATAGGTGCCTGGTTTAGTGGGTAAGGAGTTGTGCTGCCAATCCAAAGGTACACAGATCAAATCCACCAGCGGCCTTGTGGGGAAAGATGGGCGGTCTCCTCTTCTCTGATTTACAGCACCTGAGAATCCACTGGAGGGTCAGCTATGAGATGGTTCTGACTCCCGGGCACATGACAACAATAACATAATGCAGAAGAGTGGAAAGGTAATTTTACACATAGTCCCACCGTAGGAATAGTGCCACTATTAAAATTCAATTCTTTTAGTCATTTTCCTAAGCATTTGTAAAACATATTTTTGCTTTGTTTTGTCTTCCATATTGTGAGTGGTGTGTGTGCATGCGTGTGCCTTGCATCTTTTTTACATTTGTTACATGTATTTTAATTATGTCAGTGACTATCTTGTAGACATTGGCTCTTTTCAAAGTGCTCCTTTGCATCTTTTTCCTAGAAATAGTGTCCATAAAACCGCCCACTGCCTGTTAGTCGACCTAACATTCCCATGGTTTTACCAAAGGAAACAAGAAAGACCAAATATAGTATGAAATCTTTCGTCGATCCATTAATCAAAAAAATCAACTTTGTGGTCTTGGTTTACACAGGATGCTGTAAGAATATAGTGGATACACCAGTAGGTGATCAGAATGACTAAGAGAGAATAAAGAATTCATAATGTGATGCCACTGTGAGAATATAAAATGAGAAGCAGGAAAAGCCTACTATTTAGGGCCAGTCCATTTACTTATTTATTCCTGCAAACATTTAGTGTTGCCTTGGTAACTAATAATAGTTTTGAGAAATTGTTAAACTCACAAGAATGACTGTAGGAGTTAAAAGAAAAAAACCAACAAACCCCTCAAATCCCAGAAATTAGAGATGGAAAAGACCTATTAGGTCATCTTCTCTGTCCATTGCCAGTACAGATTGTTCTTAAAACTTTGTTTAGTCCAGTTTTTAAAGGGACCTTGTCAAATAGTTTATGTCTTATATCTTTTTTTTAAATGATACATTTTTAAAGAAACCACTCTGCCTGAGGTTCTTCCCCCCCCCCATCTCTATGTGGAACTTGCTTGATACGAAGGTAAATATTTGTGAAAAAAATCCTGTCAGTACAAAGTATAATCAAACCGGAAACACTTTAAAATACGTTTGGAATAGTTGACTACTAAGAGTATAAATTGGCTGCTTTAATATAATTGATATGTTTTATTTTATTGTTAGAAACACAAATATAGCATTGTATGAGAATAAACTTCTAATAACTTATAAACTCCTTGAAATGAGTATAAAATGCCTGAGGAAATGAGTATCAAGGAAGTTAAAAAAAGGTTAAGTGATTCCTTTAAGTTTATTTTTAGGAAAGAGACATTTTATAATCCCCTATCCTATCCCCAATTCGGCTTTGTTCGTTATTTACATAGTTGAATGCTTGATGTGAAGGCAGATCCTCGTAAAATCCTTTCATTCTTTCCGACAACGTCTTCTAATCCCAGGACATGATAAAACTGCCTCCTAGGACTAGGTACCACTATATGAGTCCGCAGGTTTCCATGTGGAAATAAGAAAAAGCAGGAATGGCTTAATTAAGCATTAATATGATTTAAACTGTCAAAAATAGTAAGTAGGTCTGAGATCCTAATTAATGTTAGAATAATCTAAGTTATACTAACTACAAAACTAGTCTTACAATGATAAAATAATTACCCAACTCTTGGATCAAATTTTTAATTGGTTTTAAATTTGAGGCGTATGTTTTGCATGTTATTAACTCAAGCCACTAAAATTGGCCATGCATTGGCAACTCCAGCCTAATCTTTAATACTAGTTCTTTTTGTTATGTGCCATTGAGTTGCCTGCGACTCATACTGACCCTATGTGTAACAGCCCTAAACCCTGCTCTGTCCTGTGTCAGTCTTCTTGTCTCTAACACACCTACTAACCCATTGCCCCAGTGAATAAATCAATCCATCTCATCACGGGGTCTTCTTCCTCTCCTGTGCTGACCCTCCACCCTCCCAAGCATGATGTCCCTCTCCAAAGGCTGGTCCCTCCTTGCAGTGTGTCCAAAGTATGTCAGAAGAAGCTACAGAATCTTTGCTTCCAAGGAGCAGCCTGGTCTCACCCTTTCTAGGACGAACCTGTTTTGCTATAATATTCCTAGTACCACAGCCTCTTCTAAACCCAGCCTTCACTTCAGGCAATTCTCTGTTGGTGTGCTGTTTCTGTCATTTTTGGATAATTTTCAGCATGTTATATTAATGATATTGTTCAATAATTTTTGAACTCTGTTGGGTCACCTTTCTTTGAAATGAGAACAAACAGAGATCTCTTCCAGTCAGTTGCCCAGGTGGTTGTCTTCCAAATTTCTTGGCACAACTTGGTGAGCACATCTAGGGCAGCGTCTGTTTGATGAAATATGTTAGTTGGTATGCCATCAATTCTTGGAGCTCTGTTTTCTGCCAGTTCTTTCAGAGCAGCTTGAACTTCCTTCATCACCACAGGTTCTTGCTCATATGTTGTTTCATTAAATTCCTCTGTGTCTGCCAATTCCTTTTGGTACGTTGACTCTGAATACTCTATCTTCTTTTAATGCTTCCTGGATCATTTAATATTCTACCCAAAAGCATCCTTAAGTATTGCAACTCGAGGCTTGAATTTGTTCTTCAATTCCTTCAGCTTAAGAAATGCTGAGCTGTTTTGGCCCCTTTGATTTTCTGATTCCCATTCTTTGCACATTTCATTATAATACTTTGCCTTCCCATGCTGCCCTTTGAAATCTTATGAGAGATGTGAATTTTTTGTTTTAATGTCTGTATTATCAGTTAGGATGATTGTATATTTGCATTTGGATATTTTGTACGTGAGAAATCCTCTTGCAACATATGTCACTTGGCATCCAAACTGCATGATAAACTAGAGCTTTGGAAAGGATGTCAAAAAGTCTGTGGTCTAACAGTCTATCTGTCAAGGGAGGTGACTGCCCATCTGTCTCCTGCAGAGGAGCTAGTGGATTCAAACGACATGCCTTGGGGTTGACAGTGCAGCCCCTTCCCACTTGGTCATTAGAGCTCCCTAACTTACCCATACTGTTTTGTGCTATCAAGTCGTAAGCAACCCATAGCTGACGCCCCACCGGGTTTTCAGAGGCAGTAATCACCCGGGAGGAGATTGCCCATCCTTCTCCCACAGAGCAGTTGGTGGATTTGAACTGCATCCTTTCACAATTGTAGTGCAGATTCTTGACACTAGGCCACCGGAGATAGTGAAATAGTGGAACAACAGCTTGAATTGCAGACTCACTACCACAACCTCTGGTAGAATTCATACTTACTTTGAAGGTAATATCTGGGTTTGGGATGAGAGATTACTGTGTCAGTAAAAGAGAGAAAGACCCTCAGTGAGATGGGTTGACATTGTTAACACAACAGTGGGCTCAAGGCGAGCAGCAATTGAGAGGGTAGCACAGAACCCAGCAGTTTAGCTCTGTTGTCACAGGGTCACAGTGACTTGGAGATAACTTGATGGTACCTAACAATAACAACAAACACTGGATCAGGAGCTTTCTATCTCTCTTACTTATTTTAGTCTGATTAATTAGACTCTGACTACAAAATAGTAGAGTTAAAGTGGTTCTTGGGGATCTTTTTAGTCAGCTGCCCTCCATCTTCATTCACTGAGCTATGTGGCCTGCTCAGGTGTGCACACATGGGCAGGCTCCCGCTGAAACTTCTGCTTCGGAATGCTAATTTGTTTCTGTTTTGTACAGTCCCCCGCCCCCCATGCTCTCCCCTTCTCCTTTAGTAATTGTTCATGGTACTAGCAACATTAAATAATAAAAATAGCACTGACAGGATCACTTAAATTCCTACCATGCTGTGTTTTAAACTCTTTTCATTTATTCCTGACTTAAGCTATCTCCTTAGTTACCTTACCGTCCCACTGATGTATGTTTTACATCTCAAAATTTGTGCTTCTATGGAGTACGGAGGGAGTGGGAAGGAAGAGGACCCTTGCTGCCATTTCTTTTGTGCCCGCTGCTTTGCCCAGTCCTTCCTTACTTTCTGGTGTCTCAGACTTTATTACTATTTTATGGCATTCTCCGCAACGCCTAGTACAGTGTCCTGCACGGATCAGATATTCAGCAAGCCTGATAGAATGCAAAGTGTTGTTTTGAATCTAGCAGGAGAAAGAGAAGATTATCATGTACAAACTTATTCCATCTGTTGATTGCACCAGCCGTTTCTGAAGTAAACGTGTGTGCGCACCATGGGGCACTACTTAACGCGAATAGAATTTTGACGTGATACTTTTAAATCAACTGAATATTGATAAAGCCTGAGTGCAGCAAGCATTCTTGTGTTTATTCAAGTTTCTTTACCTACCCTGATGACAGGCACTGTTTGCTAAGGAAATATCTCCCTTGGGGAAGTTATTTAACCACGAAAGTAAGGGAAATTGTGTCATGTTTTTGCCTTGACAGCCTGAGGGCCTGCAGAGTAGAACCGCAGGCACAGAATTTCCCCTCACAGTCAGCTGTGGCATGACAGTTAACTATGGCATGACAAGGCAAAGCATCATTTAAAATAGTGCTGACTTTTAAAAACATAGTCCATTCTAATGAAAACTGTTCGAGACGAGAGTTGGAAAAAAAACAGAAGCAACCGTGGCAGCTCCCATGAGTGGCTACTGCCCTGGTGAAGCTCAGACCTTATATCCACTTTAGGAGCCCTGACATTGACTCTCTTTGGCCTCAGCGTTGGACTCTGAGATTTATCTGCATATTCAGGTATTGCTCGTTAAAATTAACAGAACAGTCTTACCATGTACTTTCTAATTTGCCTTTTTTTACTACATCATGCAATTTAGAGAGTGGTTTTATTTTACTTTTTTTCCTTCATAGAGTCTAGTAATTACATGATTATACACACACAGTCAGAAGCAAATAGAAATCTACTTATCCAGGTCTTCTACTTAATTATAATGAAGTTATATGGTGGACCTGGAAACTCATGTTTACATTTCCATTTATGCTTTCTTTAACTGTGTAAATATCAGAGAGAAAATGGTGTCATGTTTCTTTTTCACATTTTAAAATTACTTTCATGGTTTTGGATTTTGAAGTAAGTTTAAATATGCATACTTCCAAAGTTTTCACGTTTCATCTGTAACACAAGAGAAATTAATTGATGGATAAGGAGCAAACATTGTAAAGTGGCGTTAATTACAAATTCATTCAGAAAAATCAGAATATATTCAAACAGTGTTTTTAGCTGCATTATTTTTCACATTTCCAAACTGAAACATTTTGGATGTTTATCAGCAGTAGAACAGATATGCATACTGAAAATCTCACACAATGGAGAATGTTGGCAGTGAAAATGGTAAAACTACAACTGTGTGGTATACTATGGATAACCTCTTACAAAGAAAATAATGATAATAGAGAATCACCAGCCCACGAGTATTGAATGAATTCTGACTGATAGTGAGCTGGTTTCAGAGGTTATAAATTTTCCATGAGAAGATTGCACATCTTTGTCCCTTGGAAGAGCTGATGGATTGAAACTGTCAAGAGAGGTGCTTGCTGCCTCTTGGTTAAAGTCTTACGTCTTAGTTCTTTTTTAAAAAAAAAATTACAAAGACAATTACAGCCTATGCCTATGAAATGTGTGATCTAATGAAGTTAAGAGACAATTCCAAGATTCAGAATGCTGTAATCTTGAAGTGCTATTGGCTCATTCCATCTCTAGACAATGTTGTAGAAAACATCTCTGCTAAATTCCTGACTGAATCTTGACTGTGATGTGTCCAGGTGATTTAATTAATTAGAGTTTTATTACATCAGTCCTCACTCTCTCTTTTCCCCATTCTTCTTCTTTTACTCTGAACTAGAAATTACTACTCTACTGCATGGCCCTTCCTCAGACACTGGTTCTTAATGCATTTCTTTTTATCCTTTTTCTTCTTCACAGAGGTTTATTTCCTCTTCATCACTACTACCTCTTCTTGTTGTTCCTCCTCTTCAACTTTGATTTTAATCTTAGCCTTTTTAGCTTTCTTTTCTGTAATTTCCTCATCTTTATCTACTTGATTTATCTTGCTTTTTTATGAAAAGGTTGGTAAGATGGCATTCCCAGAAGGATCATAAGTCTTCACTTTTATGTTCTTATTTTTCTACCTTTGTAAACGCTTTTCCTGTTCCATATATTTTTCTTTTTCTTTTTTTATTTTTACTTTCTTTTTTAAATTGTAATTAAAGTTTACAGGGGCTTTGGATTTCCATTCATTCATTGTTGTATACTTTCCTCCCTGCCCACCCATTGCCCAGTTCATTTTTCTCTCTGAAAAGTTAAAAAAAAAATTCATTGTTATATAATCCCCCTGCTCCCCTGTCCACTCCACTATGCAGCTTTCATTCTGGACTCTTGTCATGACAATAATACCTAATCATATATTCCTCCTAAACAGTTCTCTCCCTAATCTGTTTCAATACAGTATACATTATTTATCCCCTCTTAGTTTCCTCCCAACTCCAATGTCAGTCCTGCTTTACGACAGTGGCACTATGCAGTATTTGTCCTTTTGTGACTGAGATAGTTCACTCAGCATAATGTCCTCCAGGGTCACCCATTTTTGTATGATATTTCATGAGTTCCTTGTTTTTCAATGCAGCATAGTATTCCATTGTGTGAATATATCACAGCTTCTCTATCCATTTGTTTGTTGATGGACACTTGGGTTGTTTCTAACTCTTTGCTATTATGAACAAAGCTGCAATAAATATAAGTGTGCATGTATCTGCTTGGGTGGCAGTTATGGTTTCTTTAGGGTATATTTCCAGTAGTGGGATTGCTGGGTCAAATGGTGTTTGTATTTGCAACTTTTTGAGAAAGCACCATACAGCCTTCCATAGTGGTTGCACCATTTTACACTCCCACCACAAGTGAATAAGGGTTCCAGTTTCTCCACAACCTCGCCAGCATTTGTTGCTTACTGTTCTGTTAAATTTTGCTATTCTGACTGAGGTGAGATGATATCTCATAGTTGTTTTAATTTACATCTCTCTTAGTGCTAGGGATTTTGAACATTTCTTCATGTGTTTGTTCGCCATCTGAATATCTTCTTTGGAGACGTATCCATATCCTGTGCCCATTTTTCAATTGAGTTGTTTACCTTTATCTTCTTGTGATGCTCAAGTATTTTATAAATTCTAGATGTAAGTCCCTTATCAGACATGTCCATGTATTTTTCTTAACCATTTCTCTTCCAAAGCTTTCAGTCTGGCCTCTAGTTTGGTTTTGTTCTCAATTCCCATTGCAGAACTGGTATCCACACCCAAAGCATCCTATCTGATAGCCAAAACCATTTTGAATGCCTGCATTCAAGAAATCTTTGTGTCTAGGACTTGTCTGGCCTGCAAGTGAAGCATGATAAATGAGGCCATATTTAGGGCCTCTAAATAAGTCATCTTTGGAAGGAGGAGTGGCATCCACTTCCATAATAGTTTGCCTCCGGAAACCCTATGAACTTGGAGAGAGGATGAAAGGCACCCAAGCGTCGAGGACT
>NW_006399835.1:14498773-14514246 GCF_000299155.1 Elephantulus edwardii | reverse complement strand
AAAAAAAAAAAAAAAAGAAGAAGAAGAAGCTGCATGCTTGGCCAAATTCAGAAGAGAACCTGCATGAGCAAGAAATTGTGTGCCAACTAATTCCCCCACTATGACTGTAACATTGGGTGCAGTGGCCATCATTCAATTTTGTAGATACTCATACTCTAAGATTTTAGTAACTTGCGTGCAGACTTCTTAGTTCTTTTGAAGTTTATACATTTTATTCCTTGAACTCCTGTGGCCTGCAGGTAAGAAGCTGCACTGCAGTCCTGAAGGCTCGTGGTTTGAATCCACCAGCTGCTCTGCAGGAGAAGGATGGGCAATCTCCTCCCATGTGATTGATTAACTGCCTCTGAAAACCTGCAGGAGAGTCAGCTGTGTGTCAGTTCTGACTCGATGGGACCTAACACCACCACTACTTTGAATTTATATTCTATAAACCTTGCTATTAAGGATTGATTACTCCTTTTGATAGAAGTTAAATTAACAAAAGCTGTTCAGTATTTCAATCTTCCAAAACAGCAAGAACTTCAGAACACTTCAGAAGTCTGAGCACAGGTTTTCAATTTACACAGTCCTGTTGTCATATTTTTTAGTTCTTTTTTTCATTCAGCAAGATGTTATTATAATAATCTTTTCTTGTTCTTTCTTAGTCAATATTAGACAAGATGTACTGACATATTTACCAGTGTCTTTGCTCATCATTTTTTCCTTTATTCCACACTTGCATCTGGGATCACTTTCCTCCAGCCCAAACGTCTTTCAGAGGTTTCTTCAGTGGAAATCTAATTTTTTTAATACATTCTGTCTTTTCATTTATTTGAATATGTCTTTATTTTACTCTTGTTCTTGCGAAGACTTTTGTTCAGTATAGACTTCCTTGTTGAATGTTGTTTTATGTCAATACATTTTATTATTTCACTGACTTCTGGTGTCCCTTGCTACTGTTGAAAAATCAGTCACAGTTTGTCATTCTTTCTGGCTCCTTTTACAGTCTTCCTTTTGACTTTGATGTTCTTCAATTTCATTACGTTGTGTGTCAGTATAGAATTATTTTATCCTTCCTGAGTTTCACTGCTGTCTTTCTTGAGTTACAGAAATATCTCAGCCATCATTAACTTTTCCATCATTGTTTCTCCCTTTACTTTCTAAAACTTAGGTCAGATACATGCTAGACTTTCTTTTTTTTTTTTGCCATCCTCCTAACTTCTGTTTTTCCACTTCTGAATCCTTGGTCTGTGTTCAGTATAATTTCTTTAGATATGTCTTCCAGTATACTGCTTCACAGTGCTAAAGCTGAATCTATCATATACTTCAGGCCCAAAACTTATGTTTTTTAGAAAAAAATTATTTGCTGTGTGTTATAATATTTTTCTTTTTTTATCTGAATATTTTTCTTTATCCTCAACAACCTGCATTATGCAGATAATACACCCTTGCTTGATGAAACTGACAAGGACATGAGGCATTTGCTGCAGAAGGTCAAAGACTGAAGTCTTCAATATGGATTGAAGGTCAACATCAAGACAGTGATTCCCATCAGTTGGCCAAGTGGCAGCATCAAGATAGACAGAGAAGAGATTGAGATTGTTAACAGTGATAGCTTGCTTAGTTCCACAATCAAGACTCTTGACACCAGCCATCAGAAAATTAGAAGGTGAATTAATTGCATTAGAGAAATCCTCTGTCAGGGACCTCTCCATAGTGCTGAAGAGCAATGATGTCAGTCTGGAGACTCAGTTGTGCTTGATCTAGGCCATGGTCTTCACAGTTAATTGCATGCAGCATAAAGCTGGACAGTAGCTAAAGTTGATATAAGAAGAATTGATGCCTTTGAGTTGTGGTGGTGGAGAAGAGTATTGAGCATACCATGCATGAACTGCCAAGAGACCAAACAGATTTGGCCTAGAGAGAGTGAAACCACTCTGCTCCTTGGAAGCTAGGATTTTGAAGCTCTGTCTCACATACTTTGGGCAAGTGGCCAAGAGGGACCAGGCCTTGGATGTTTGGAAGGGCAAAGGGACAGATAGCACAAGAGAAGAAGACTCTGGATGAGATGGATTGGCTCAGTGACTGGGATAATGGAAATAGGTGTGTCGGAGATTCAGAGTTATTGTACAGAGAGGATTGCTGTGAATTGCAGGCGACTTGACAGCACATAACAACAACATGATGTCTAATAATTTAACTGATAATTTAGTCTTTGTAGCTTTGATTCATCTGTTGTTTTTCTCTTAGTTATAATACATTATTTTATAGGGTTTATTTTTTTAATATAAATCCATTTACTTTGGAACTTTATAGTGGGGAATTCCTTAAGTCTTGGGTTAAAAGTGATTTCCTCTCCCTTTATTTATTTTTTTTCTGTATGTAATAGAGTGTTTCCAGTTGAAGATATCTCGAAACTAAATATTTTATCCCAGATTGTTTTTTTTTCTATAATTATATTTTATTAATTTTCATAAACATTTACAGAGATTTTGGGCTTCCACTCATTCATTGTTGCACTATTCTCTCTACCCTCCTCCCAGTTTGTTCTTGTTCCAAATGCCACAGTGCTTGTCAAAGCCAGTTCCGATTAATCTTCTTTGTCAGTGTGTCCTTTGCCATTCCCTATCACTCCTCCCTGAAAGAGACTTCACCCTGAGTCATAAGGAAAAGGGGATGGCGTATTCTCTTAGCTACTTCCTGCTGAAAAGGGACGCTGTGGGTTTCAGGGTGAAGATCTTCTCTCACTACTCTAAAGGGCCCCTTTGGCAGTAGGAAACACATAGACTATTATGGAGATTGATTTTGGAATTTAGATGCACTCTTATTGATTGTGCTTGGCCGTACATGTTCATATCCTTGAAGATGTATCATGGGGGTGTTGCAGCCTAGAAGATACAAATTTAACTAACAAGTTATAAGTACATGAGTCCAAAAATTATGGAAAAGTAAAAGAAAAGATTCTTTCATTGTTTTACAAACCCTCCCCCAGGTCCCCTCCACCATGTAGCCCTCGCTCTAGTCTCCTGTGATGACAGAAATACCTAGTTATATATCTCTTTTAAACAGTTTTATCCCTCCTCTTTTTCAGTGCAGTATACATTATTGAACCCATCTTACTCAGTCTCTCCCCAACCCCAAGGACAGTCCCATTCTACAACAGTGGCATCATGTAATATTTGTCCTTTTGTGACTAGGATATTTCACTCAGCATAATGTTCTCCAGAGTCAACCATTTTGAATAATATTGCATGAGTTCCTTGTTTTTTAATGCAGCATAGTATTCCATTGTGCGAATATACCACAGCTTCTCTAGCCATTCGTTTGTTGATGGGCACTTAGGTTGTTTCCAACTCCTTGCTATTGTGAACAAAGCTGCAATAAACATGGGTGTGCATATATCTGCTTGGATGTCAGCTATGGTCTCTTCAGGGTATATTCCCAGTAGTGGAATTGCTGGGTCAAATGGTATCTCTATTTGCAACTTTTTGAGAAAGCGCCATACTGCTTTCCACAGGGGTTGCACCATTTTACACTCCCACCAACAGTGAATCAGGGTTCCAGTTTCTCCACAACCTCGCCAGCATTTGTTGCTTGCTGTTCTGTTAAATTTTGCTATTTTGACTGGGGTGAAATGATATCTCATAGTTGTTTTAATTTGCATCTCTCTTAGGGCTAGGGATTTTGAGCATTTCTTCATGTGTTTGTTAGCCATCTGAATGTCGTCTTCGGTGAAGTGCCTGTTCATATCCTGCACCCATTTTTCTGTTAGATTCTTTACCTTTATCTTGTTGTGGTGCTCAAGTATTTCATAAATTCTGGATATAAGTCCCTTATCTGATATGATATTACCGAATACTTTTTCCCAGTCAGTGGCTTCCCTTTTTACCCTACTGGAGAAGTTTTTGGATGTGCATAGGGATTTGAGTCTTAGAAGGTCCCATTCATCTATGTTATCTTCTCCTGGTTGTAGCTTTTCCAGGATACTGGGAAGACTGTTTATGTTGTGGATTAGGACTTCTAGTGTTGTTCCTAGCTTTTCTGTAATGAACTTTATAGTCCTTGGTTTTAGTCCTAGGTCCATGATTAGCCCAGATTGTTGTTTGCTTGTTCTGTTTGCATGGATTTGAACTCCAATGCCATGTGGATAGACTTGCTTATTATTACAAATTCTTGGTGGAGTTTCTATTTCCTCTTCCTTTTGGCCATATTTTAAAGAAAGCCATTTTCTTTGCAGTTGGTTTTGCTTCCACATCACTTTTGCACTGGTAGTTTTACTTTTTTGCAGTCTCAGTTCTGTGTGAGTCTAGGAGTCGAGTATTTCCTGTAGACTCATTGTCTTGGGAGAATCTGGGCTTTGTCTCTTGATCTCTAAAACCAGTGACACCATGAGAACTAAAGCTCACCTTTGACCTCTGAATGTTTTTTACATAGTTTAATATCTCATAGATATATTCTTAAAAATGCTTTATTCTATTTATCTGGTCTTTTGTTCATAGGGTCCCTGTGAGTTATCTATGACTCTATGGCACTTAACAACAACAACAACAACAACAACAACAACAACAACATTCTATTTGTCAATATTCTTTTCCAACACCATAGTTCAAAGACATCAATTATTTTCCAGTCTTCTTTATATAAATCAGATTAATTAGATTCCTGATGCTATTATTGCTTAGTTTAGGCAGTAACACATTAGTAGAGTTCAATATAAAGGGAGATGGTCTCTGTTTAAGAGACTTCTTCCATATTTTTACTGAACCATTGTGAGAAGATTGATGCTGTTGAAGCTTCCAACTTAAGTGCTTTAGGGAGAAATTATTCTCACAGGAATGCTGTCACTTTGAAGAAAATGACTCTATCCTGAATCATAAAAGTTAAAGTACTCCATAATACCTAAAAAGGATGGGGTCCCCCTCCCCCACAAAGTACTAAGTCAATATTTTGTGTAGAATGCTATGTAATATAAGATAGCTTCTCATTTTGAAAGAACTTCAAATCAGTTCCTGGATCAAATCAGTTCACCAGGATCAGTTCCTGGTGAAGGCAAACCAGTTAAAGTTGAGCTGATACTCCAAGTCCTCCAAGTTGTCTAGAAGGTGAGGAAATGAAATATTACCTAGAATGCTGGTGAGGTTAGGAGAAAACCTGATCTTCAGTTGACTCAGAAGATGGCAGAAAGAATCTCCTCATAACCTGCCTTGGGGCAGATTCCAGACATGATGTTACCTCTGCTTCTGCTTCTCTGGTTTTTGTGTCTCTGTCTTCTTCCCCTTGATGACTTTATCATCACATTTGGAGCAAGATAACTTCAACAGTTCTAAACATTGCACACAAACTTGTAATACCAGAGGTAACAAAAGACCATCTCTTCTGAGGTGTCCTTATAAGCCAGCACACCTTTTTCAGAAGTCCTCTCAGCTCCTGCAAAGACCTGTTCCCCTGTTTTACTGCCAGGAACTGCCGGAAGGAAGAAGAGTAACATGACTGGCTTATAAATCAATCAGAGTTTACCCTTGACCTGGACATAGGGTTACCCTCATTTGAATCATGTGAATATGGATGACACTTTTGTAAAATCAAGGCAAGTAAAAGCAGAAAGAAAGGATGTTGTTATTGTGTCCCACAGCTGACCCTCTGGTGGGTTTTCAGAGGCAGTTAATCGCACTGGAGGAGATTGCCCATCCTTCTGTGGAGCAGCTGGTGGCCTCGAACCACATGCCTTCGGGTTTGTAGCGCAGCTTCTTGTCACTAGGCCACAAAAAGATAGTGTGTACTTCAGATTCCCTGAGTCCCTGAGTGTTTCTCTAATTGTTTATTTGTCATTGCAGGTGTGGATATTTGAAAAAAAAATGTACTGTGTTAGGAAATAGAGCTCTAGTAGTTTCTTTTTAATATGTGCAAGTCTTCTATCACATTTTCCTCTTTGGAAAAATCATTTCATTCTCACCTTTTCTTTTTTGGGATCTGAACCATAGAGTTTGAAATTGAATGAGAAATTTTATCATTTACTGTTAAGCCTAATTCATGCCATGGTCTTTTTAGTCATTTTCTACACACCTGAGAGCTGGACATAATTAGGATAATAGAAGAAGAATTAATGCCATTGAGCTGTGGTGTTAGAGAAGAGTACTGAATATCCCATAAACTGCCAAAAGAACAATCATATGTCTTGCAGAGAGTGCAGCCAGAGCGTTCCTTAGAGATATTGATGGGGAAGCTCTATCTCACATACTTTGGGCATATTCTTAGAAGAGGCGATTCTTTAGAGAATGAGACCATGCTTGAAAAGGTGGAGAGTCAGTGAATGAGAGGAAAACGCTCAAGGAGGTGAAATGACACAGTGACTACAGCAGTATGGTGAGGATGGCACAGGATAGGACAGGATTTCAGATCTGCTGCTTACAGGTTCGCTGTGAGTCATGCTTGACTTAGTGGTACCTAGAGACAACAATTATAAAAATGCATGTCTGTGGAAGCAATATACTTTGTCTTCTGGTTCGTGCAGTCCATAGTTAGACTACTCACCTGGAGGCCACACCTCTCGTGGTTATGAAACTGCTGGTCAGTCATAAGTTGGTTCTGACACCATAACAAGGAATGTGAGTTTTGAGTTTAGTGATAGTGTCACCTGAAAGAATTTTAGGCATCTTCCCACTTTTTGTATTTGTGTCAGTGATCTTATTTTCAGTCATACAAATAACTACCAAATCTTTCTCCATTTGCCTCTCCTAATCAACACTCTTGGTACCAGCAGCCATGAAATTTAAAAAATGTATTTCATTGGTAAAGTCTGCTGTCAGAGACCTCTCCAAAGTACTGAAGGGCAACGATGTCACTCTGGATACTAAGGTGCAACTGATACAGTCTTTGCAGTCACTTGCTCATCAGAGAGCTGAACAATGACATGGGATGATAGAAGGAGAATTAATGCCTTAGAGCTTTGGTGCTAGAGAAGAGGATTGAATATACCATGGACTGCTAGGAGAACAAACAGGTTCATCTTAGAGAGGGTGAGACCAGACTGCTCCTTAGAGGCAATGATTCTGAAGCTTCATCTGACATACTTTGGGCATGTTGCAACAAGGGACCAGTCTTTGGAGAGGGGTGTCATGCTTGGGAGGATGGAAGGACAGCACAGGAAGACCACGATGAGATGGATTGATGCAGTGACTGGGATAATGGGGGTAGGTAGCTGTGTCGGAAATAGTGAGATTGGCACAGGATAGAGCAGGGTTTAGGGCTGTTGTACACAGGGTCGCTGTGAGTCGCAGATGACTCGACGGCACATAACAAGGTCTAGATCCCTGTATTCAGCCCTCCCAGAGCTACTTCACTTTAAACCTGTGCAGACGTGAATTGTTGTTGTCATATACTGTTAAGTCGGAATCTATATCTGACTGTCCAGCAGGTTTTTAGAAGCACTAAATGTCACAGGAGGAGACTGCCCAGCTTTCTCCCACAGAACAGCTGGAGGATTTGAACTCTCTGCCTTTGGGTTGGCAACAAAACTCCGTATCACTAAGCCACTAAAGCAAAACATGAATTGGCTCCTCTTTTCTCTGTATCTGTTTTTCTTGTGCTTGTTAGCTTTCTATTATCTCCAGCCACTAAATCATACCAACCAGCCAACTGGGAAGTACCCCAAGCTTCTTTTTCCTTTTCCCTAAAACTTGCATTCAGTGCAGCTGGTCTCTACCATCAATATACTAGTCCATTCTCCATCTTGTGTATAGGATCACTTTTCTAAATGTCCAATAATATCCATAATTTCTCCCTATTTCTAACCCACCAGGTTTTCCTTAATTGCTTAGAATGGCCTAGTACTTGCCTGTCTCTCCCCTCACGTGCTGTCTCCCCAGGAAGTTCTTTTAAAAGTACCTATATAGTTTGGTATATTGTTGGTTTTGTTGTTAGATGGCATTCAGGTGACTAGGATTCATAGCAGCATTAGGAACAACAGCTCTGAACCGTGCCCTTTCCTTACGATCTCGGATATGCTTGAGTTACTGTTTCAGTCCATTTTGTTGAGGGCCTTCCTCTCTTTCTGTGACCCTTTACCTTTCAAAGCACGTCCTTTTCTAAAAACTGTCCTCACCTGACAGCTTGCACAAAGTATGTGAGATGAAATGTCACCATTCTTCTCTCTAAGGAACATCTTAATTGTACTTCCTCCTTTCGTGAGGTTGTGATCACTGTGCCTTCTCACAGTTGGTGGTGCAGAGAGTAAGTCACGTTTTCTTTTCTCTAACAATGAATAAGTTCTAAGTACACCATGTGGCAAATCACCTAGTTGACACTGCAGTTGACATTGAGGCAGTACAATCTCATGGTCACCAAATGTATATATTTCAGAGTAGAACTACTCCAAAGGATTTTCAAGTGAGCCGTGACAGCACAATCCTTAGGTAGATGTCTGTTAACCAAGACTCCAGTAGTTCAAACTCACTACTCCATGAGACAAAGTTTTGGCCATCTGTTTCTGTAAATTTTACAGCCTTGGACACCCAATGGGGTAGTTTTACCTCGTTTTTTAGGGTCACTCAAAGTCAGGCTTGACTCAATGACAATAAGTTTGGGTTTAGCTTTTTTTTTTTTTTCTGGTCAGGCCTTTTTTCCCAAGAATCCTCTGTGTCAAATTGCCAACCTTTTCATTAATAGCCCTTTGTACCAACCATGAATTCCACTCACACTATAGATCTATACTTTTCATCCTCAAGATTATGGAGACTGTTACTTATGACCTCTTCCCACTCTGACTTCAACAGAAGGCTCAGGACATTTAAACAGAGCCCACCGGTTGCATGAGTTGCATAAAGCACTCATTCATGTCGTCTGGATCTTTACTTTGCTATCTTTAAATTCACTCTGAGTGAATGGGAGGCTGTGAGGTGGAAAAGAAGACAAGTTCTCGGACCTGGGGAGATTTACAGCTGTGAATCTCTTGAAGAGGTCTTAGTATAGAAGAGAAGATATTCTGGAAAAAACTGAGTTACAGTGTACATACATGAAGTTGTCCTCTGTGGATGAAGGAGTGCTTTGGGGGGGGGTTATCATTGGAAAGATGTGAGGGCAAAGTGGCATTTAGGAGTTCAGGGAGAATTCTGCATATCTGTTGTTGTAGATGGATAAGATGTTCACTCAGTAATGAGGGTTCATCTATTGGGGTTTTCCCCCCGCAATTATAATACAATTTTTAAGCTTTTCAATTCTGTGCAAATGTTGTATAATAATGGACTTTCATAGATTGTAAAACAATTTGCTTTTTCGCAGCAGGGAGGAACTCACTGCTGTTGAGTTGGTTCTGCTTCGTGGAGATCGTTCTTTATGTCTCTGAGGCACTATGCGTCCCTAGGAAGAGATTACCCATAGTTCTACCTTGGAGTAGTTGTTGGATTCAAAAACTGCTGAACATTCAGTTACCAGGCCTTTTTATTGGAAATTAGGCTACCAGAGCTCCTTAGTAAGGAGGAAAATGGATAATTCTATACTCAAAATGTGAGAAGTTCCCCATCTTACAAGGGACAGTTCCAGAGTGTCATGTGTAAAATATTTCCCCATAGAAACAATGTTATTCAACAGAGAGTTGATTCCCAGACTCCTTTATTAAATCCATAATGCAGTTGAAAACCTCTGTTTCGGTAACTGCTATGGTATGGTAATGCTGTGGTACAGTAAAGTAATATCGTAGCTCACAAGATTTATCCCTAATATGATTATTGCATCAAGAAATGGTGAAAAATACTCTTGCAAATGTATAACATTTAAGCTATGTTTTAGGTCACTAGCTTTTTGTGGTCCTGCTGAGAGCCTGTGAGTCACATAAAACATGATATTTATTAGCAAATGTGTTCCAGGTTCCCACTTTAGCGTCCAGGTGACCACCTCCCTGTCGTACCCTTGGCAGCCCCTCGACAACCAGCCTGAAGAAAATTATGTAGTTCTGGAAACACTTCCACTCCATGTGTCATCTTCCAGAACAAAAAACAGACTAGCTTTTAATGTAATGGGAACATTTACAGGCAGGTGTTCATCCCATTTTGAATTACCCAATAAACAAAGTAAACATGGTAAAAACAAAGTAAACAAAGTAAATACTTAATAATCTATAATGAAAATTTCTCATTTTTCTCTACCTATCAAAGATTCGTCTTCTAGTTGTGGCTAACATCTGTCTCCCATCCCCAAGATACAGACTCAAAACCTCTTTCTTTTCAGATTTACCATAAAATTTAGTATAAATCTGGTGAGTAAGCACAAATGAAGGGGGAAAAATTGAGGAGGATTTGAAACACTTTCTGGAGAAGATCAAACACTGCAGCTTTCAGTATCAATTGCATCTCAACTCAAGAAAGCAAAAATTCTCATCTCACCACTGAACCAAGAGGTGACATTATGATAGATGGAGAAAAGATTGAAACTGTTGATGAGTTCAGCTTACTTAGATCAACAATAAATACACTTGGCACCAGGAGTCAGGAGATTAGGAGATGTATAGTACTGGGAAAGTCTGCAGTCAGGGACCTCTCCAAATTTCTGAGGAGCAATGATGTTATTTTGAGGACGGAGGTGTGCCTGATACAGACCATGGTCTTTTCAACCATTTGCTATACATCTGAGAGCTGGAAAGTGAATAAAGATGACAGAAGAAAAATTGATGCTTTTGAGTTGTGATATTGGAGGAGAGTATTGAATATCTTTTAGACTACCAAAAGAAAAACCAGTATGTCTTGGAGAAAGTACAGCCAGAGTGCTCCTTGAAGCCAAGGTTGGTGAAGCTTTGTCTCGCATACTTTGGGCAGGTTGCTAGGAGAGGCTATTCCTTGGGAAAAATCGTCATGCTTAGAAAAATGGAGGGATGGCGGAGAAGATGAAGATTGACACAGTGGCTGTAGCAGTGGGCTCAAGTGTGTAAGAGATGATGAATTTGGCACATGGTAGGACAGGGTTCAGATCTATTGTTTACAGAGTCCCTAGGAGGAGTCATACTTGACTCGATGGCACATAATAATAGTAATAAGCACAACTATCCCTGTATTTCCCCTACCTATTGGACAATCTGTTCCGTTAGTACCTTTAAAAAAAAAAAGTCTTCCTCTATTTTTTTTTTTTTTAATACAGCCAGGATGATTAAACTTACTGTCTTTTCTTTTGTGCTATACCAGGCTTAAGCGTGTTTTTTAGGTAGCTTGCAGTCAGTCACCGGTGTTCACTGCTGGGAAAGCAGAATTGGCTTTGCAGTTGGCTTCATGGATTTAGTGGCCTGCCAAGCAGCAAGTCTGCTCCCCTGTCCCCGCTCCCCCTTAACTGTTTTCTGTAACTTGTTGTTGTTGTGTACTGTTGATTCGGAACCAACCCATATCTGACCCACCTGCAGGTTTTCAGAGGCAGTTAATCTTATGGGAGGAGATAACCCATCCTTTTCCTGTGGAGCAGCTGGTGGATTTGAACAATGTGCCTTCCAGATTGCAGCACACTTTCTTGCCACTAGGCCACCGGTTATTCAAGGCCCTGCATTTCCTTTCTGCTTATGGACAAGGGTTTATTTTTTGGCTCCTCTCCTGATGGTGTCAAACAGAACTATTTATCCACAGCAATGTTTCTTCATGCAACCAAAAAAAGATAATCAATACAGACTGAATAAAGCATTCTTTTCTTGTTACTCTACATATAAGACTAGACTTCCATATCTTATCTTCTTAAATCTTTGATGGACAACCCCTTTTTCTTGCCTAATCTCCATCCTGTTTTCTCTTCTTGACTCTCAGAGCAATCCCCCAGCAGCCTCCCTGAGCAGGTGCCTCTTTAAAAGAATGCAGTTAAATGTTGAGTAAACTCTAGCAGTGATTGCTAGAAAAGAAAAGAATATTGATGTTTGGTGAGTGCTTACAAAGGAGTCCCCACCTATGTTTGATTAAGCATGGAACTGTGAAGTTTTTTGGTAAAAGCGTCATTCTTTGGCTTTGTGGAGGAAGGAACCATTTCCTTCTGTAAGGAATTGCTTGCATTTCTATATTCTAAAACATGAATCATGGATGTCTTAATGATTACACATCCCTTCTAGCATTTGAGGAATAAACTCTAGAGAAAAGGAAGTAAAGAGAAAGCAGAAGTGTGAATAGCTGCTAATGGTACTCTCTCTGGCTCCATTCCGTCTGCCATTTCATCATACATAAAGGGGTAGTTCAGAGATTCCTTTCCTGGCAAGTAAGTGGCAACACATGTTTGAAACAGTGAATGGAAACTATAGGGGGAAAATGACAGGCATATGGCAATAGGAAGGCAAGGGAAAATTTGTTGCCCTAATGTTAGCCACATAATTGGTATGCTCTAAACCAGAGAGGGCTGTTTTACTTTAAGAAGTCTGCATGCCCCATTAGTGCAGCGTTTCTGTAAGAAGAATGTATATATTTTCTCCATTTCTTCCCCCCACGAATAGCAGTCACCTTAAACCATGGAGACTCTCCATATAGAGGTCTTGAGAGAAAAGCTTACAAAGGCAAAGGGAAGAACTTGGAAAACCCTTGATTAAATTAATAAAAACAAAAAGTGGGGAAGCACTTCAGAACAATCATTTTTAGGGGCTGAGAACAAAGGAATAGGCTCCAAATTACTGTCTTCAGGAGTGCTCTTCATTTAAGTGAATGCTTGTAATTCTGCAATGACAATGTTTATGATTCATTTGTTGCCATAGCAACTAAGCCTTTGCTCTGTAGTTTAAGATTCCACAATGTACCTTAAAGGGCTAGGGCTTGATGCTTTTCTTCTGCAAAGTGTTCCTTAATCAGTGTTTACATTCTAACAAATTGCAAGCACAATGATTAACTTGGTAAAAATCTTTTCTCAACAGGAAAAACATAGTATACCAAGGCTATAGAAGACTTCTTGTGTTTTCTTGTCTTATCCATAGGAAATAGGTTGAAGTCTCTATTTAATTCTAGTCCTTTGTAGAGAAAAGTGCTAGAGGGAAACAGTTGGCCAGCACTCCTCAGAAATAACTGTGATAAGGAATATTACAAAACTTTATGTTTCTAAGACTTATGTTTTCTAAGTCTTTGTAAGACTTTAATAGTTCAGGTGATGAAAAATTCAAGTAGGGATATTATTTGTCTTGTTATGTGCCATCGACTCTTTTTATTTCTACAAAAATGGTCTTATACAGTATTAGTCCTTATAGGACTGAGTTCGTTCACTTAGCAGACACTCTCAAGTTAGGTGGTACTTTAAAAAATTTTTGCTCCTGCATGCTGTGTAGTATTCTGTCATGTGAATGTACCATAATTTCTCAATCCATTCAATTGGGATGTTTCCATGTTCTTGCTATGGTGAACAATGCTGTTATAAACACTGTATTACTTTAAATTAATGACTCATTGATCTGGATGCAAATAGAATTCAAATATCTGTCTGAAGTACCCTGATGGCTCAGTGGTTAAGCACTTGACTCATAATCAAAAGGTCTATGATTTAGAAGTGAGCTCAAAACCTGCTGCACAGCAGTAGTAACAAAACTGCATGGTACTGGTACAATGCCAAGCACATAGATAAGTGGAACAAAATTGAGAATCCAGAAATAGCCTCAGCTATAAATGGTCAACTGATATCTGACAAGGAAATGAAACCTATCAAATGGGAAAATGACAACCTCTTCAACAAATGGTGCTGGCAAAACTGGACAGCTACCTGAAGCGCTTGTTGCAGAAGGTCAAGGTCTACATCCTTCAGTATGGATTGATGGTGAAGAGATTGAGACTGTAAACAACTTTACTTTGCTCGACTTCACAATCAACAAACACTTCTGGTACCAGCCGCCAGGAAATTAAAAGATGAATTGCATTGGGAAAGTCTGCTGTCAGAGACCTCTCCAAAGTACTGAAGAGCAACAATGTGAGTCTGGAGATTAAGGTGCACCTGATACAGGCCACCATGAAATACCATCTCCAGTAACAGTGGCAAAGTTTAACAGGACATCAGGTAATAAAAGTTGGAGGGGTTGTGTTGAGATAGGAATTCTTATACATTGTTGATGGGATTGTAAAATGGTGCAGCCACTCTGGAAGGCAGTTAGGCATTTCCTCAAAAAGCTGAACGTTGAAATTCCACACGACCCAGCTATTCCACTCCTTGAAATATTCCCCCGAGAGAGTGAAAACTGAAACACAAACAGAGACTTGTACACCAATGTTCATAGCAGCATTATTCACCATTGCAGGAACATGGCAACAGCTCAAATGTCCAACCACAATCGAATGGATTGAGAAATTATGATACATTCACACAATGGAATACTATGCAGCAGGTTTTGTGAATTACTACCTAACTTGGGAGGGACCGGAAAGCTTTATGCTAAGTGAACTAACTCAATCCTATAAGCACAAATATTGTAAAAGACCATTATTGTAGAATAAGTATGAGAATCCAAGGCAGGGGAGTGTGGGAGCAGAGGGCTGATGATGGACAGGGTGGGCGGCTCGGGGTAGAGGCATTAATCATAGGGTTACACGATTTGATACCGAGGGCATTGAAGGAGATAGAAAGATCCAGTGTGAGAAACAATGTGTACGAAATTTGTAAATAAACCAATATAAAATAATTTAAAAAAAAATAATAAAGGTCTATGATTTAAACCAACTAGCCACACTAAAGGATGTTGCAGTCTGCTTCCATAAAGATCACAGCTTTGGAAGCCCAATAGGGCATTTCTACCCTGTCCTGTATCATGGTTATGGGTTAGAATTGAGTGTTTGGACATGGTTATACAATCAAGCTTCTCTCTACCTTCTCCCTACTGTAATTATTTTATTATGATTGACCTAATTAGGGCGAGTCTTTAAAAGTTAAGGCTATAAATGTGAATAAGAAGGTAATCTGAAATGGGTTGTTGGGTTTTTTTGTTAATTGTCACAAAATGGATTAACATAGTAACTCTAACGGAGGGGTTGAGTGTGTCAGAGATGATGAGGATGGCTCAGGATAGTGCAGGGTTCATAGGTTCTACTGTTCATAGGATCACTAAGAGTTCTAGTCCACTCTAGGGCATTTAACAGCAACAGCGAGGGAGAAGAAGCTCTGGTGGCTTCGTGGTAAGGAGCTGTGCCACCAACCCAAAGGCATGCAGTTTGAATCCACCAGCTGCTCAAAGGCAGATGGTCAATCTCTTCCCATGCAATTTATGGCTTTGGAAAACCCACTGTAGGGTCAGTTATGAGTCTCTCCAACTTGGTGGCACATAACAACAACAGTGAAATGAATAAGATTCTGAAGAAGTTACATTAAACCTTGAATTTTTTTTTCATGTCACTTTCATTGGCATATCCTGAATGATTCAGCAGGAGAATCCCCTAAGTACATCAACACCTTCTGCTTAGGTGTATGTGGCAAAGCAAATGCCCATGGATGGTTTCTGTACTTCTGGTTAAATGAGGTATTTGAATACCATGAATAAATTTGTGATTGTTGTTAGGTGCCATTGAGTCGATTACAAATCATAG
>NW_006399835.1:14496331-14497451 GCF_000299155.1 Elephantulus edwardii | reverse complement strand
GTCGCAAGCTACTCGACGGCACATAACAACCACCACCACCATCAAGTTGGAAGCAATTCATAGCTGACCTTCCAGTGGGTTTTCAGAGGCACTAAATTGCACAGTACAAGGCTGCTCATCTTTCTTCCATGGGGCAGCTGGTGTATTTGAGCTGCTTGCTTTTGGGTTGGGAGAGCAACTCCTTACCACTAAGTCACCAGTGCTCCCTTTCTATATTATAGATAGCATTCTTTTTAGAGGTGAGTGATGGGCATAGGGAAGATCATAGGTAGATAAAAAACAGTTTGTTGAATAAAATGACATAATGGCCTTGGGGCCTGTGTTTTCCCTGATTTAATTCATTCCCATCTTTTCCAATCTCTTAAAAATAGAAACCTAGGAAAATAAGCTACACAAAATGTTTCTTTTGTAGCAGTAAATTCTGCACAAATGATTTTTTTTATGTGCACATACTCACCTACAAAAATGTGCATGTATTTTTTTATATTATCTCAATAGTTTTTATTACATTTATGTATGTATATAAAATAATACGCAGGAATATCAGACAAAGAACCAATTAAGTAAGATTCTTTCCATGAAAATGGATACTAAAGTTCCATGGAAGTTTGGGTGCATTATAAGCTATTATGATAATGTTCTCTGATAATAATTGTAATAAAAGTTTGACCATCATAGGTATTTGAAATACTTGAGAAAGCTGAATATAGAGATAGAAAAAAAATATTTAATCCTTTTTTTGTTTAAAGCCCGATGATAGGAGCTACAATAGAAGCACTTTGATATTATTTTTACTGCTGTCCAGCTATTTCCAACTCCCAGCCACCTTCCATTGAGCTTCTGAGACTTTAAATCTTGATGGGAAAAGATTGCCCATCTTTCCCCTGCAGAGCGCCTGGTGGATTTGAACCAGCCAAGACACTCAACCTTTTGGTTAGTAGTGGGGTTTATGATTTGTGCATTCATCTAGAGGCTTACACTAGAAACGAATGTCTTCTCATCTGAAATTGTCTCTTAAGAGAAAATTTCTGATGCTCATTGATCTGCATCATAATAGAGTCTGCTCATTTTATATTTAACTTTTCATATTTTGGTTGTAATTTACAAAAGCAAATTACTG
>NW_006399835.1:14495757-14496231 GCF_000299155.1 Elephantulus edwardii | reverse complement strand
CTTTGCCATCTGCTTCCAAGGAGCACTCTGGCTGCAACCTCTTCAAGACATATCT
The DNA here is from genome assembly GCF_000299155.1 of Elephantulus edwardii. Lineage (NCBI taxonomy): Eukaryota > Metazoa > Chordata > Mammalia > Macroscelidea > Macroscelididae > Elephantulus > Elephantulus edwardii. Next base: position 14,496,176 of record NW_006399835.1, on the reverse strand, counting down.
GTTTCGTTTTTAGGCAGTCCATTGGGTACTCAGTACTCTTCTCCAACATCACAATAAATATAGGACTAACCATATTAGTAGAAGGCATCCTGCCCTCAATTCTGATTTCTGCCACTAATGTTAGGTTTAATATTCTAACTTTTGTTGCTGTTGTTCCTTAAGATAGCTGTTGGACTGTAATACATTTTTTTTTATGTTAGGAGACTCCCAATTAAAAAAAAGGAAATATTTAGAAGACAGAGTTTTGGCTTAAAAGTAGCTTATAACTTTAAAACTTAAGTGTTATTTCCATATTGCATATTTTGATGTTGTAAAAAAAAATCATTAAGATAAAAAGGCTCTCTCTTTGTATTGTTTTTGTGTACCCATTGGCAGTATCAGGATGGATGGTGAAGGGATTGAGATTGTTCACAGCTTTA
>NW_006399835.1:14301200-14494600 GCF_000299155.1 Elephantulus edwardii | reverse complement strand
ACTTCTGGTTAAATGAGGTATTTGAATACCATGAATAAATTTGTGATTGTTGTTAGGTGCCATTGAGTCGATTACAAATCATAGCGACCCTATGAACAGCCCATCTGAACACTGTCATGTCCTGTGCCACGCTACCAATTTCTGACCTACTTGAGCCCATTGCAACACTCATTATGTCAATCCATCTGGTTGAGGGTCTTCCTCTCTTTTACTAACCGTGCACATTTCCAAACATGATGTTCCCTTGTAAGGACTAGCCTCTCCTAGCAGCATGCTCAAAGTACGTGAGACACAGCTTTGCCATCTGCTTCCAAGGAGCACTCTGGCTGCAACCTCTTCAAGACATATCTGTTTCGTTTTTAGGCAGTCCATTGGGTACTCAGTACTCTTTCTGATGCTCATTGATCTGCATCATAATAGAGTCTGCTCATTTTATATTTAACTTTTCATATTTTGGTTGTAATTTACAAAAGCAAATTACTGGCTTCCCATTCCAAATTATTACATTTTGTAGGTGCTAATGTGTGAGAGTTAAACATAGACTTTGCTTATGTGGTGATCTTTCTGGAAATACTCCACTTCAAATCTTTTAACAAACAAGTTATCTGTGAATTTTATTGATTATACAATTCAGTTAATCAAAAGTTATTGTGTATAAAATATCTAGAGTTTTGTAAAATGTGTGTAGTAGCCCTTGCTTTGCCTACTGTTGCTTTTTGCTGGCGGTCTCCTAGCTCCTATTCCATTCTTCAGTAAAATATTTAAGACAAAATGTGAAGAATAGCATATATCATACACTGTTACTAAAAGATGCCTTCTGTTCTTTAATGTTTGTTATCTCCCAGGAGTGACATGCATAGGCTTGGACTAGACTTTCTGAGTTTCCATCTTGGGGTATTAACTTACATACGTAAAACTTCTCTGTGCCTCTGGTTCCTCATCTACAAACTGGATGTAGAGAGAGTACTTTCTTCATAGGGTTGTGGTAAGTATTAAATAAGTGACTTCTGTAAATGCTTAAGAGTTGTGCCTCAGAAATGCAATAAAGAGTTGCCAGTAGTCAGCACCAAGTTTTTGTGTATATCTATGCACACTCCCTCATACACACACACACACACACACACAGAGAGAGAGAGAGAGAGAGAGAGAGAGAGAGAAAGGAAGTCTTTAAGGTAAAACACTGCTTTTGAGTTGACTCTTGTAAGGCAGAGTACAACTGTCCCATAGCTTTTCAAGGGCTATAATCTTTACAGAAGCAGGGATTATGAACAGTTCAAAAGCTTGCCCTGTCCTGCACCATTCTCTGCCATGCTCAAGCCCATTGTTGCAGTCTCTATGTCAATCGATCTTTTGAAGGGCTTCCTCTCTTTCACTGACCCTCTCCTTTTCCTCACATGGTGTCCTTTTTCAAGGATGGGTGCCTCCCAACAGCATACTTAAAATATGTTAGAGGCAGTCTCACCATCCTTGCCTTTAAATAATGTCTTGTTTTCACTTCCAAGACAGATTTGTTTGTTTGCCACAATTCAAAGGAGGCAATTCTGCAGTCTTTCTTATTTTATTGTCCAACTTTCACATGCATATGAAGCCATTGAAAAACCATGACTTGGTTCAGGCTATCGTTATCCTGCTCTTTAACACTTTAAAGATATCCTTGACAGCAGATTTTCCCAGTGCAACACATCTTTTGATTTATTTATTGCTGCTATCATGGGTGTTAATTTTGGATCCAAGTAAAATGAAATTGTTGACAACTTCCATCTTTTCTCCATCTATCATGATGTTGTCTATTGGTCCCATAGTGACGTTGTTTGCTGTGGGGTTTTTCTGTTGGGTTGTTTTTTTTTTTATGTTAAAGTGTGTAATCTGTGTTGAAGGATTTGATCTGCAGTAGTAAAGTGCTTTAAGTCTTCACTTTCTGCAAGTAAGATTGTGTCATCAGTATAACATAGGTTGTTGACATTTTCCTCTAATCTTTTTGCCATGTTCTTCCTTTAGTGCCGTTTTTCCGAATTATTTGACCAGCATACATAGTGAATTGGTGTGGACAAAAGATACAGACTTGAAGCATACTTTTCCTGATTCCAGAACATACCAAATGTGCCAGTGGCATTTCTTTGCTTAACTTTGACCCCTTTCTGTTCTACCACAGAAATCCAAAGCGTGGTAGTCAAACTTGGCTATACAATTGGAATCATCTAGGAAGCTTTACACATTATCGATGCCCAAGTATCAGAGATTCAGACTTAATTAGTGCAGCTTGGGTAATCAGGAATTTTAAAAGCTTATTGGTAATCCTGTTGTGTAGCCAAGTTTAAGAACTACTGATGTAGTAGAAAATGAAATTGGCCTGAGCTCTGGAACATCCAGGAGCGGAATGGCAAGCCAGTTTGCATTGCTTCATGTTGGGAATTGTAAGGGGATGACGGAGCTAAGTGGAGATACTGCGTGAAAATGAGTTAAGAATTGATCAAAGTTGTAAAGGCACACAGAAAATTCAGTTAGGGCTTTCTCCCTCTGCCCTCCATCCTTCCTCTGTCCTTCCCTATATCCTTATCTTTCATCTTTCTTTCCTTCCTCCCTCTCCCTCTTCTACTTTCTCATTTTCCTGGCTCTTTTTCTTTCCTGTTTCCCTTGAGTACACTGTACTTTTCTGTACCTTTTATTTATACTATGTCATTTATTTAAGAAGATCAACTGAGAATATGAATTATATTTCTGATTAAATTTATGGCATTTTATGTAAAAAATTATCAAAATATTAGACTGTGCATACTATTTTTCAATGATATTTTTAAAAAGATAATAAAATAGGCATTAGTTCTGTTTCAGAATGAACTTTGGATGGCCGTAACAATGTTCAGAAAATATTGTTTGGAAAAAAGCAAAATGGCTACTAGGGCACCTTCTTTCAGGGATACTAGTTCAGTGCTCCAATAAGAGTTGCTTGACTAAACTGTTTAGGAAAATTTATATTCATTTCATTTGTTTATGGTTTATTGTCTCACAAGCTTAATGCCAAATCCTCAAAAATGTAGCGACGAGCGATGACTCATTTTAGCTCATGTCAAAACAATGCACTTTTGTAATTTTCTTGTCCCTAGAGAAGCTATTAAACACTAACAAAATGCCTCAGAATGAACCCAATTGAGTGTTTTAAATTATGTACTTTTGCTTGGCGATTAGCCAGACATTTGCTGGAAAAGCTCACTGTACATCGAGAATTACAATTTGCACTGATAATGGTACTACACTGTGTAAGCTGCTTAAATATCAGCAGTGCATATTCTAAAGCTAAATAGTCAAACAAAGCCCAGTCTCTTTACATAAACAATTTGTGTAATTCTGCTCTCAGCCAAGTGATTTTTCCTTTGTTACATTCTGGACGGATATACCTAATGGAAAAGGTATTTTCCTTTGCTTTATCTTGCTGATAAATAGCACAGATTCCAACAAGGTTAAGAATACTCTTGCATATATGTGTGTGTGCGTATTTAAAGATTTTTAGATATGTTTCTTTTTAAGTGGTAGCACCTCTCTAATAGAGCTCAGTATAGGGTTTTACACAGACGAACTGACCCATAGCTAATGGGTTTTAGGGCTATACATTGCAGGGAAGGAGATTGCCCATCTTTCTCTAGTGGAGCAGCTGGTGGATTTGTATTATGTACCTTTGGATTGGCAGCACAGCTCCTTACCCAATAGGCCACCAGAGCTGCATTTACACAAAGTCAGTAAATTAAATATATGCCCTGTTCAGAATACTGCATCCAATAAGCAAAACAAAAAAATGACTTCTAAATTCATGTCTGTCAACTCTTTATAATATTAATCCAAGTACATTTTATTTTTTGGGAGAAAAATACTTAAATTGTTTTGCTTTTACCGACCTTCTTAGAATTGGGGATATTTACTATTTAGAGTGAGTATTTAGAACATGATTCTCCCTTCTAATAACCAAATACTCTTCATACATGTGATTTATCTCAAGTAGACATCTTGAGTCACCCGTGACAGTTTCTGTCACATTCAACACCTAGGAAAAAGCTATTGTTTTTAGGAGTCAGATGCTCAGTAATTATTTGTTGAATTGAAGTGAACAAAAACTCTAGTCATACCTATTTATTTGCTCGGTTCTACCAGAGGGATTTTGTGGCATGGTTATAGACTGGCTTATCGGAAGTTATCAGAGCATAGAGATATTTCCCTATCCATTTTAAGGTGAGAAGTGGTTTGAATGACAGTAATTGATCCAAAGAAAAACCTTGATTTAGAGACAGTTTGTTACCAGTAGATACTATATTGATGCTTTACAGCCAAAGGAGTAAGTTAACAGAGTGATTAACAGCAAGGGATTTACCCAAAATAAAGCATGATCTTATGCTTCAGGATGTTAGTAATTGTTTTCAGCCAGTCTAGTTAACTGTCATGAAAAAAGGTTTAAAGAGTTTGAAAACGCTTCACAGAATCTCAAATGGAACGATGAGGTAAGGTCCATGTAAAAAGTCTAAAACCTAGAATTGCCAGTTGAAAAGACTAAAGTGAATTAAAATCTATAAAGTTATAAGCAGTGGATGGGGCAAACACTCTGGTTCACTCAGCTCTAAAACTGTTAGAATTGTAGACTCAAAGAGCAGTGCGCTGGAAGACTATGTACAAACTGCAGCCCAGTGCTTAAGTGCTCAGCTGTTAACCAAAAGGTAGGTGGTTTGAATTCAGCAGTGGCTTCTCAGAAGCTCTGGTGACCTAATGGGTAGAAAGTTGCATCTCTAAAGGTGGCACATCTCTGGGAGTTTAAAATCTACCAGTGGCTCCATGGGAGAAAGATGGACAATATCCTGCTCTGCTAGGCAATTTACAGCCTTTGAAAACCCACTGGAGGGTCATCCATGAGTTAGTTCTGACTCAACAGAAATGAGAGAGTGGCTTCCCAGGGGAAACGACCTAGTGATCTCCTGTCCTAAAGATTATGTAGCCTTGGGAACCCTCTGGCATCAGTATGTGGGTGGCTATGAAGATCAGTCGATGCAAAAACACACAATAATACTCATTTCTAGTTTTATGTCCCTGTGCACCAGGCTTATCTTCTCAAGTCTCACTTTCTTCAATTGTAAAATTGTAACCAATAGAACATCTTTCATAGGATGTTTTGAGGATTAAGGGTTAAATATATGCACTTAAACAGTGGCTGGCATATGAGAAACTCTGTTGTGTTTGTGTGTGTAGTATGTGTAAGTTTGTCATATTGGCAGAGCAGGTAAAAGTAGAGATAGATTTGAGAGAATTTTTATATTTATAGATAAATATAGCATTGATTATTTATCTTCTGAACTTGCATTCTTACAGTTAGTTACCACCATCAGAGTACAGAGCCCCTGCGGTGATTGGACCAACTGGCTTCTGGCAGCAAAAAATGTTTGGTCTTACCAATATACTTCATACAGAAAACAACCCTTTTCTGTGTCCCAGGCTAAATTTGTGATAAAGCTCTTATTCCCTGTTGCATAATCTAAATACTTGTACTAATTTGTCCTAAATGAAAAACTCTTCATTTGGTAATAGAAAAGTATGACTTCAAGTAATAGAAACAAGTCCAAGCTCATGCAGTTAAGTAGGATTTTTTTGGCCAGGAAAAGTTAACAATGGAGATACACATCTTGTTTTTCTAAGCAAATGCTCCTGCTTCAGAATCTGACTGTACCTTACTCTGTTTACCTGACTGGGGCTGCCCAGTTATAACAGGAGTACTTCACATTTCTGGAAGCTGTATGAGTGATGAATATTTTTGTTATTGTTGCTCTTAATGATAAGTATGTGGTTTTTATTCTCACTATAAACACAGGTCCGTAAGAATCACAGACCAGATTGTTTCACCATTAAATTGTGTTTATCTTATTATTTCCATCATTTGCTAGTATTTTTCTTACTAATCTTGGAATAGATCTTTTGTTAGGAGGAGAAAAAGTATTGTTTTCCAATCAAGTATTTGTAACCATTTGAAATAGTGTAATCTACAGGTAAAAGACTGTTTTGTTCTTAGGAAGGCAGGTTTTTTCCTGGCACTGACATTTTTATTTATTTTATTTATTTTTAATAATGATGAAAGTTCAAGTCATCATTATTAGTGGGACACTTGATCAGGCAGGCCTGTTGCACAGGCATTAGTCACTTCATGTGGCAAAAGGCTCCTGGATTACATACCCACAGATCAAGTCTCAAACATCCTTGTTTCTAGAGTACTCTGGCTATACCGTGTAAGACATACTTGTTTGTTCTTTTGGTGGTATTATGTCACCATCACAGTTCAGAAGCATCCCTTGAATTCTTCACATGCATATAAAGCAACTGAAAATGCCATGGCTTGCACAGGTGCACCTTTGTCTTGAAAGTAACATCCTTGCTTCATAACGCTTTAAAGAAGTTATTGACAGCAGCTTTTCCCAATGCAAATCTGACCATTTATGCAGACCATTTGTGCCATCCAAGGATTTTTAGAAACTTTTTTCTTTTTTTTTAACATTGAAAATGTTTTACTTTTTTTTAATTATTATTGTTGTGCTTGAATTTCTTCCAAATCTAACAAACTATCGTGTTAAGGGTTTATTGTTCAAAATGGCTTTCCTAGCCATGGTCTTTGATTTTGCCATGTTGATGGGTGGAAATATGTGAATAGAAATGTGTTAGCCTGTCCACAAGGGGATTGGCTAGTCTCATCAGTAGATTGAGCAGATTCAGTGGAAGATTTTGAGAATCTCACCACTAGCAAAGAATATAGAATCTGAGGGCCAGACATTCTTGTGTCAACAGGACCTACAAAAGAGCAGCATCAGCCTCAGCAACAGAGAAGCAGAAACCTGACCTGAAACAGAGCTAGGCTCTTTTGCCTAAGTGTGCTGGGGGACTAGGAGAAGGGAGTGACACATGGGGCAGGACTTAGCTTTGTAACACTGGCCTAAAGCCACAAGGCTGTATGCTGAGGTGCCCGTGAGCACATTTTGGAATCTGCCCTGAGTGAGTGAGTATTTCTTGTTGCCAACCTGAATTACAGTCTTTTTAACATCCCTAATGTGGTTCTTTGTGGTCTAAGAGCCATCACAAAGGATTTTGGACCCAGTAGAGCAGTAAGGTAAGTGTTGGGATGAGTAGAAAGGAGTATGGGATGTTACTGACAGACATTTCCCCTTTGTGGAGTTTGTAGAGGTCAGATATGGCCATCCCCTCATGGCCCTTTTTCCTTTTACACAACAAACCTTGGGATTTCTTTTCCTTTTGCTCACTCCTCTTTACTTGATGACAGCTGTTGCTTCTCTTCTGTAGCACCTCAGTCATGGTGTTGTTTGTCAACCTGAGATCCAGCTTATTTTGCCACCCTGTCATTGTCTGTAGTGTTTTCTCCACAATACCTCTCACACCTTTTTGTCTTTTCTGGGACTTGTCTTCATTTCCCTCTTTTGTTCTAGCATTTTCTGTCTTTGTTGACCGCTCCCTTCCACTCTTTCTACAAATTTAACAGCCACTTTTTTCCCCTTTCCAGTTCTTGACTATCTTCTTGAAAGAATATTACCATACTCACTGTGTCCACATCCATACCACCTTATTTGAATACTTGAGATCTGAGCCTGCCATTCTGATTAAACTCTTAGAGATCATCAGTAACTTCACCATCAGATTCCATAAAATAATTCAATATAATGATAATAATGAAATAATTCACTGAAATAATTCAGCATAATAAGCTTTACTCTGGCTTCATTCTCTGTGGCAGTTAAGTCTTTCTCTGTATAGACTGTGCTTCTTTTCTGCCAGCCTAGGTTGCTTATCTGTTATTTCTCAGACCTTTCCTTTCTGCACTGTTTCTTCAGAATGTGTAATTTCACTATAACGTAACTATAACATGATCATTATGTCTTTTACTTTTTTATTCATTAAGGGATGTATATTCCATAATATTCACACATTTGAATTGTACAGATTGTTGAATTTATATGTATCTGTATATTTGTGTAATTTCTACCCAGATAAAAATATAAAATATTTCCACTTTACAACAGCTCTTCGTTTTATAATTTAGGTTCTTATTTGGAGATAACCACCATTTTTACTTCTATTAGCATAGGTGAAATCTGTTTTGAACTTAATATAAATAGATTCTCATATTAATGACAATAGAAAATATAAATAAAAACCCACATTCCCACCAGAGATGTAAGTTCCAATTGTTCAACTTCCTTGCCAATAATACATATAGGCCTTTTATTTTTAACTTTTCTGGTAGGGCTATAATGGTATCAGTTGTAGTTTTAATTTAAAATATCCCGTTATTTTCTTTTTAACTGTTTATTAGCCAATTGAATAATTAATCTTAAAGTGTCTCTTCAAAGACACATTTTGCTTATATTTTAATTGCACTGTCAATATTTTACTTTTTTCTCTTGATTTGTACACATTGTAGAATCTGGAGTTGAGCCTTTTGTTAGTGATATATATGCAGATATTGCCTTCTAATCCTATTGTATTGACTAACAGAATTTATTAATTTCAGTACTCTGAGTTTTCAGTCTTTTAGGATTCTTTTTTTATGTCCCTTTCTCCCCTGTGGTGTTGGAGAGGAATGCTGAGTATCCCATGGACTGCCAAAAGAATGGATAGGACTTGGAGAAAGTGTATCCAGAGTGCTCCTAGGAGGCAAAGATGATGACGCTTCATCTCACATACTTAGGGCTGTACCTAGAGGGACATCACGCTTGGGAAGGTGGAGGGATGGTGAAAGGAAAGGACCCTCAAACAGATGGATTGATACAGTGACCGCAGCAATGAGCTCAAGTGTATCTGAAATTGTGAGGACAGCACAGGAGAGGACAGGGTTCAGATCTGTTCATAGGTTTGCTGAGTCATACTCTACAGCAACAACAGCATGCCCTTTTTAAGACATCTTCACCTTCTTCAGGCTCATGGAGATAAAACTGAGACAGAGACAGGATAAATGGCTTCCACAAAAATTGTGGCAGATTCTTAGGTATCTCCCAGACAGCACTGATGTCCTTCTTTTTGGGCCTATGTCTGCCCAACCAGACATTTGTACCCTTTCTTGCACTGAAAATTGGTTATGCTGTTTTAAAGCAGTGGTATGTGAGCAAAAGAGACAGTTATTTCCAACATGACAGCAAGAGAGGTCTCATAGATTTTGCCATTTTGTGCTCCACCACCATGCGTTATAAACAGGATAGAGTCAGTCTCAGCTTTGATCATGTATATATAACACAGTAACTTTAATGATTTAAAGAAGCACAATTTGTTTATGTAGATTTAAATTATATTGAATTTCATATAAATAACATTTAAATAACTTGAAATACTAAAATATTTTTCAAATGCTATTACTTTGGAAACTTTTTTTATATTTAATGTTAACAAAGCACAGGCATTGTTAGTATGTAGCCTGTCAAATCATATTTTCTGTTTCCGTATACTTTTACTACATTGCCACACTGTCATTGTGCTGCTGAAATGTTTTTAAATGTCCTTCCTTTTATCCTCTTAATTTGTAATTCATAGCCTTTGTTCTCTGATACCTGCCATTGCATTCACAGCATCTATTATTTTTTTTTTTTCTTTTTTTTTTCTTAAGGCAAAACATGCACCTCACTCTTCCTGAGTTTTAACCCATTTTTATCCTAATAATTACCTTTCCTCATGCTATTCACATGACCTGTATTGCTTCTGGTTTTCCCTTCTTTTCTTTGTAGCTGTTGTTTTGTACCATTGAGTCAGAACCAACCCTTAGAAGACCTTCCAGCAGGTTTTAGTGACACTTAATCACATAGGAGGAGATTTTCTATCTTCCCCCTTCAAAGCAGTTGGTAGATTTGAACCACATACTTTTGGGTAGGAAGCATGGCTCTTTATCACTAAGTCACCAGAGTTCCCTCCTTTCTCCATTATCTTCTCTGAATTGGCCCCTATCTTTTAAAATGCTGCTCCAGTGACACCTTTTTCCTGATCCCTTAATCAATTACCAGTCACCTGGTTGACTACCTACCTCTTTCTCTGCTGCTGATAATTGAGATCCTATGTTTGGTCCTGTGCTTCGCACATAGTCCATAAGTGTTTTCAAATGAACCCATGCATAAATGATACATAAATGAATTAAATATATTAATAGATGAATAAATAAATGGATTAAGCAATAACATTTTTGGAGCTAAACTAAAAGAAGTGAATTACAATTCATAAATAATAAGCTAGTCATAAAATAAGTTTATTTATAACTCTCTCTCCACTTTGGTTCTGTGTCTTCCATAGATGAAAGCCTGATTCAACAGCTCTGAACGAGCATCTGTACCCTGTTTCTTTCCTGTTGTATAACACAACCCATGTAGCTGGGTGTCTTAGCATAGAGCACTAGCAGAGCATGACCATGACCTCACCTGACCCTTTAGCAAGCAGGGCTTTTCTAATGACTGTACAATGAGGAGACGTTCACATGGAAAATGAGATAGTATTTTCTGTTTGGGACAGATGACTTGACTTAGACATTATGTGACAACTGGCTTTGCTCAGGTTCTCTTGGCATCTGAAACGAACATTTGAACCATATTTGAGATGCCATTGTGTTCCTATCTCCAAATGCCACAATTAGAGATTCTGATTTAGTGTGTTTGGGGTTGAGCCCAGAAAGCCACACTTTTAAATAACTCCTCTAGCAATTCTGCTTGGAGCCCACTAGGTTTAAAAACCACTCACAGAGAAGGGTTAACTGCCCAGCCCCACAAGTCAGGTAGACTTACATTTTAATTCTCTTCTATAGTTAGTAGCAAGCAGTATGACCTAGGGGAAGTGGAGAAATTATTTCGTATACTGAGCTTCAGCGTGATCATATTTAGAATAAAGCCAGTTATGCTGTTGTTGTTGTTGTTGTTGTTTTGTGCTGTTGAGTAAGTACCCTATGAACAACAGATTTGAACCTTGTCCTATCCTGTGCAATCTCATCATCTCTGAGGCACTTGAACCCTTGCTGCAATCACTGTTAGTCCATCTTATTGAGGGTCTTCTTCTTTTGCTAACCCTGCACCTTTCCAAGTAGATATCCCTTTCCAAAGAATGTTGTTATGTGCTGTCGAGTCACCTGTGACTCATAGCGACCCTCTGTACAATACCTCTGAACCTTGCTCTATCCTGAGCCCACCTCACTGTCTCAACACACCTACCCTCATTAGTTACTGTGTCAGTCCATATCATCCAAGATTTCCTCTCCTGCACTGTCCCTCCACCCTTCCAAGCATGATGCCCTTCTCTGAGAACTAGTCTCTCCTGGCAACATGGCCAAAGTATGTGAGACTGAGCTTCAGAATTCTTGTCTTCAAGGAGTGACTTGGTTTCATCCTCCCCAGAACAAGCCTGTTTGTTTTTGCGGTAGTTTCTGATATGTTCAATAGTCTTCTCCAGCACCACAACTAAAAGACATCTATTTTTTCCCTTCTATCATCCTTAATGCGTTTTCCCAGATCTGTTATGTATGTAACAAAGAATTATGAAGGCCATAGCCTGGACCATAGCACTTTAGTCTCTCAACTGACATTATTGCTCTTCAGCATTCTGGAGAGGTCCCTGACAACAGATTTTCTAATGCAATTTGTCTTTCGATTTCTTGACTACTGGTGCCATGAATATCCATTGTGGGACTGAAAACCTGAAATTGTTAATCTCAGTCTCTTCTCCATCTATCATGATGCTGCCAATTGGCCCATTGGTAAGAATCTTTTATTTTCTTGATGTTAAATTTCAATCCCTATTAAAGACTACATTCCTTGAGCTGCAACAAATGCCTCAGGTCCTTCTCAGTTTCAGCAAGCAAAATTGTGTCATCTGTATACGCAGGTTGTTGATGAGTCTTCCTCCAATCCTGATACCACATTCCTCATACAGTCCAGCCTCCAGAATGATCTGTTCCTCATATAGGTTGAAAAAGAATGGAGACTGAATGAATCTGACGCAGTCTTCTCCTGATTTTGAGAGATACAGTGTTCCCTTGCTTTGTTCTGACCACTCCTTCTTGGGCCTACTATAGGTTTCACATGACCACAATCAGGTGTTCTGGATCATTCTTAAGGTCAGCCACAGTTTATTGTGATCTACACAGTCAAATGCCTTTGCATAGTCAATGAAACACAGACATTCCTCTGGTGCTCTCTACTTTCAGCCAGGATCCATCTGACGTTGGCTGATGTCCCTAGTGCCATGGCCTCTTCTAAACCCAGCTTACACTTCTGGCAGTTCTCTGTTGACACATTTTTCCAGTCATTTTTGGATAATCTTCAGCCTGATTTTGCTTGTGTGTGATATTGGTGATGTTGTTCAAGAATTTCCACATCCTGTTGGATCGCCTATTTTTGGAATAGGTATAAATGTGTATCTCTTCCAGTCAGTTGGCCAGATAAGTGTCTTCCAGATTTCTTGGCACAAACTGGAATGTCTCTCCTAATATGCCCAAGGAATGTGAAATGAAACTTCGCTATCTTTGCCTCTATTGAGCACGCTCGCTGTACTTTCTTTAGGACATACCTATTTGTTCTTTTGGCAGTCTGTGGGATGTTCTGTACTCTTCTTCAGCACCACAATTCAAAGGCATCAGTTCTTCTGTTATCTTTATTCCTTCATTGTCCAGCTCAGGGCTGCTTAACAACTGATAGATAGGATCATGGCCCGAATTGGGCATACCTTAACCCTTCAACGGACAGTTACACTTACCTACTTAAAAATACTGTTACATAGATTAAAGTGAAAGAATTATCCCAGATGCTTAGTGTAAAGTATTTGGCAATAGACATTTGGTAAAATATAACTATTATTATTAACACTAATTATCAAGTTCCAATAAGGGATCATTCCTTGAACTGTTCTGTGTATGTGGTCTTTGTCTTAATGGAGTTCTTGGCTTTAGACATGAAATTCAGAGATTTCCTCTGACCCTAGTTCTTCTTGTGCATATTAATTGGCTACTCCTTTTTAAGCTATTAAAGAATTCAGGCCCTATCTTTGTCTCTATCTCTTTCTCCCTCTCTCTGTGTGTATAGGGGAATAGTAAAAGTTCTTCACTGGAAAATTTAAAAACTGAGTATTTTAACCCAATATCTGTCAAACAAATGAGTGGTTTGAGTGTAATACAGATGAGATATGTGAAAAAAAAGTGCATAGCTAGTTTATGTTATTTTGATATGTCCTCATCAAATGATTTTTTGTTCTTATTAACATCAAACAGAGAATGAAACAGAGAGGCTCTGAACAAAGGGTCTGTGATGCTCCCTATGAAATAAACTCTGAGTTGTGAGGAGTTTGTGTTTCCAATATTCCTTGAGGATGTGGCATCCTTGGGCTAGGAGGAAGGGGACTGAGGTTTTGCTGTTGTTGTGTTAGGTGCTGTCAAATTACCTGTATGGCTCATTAGAACCTTGCCTTATCCTATGCCTTTCACATCATCTGTGCTATACTTGAGCCCATTGTTACAGTGTCTGTGTCAGTCCATTTCGCTAAGTGTTCTTCTCTATCTCTTGCTGGCTCTCCACCTTTCCTTTGTGAATTTACGCTCCAGGGTTGTTGTCATTGTTGTTGTTATGTGCCGTTGAGTCGCTTGCGACTCATAGCGACCCTATGTACAACAACTCTAAACTCTGTCCTGTGCCTATCTCATTGTCTCCGACACACCTCATCCCGATTGCCCCAGTCACCAAATCAATCCACCTCCCAGAGGGCCTGCGCCTGCCCTCCACCCTCCCAAGCGTGATGTCCTTCCATGACAGATTATTCTTTCATGGCAGAAGCAAGATTTATTTTTGCTATGGCAGAGACTCTTCAGGGCAGGAGAATGGGTGGATTCATCTGACGAGTCTGCTTTTAAAAGAAATCATAATTTGGCTAACAACAGAATGCCAGAAGAGAAATTTATAATATTTGGGTCCCTGTGTCATATCACTCATCTGCATGAGTTGAAAATTCTGGCCAACTACAAATTTAAGTGACTCTTAGTTACAATTGCTATCAATTCTCATTAACTTAATTATATGGACTTTTTAATTATATAATACATATTATATATAATTATATGGACAGTTTTATTCTGTTTACACTCAGTTGAATCCTCAAATTGCTTAGAGTGTAGGTGATGAGAGTCATAGTCTACAACTTCTTTCCTGTTCATTTGCTGTAATGAACCTTTCACAGTCAGAGTTCATTAATCATTGTCAACAAGAACTGTCATCATCTGAGCAGAATGGATGAGAGAGTTCAGTTCTTGGGGCAAGAAGCATATTCAGAGCTGAAATTTTAAGTAAGCTGATTAGTTAACACGTAAGAGATTGTGTTTTACTTACTAAAAGGATACCATGATATACCTGTACCCCCGCATACTCTTTCAAATATTAGAGACTATCAAATATTTGAATCCATGCAATTTTTAGTAGCTTGACTTATTTATGATTTCTACTATTTGACTTATATGAATTTAAATCTTGTCTAAAAATCTGTACAGATTTTAGAGGCTTACAGAGGATTAAGTAGCTATGAAAATTTTAAAAACTTCATCCAGTGAGCATGTTTACTTAAGTGTGTCATCAGACTTCTCAGTTTTCTGGTTAGAAAACCGGTTTGGGGCAGACTGACTCACGCTGTCAACTGATAGAATGCAAACACCTTCAGAATTCTCCTGGTGAGACTAATGCAACAAAAACAGTTCAGTAAGCTTTTAGAGGTGAAGTGTTTAATTTTTCTAATAAATCTTCCTATCACTAAGATCTTTCAAAATAAGCACATGCATGTCTTCACAGTTGTTAGGTGTTAGATGAGGTAGCTTTTACTTCTGCATCCAGTACCTCTTTGCCACTTTTAAAGGAAATAATTTTTAATGGTAATATGGGAAATATTTGTAGTTTGTTCTGCGTCTGAGAAAAATAATGTTCTATTACTCTTAAATATTTCCCCAAATAAAAATAAACATTTAATGAACTTGTAAATCTTTAATTTGTAAATATCAAAGCCTTTGACAAAATAATTACCTATTAATGTTTTATAGGGAGCTCGGGTGGCCTAGTGGTAAGAAGCTGTGCTGCAATCTCGAAAGCTCACAGTTCAAATCCAGCAGCTGCTTCTCGGGCGGAGGGTGGGCAGTCTCCTCCTGAGCAGTTAATTGCCTCTGAAAACCCACTAGAGGGTCAGCTATGGGTCAGTTGTGACTCAACTGTACACAACAGCAGCATTCATGTTTTAGATAACAAGCATATTTATGCCCATTTTGCAGATGGAAACATCACCACGGAATTCTTGTTAACATTTTTTCCTCAAAGTTGACCAACAAACTCAGACAAATTCCAAGGAAGGATGACCAAGTGTCCTTTATTGTTGTTAGATGCTGTCAAGTCGAGTAAGACTCAGAGCAACTTTATGAACAATAGATCTGAACCCTAACCCAGCCTATGCCATCCTCATCCTCGCTGACACACTTGAGCCCATTGCAGCAGTGTGTCAGTCCATCTCATGGATGGTCTTCCTCTCTTTCTCTGGTCCTCCTCTTTTCCAAGCATGATGTCTCTCTCCAACAAATAACATCACCTAGCAATATGCCCAAACTATGTGACACAAAGCTTTGTCATTCTTGCCTCCAAGGAGCACTCTTACTGCACTTTCTCCAAGACATATCTGCTTGTTCTTTTGGCAGGCCGTGTGTTCTTTAGTAATCTTCTCCAGCACCATGATTCAAAGGCATCAATTCTTCTTCCTCTGTCATCTTTGTTCATTGTCCAGCTTTCAGATGCATAGCAATTGATTGGAAAGACTGTGACCTGAATCAGGCCCACCTTAGTCTTCACACTGACATCATGGTATTCTTTAAGCAAAGTTAGCCGAAGGTGAAGATGAAGGAATAGATATTGGATTTTTTTTTCAGAGTTGAAGGTACATTTAAATCGATGCTTCTAATTTCTTTTTCTTTTTTGCTTGGTTTATTTCATTGTCTTTATTCACACACTGCTATAATCTGCCAATTATAGGCCAGGCACAGGAGATTAACTAGCATATTACATAGGCACACCTCCCTTTCTAGGATTTAGAATAGAATGAGATTTCTTTTTCCATTTGCCTCGGCCAAAGGAAAATGTATAAGTCCAATGCCATTTTGCTCTAAAAAAAGTCTTCATCAGGAAGTCATATAAGTAATAGGTAGCATGAAATCTGTTTCTAAATATCTTTGCCTTTTTTGGTGTTCTGCTAATAGTAGTAATTTCTGGTAGTTATTGTAATTATTGTTAATTACTTTTCAAATCTGACTCTCCATACATCTAACACAATGGTCTATATGCTCTGTGGAGATTATGACAAATTGCACTGACAAATAGTTTATGGACTCAGAGTAAAAGGAAAATCCCTAGTTTTACACAGGCCTGCACACTCCATCCTTAACCTGTTCAACCAGAGGAGAGAGATCACTTCCACAGTCTTTTCACATTCCTTTATCCTTATAGGTACAGTTCTTTGCCTTCAATCCCCTTTACCCTCCTCTGTGCCTGATGAGAGTCTACTCAGCCTTCAAGCTAATTACTACCTGCTGGGACGCCTTCCCTGTCTCTCCATGCAGAACTAATCCATCCCTCTAATCTAATCCCTGAGCACTCATGTATACCTCTGTAGCAACTCTGAATTAATTACCTTATGTTGTGCATATATATATATATATTAATTATCTACTGGAGCCTCGAAGAGAGGGTCTATGTTTTGTTCATTGTTTTTCCATAGAATTAGTTACAGAACTAAATGAATGATAGATGTGTGAATGAATACATGATAGATATCTCCATTTTCTCTTTTTCCACATAGAACCAAATTGTTCTTTCTCTTCCTTCTTTCCTCCCCGCCCCACCTCTGTGAAGAGTAAATAATCACTTGCCAGTGATCTTTCCCTTTGAGATAGGCCTTTGTATCTTTCTCTTAGTCCCCTTATCCTTTCGTTCTTGAGTAAGATCTGGCATTACATAACAGCTTGCTTACTTCTCATAAGAAATATTCATGTCATTAGAAGATTTGTATCTATTATATTGATAATTTAGATTAGTGAAATTACATCCATAGAAGCTCTTTAAATTTTGTCCGGTATAAATATTTGAGAGAATATAAGGATGTCACTTCAGAATGAATCATCTAATCAGAACTCATTCAGAAATGAAAAATAGCAATAGTATGTAGGCATCTGGGTGGCACAAATGGTTAAGCATGCAACAACCAGCAAAAGGTTGGTGGTTCAAATCCACCAAGAGATGCCTATGAAGACAGACCTGGTGATCTGCTTTTGGCATGTCACATCCTTGAAAACACTGTTGAGACATGGTTAAAAGTATTCTAAACTGTGCTGGTTGACTTCAAAACCCATACTCACCACTTAACCAGCATTCTGACCCTAGGGAATAACTTGTTTCTCTGTGCTTGGGTTTTGTCAAAGGAATCCTCATGGCACAGAGGTGGTGAGCATCCACCATCCTCTCTGAGGAAGAATGATGTGGCAGTCTACTTCTGTAAAGATTCACAACCTTGGAAAACCTATGGGGGGTAGTTCGACTCAGTGTCAAAGGGTCACTATGAGTTACAATCAACCTGGCAGCAGTGGGTATGAATTTTGGGGTAGTTTTTGTCACCAGTAAACAAACAAAACCAGCCCTTCATTGTTTTTTGAGTCAAATCAGACTGATAGCTGACCCTCCAGCTGATTTTCAGAGGCTCTAAATCACACACAAGGAGACTGCCCATCTTTTTGGCAAGAAGCAGCTCAAACTGCCTGCCTTTGTGGTGGCTGTGCAACTCTTTACCAGTAGACCACCCGAGCACCTCTGTCAGTAAACTAGGAGTGATAAGAATGACACCATTGACTTACAGTGAGAATGAAAAGGAGTTAACATTAGTAACAATCTGATACATGGTCAGTAATCAATAAATGTTCGCTACTGTATTCTTTCTACTATGATGCTTATTTCAACTACTAACACTACTGTTGTTTGTTGTCTAGTAGATTCCAAGTCATGACCATCTCATGTATACAAAGTAAAATTGCTCCATAGGATTTCTTTTCTCCTGAATTTATGCATACATGCACTTTCAAATGAGATGTTTTCTTTATGAGACACTTGTATCCTGACAGTCTAACAAGACTAAACCTAGATCTCATATTTTAAAAGCTTTGTCTTAACAAGGAAAAGTTCTTCCTAATAAGAGAATTTCATAACAACTGTTAAAATCTACTGTTTTACAAATTGTTGCATCCTTCTACATTGCTTTCTGCTTTCATATTTATTTTAAAACCTATTTTATCTAATTGAAGATTTCACAATACATATATTGTTTTCTTGTGCCAATATGTTCCCCCAAAAAGGATAAAGGATTTGACCATGATTTTTATTTATTTATTTATTTATTATTATTATTATTATTCTTACTACTACTACTCTGATTTATAGCATCTAACTAGTTTATTGAGCTCTGGTGACTTAGTGGTAAGGAGTTGTGCTGCCAACTCAAAGGAACTTGGTTCAAATCCATCAGCAGCTCTGTTGGAGAAAGATGGGCATTCTCCTCCTATGCGCTTTTTACTCCTATGATTTTACTGCCTTTTTAAACCTGCTAGAGGGTCAGCTGTGGGTCAGTTTTACTCAGTGGTACATTATAACTAACAACAATGTATAATTCAGTGGCTTTTATTATATTCACAGTGTCGTACATCAATTTCCATAATCAGTTTTAGAACATTTATGTTGTCCCTATATGAGGAATTGGAACCTTGTTTTGAAACATTTTGGAATGTAAATGATCTGAATTACCTGTATAGGTTTGTATGTCTTCCTCTTCTACTTCTTCGCCCTTATCTTGTGTGGTATATATGAAGTGTGAAGAAATTAACCAGTGTCTTTTGGTTTCTTTTGTAGTTTGGCAGTATGATGGCTCACTTTAATGTAGGAGAAGTTTGTTATGAAAACCACTAATATTCTCAGATTCTTTCATTTTCTTTGTAGAACTGAAAGTAGGGACTAAGTGATTCCCACTTCCACCCCAACTTCCAGATACACAAAATAAAAATGGTCTGAAAACATAGCTTCTTTACAGGAGACAGGAAGACATATTTCAAGAGCACACTCTTCAGTCTTAAAGAGAATTCACTTCTTGCCTTTGTTCAGAGGCATTTGAGGACAAGTTTTATCTGATTTGCTGCTTTGTTATTGATGAGGCATACATCACTTACAATTTAACACAGGTGAAATTAAGGAGAGCTTTTCCCCCTCTTGTTTTTCTTGTTCTGTGTCTCTTCCTTTGTTATTTTGATACAAATATTGGCTCTCAAAGGATTGATGAAAATAAGTCACTGAACTTTTCTAATTGAGAAAGTTACAGAGTTCTCCATCTGTCTCTCCACAAATGCACGCAGTGGTCACTCAGCCTAACCTGAATTCTGCCCAAAGGCTTAACACTGTCATGTTTGAAAGTATGATTGTAGGGCAACCAGAATCTTCTTGAATAGAGTATTAGCTGAAATTGTCATAAATCAATAAATCTGTTTGGAGTAGAAAGTAATTTGTTATAAAGAATTTGGCAGATGCACTCCAGAGGGAATTTTTTTTTTAATTACCATTTATATTTTGTCTCTACAAATGATAATACTGATAAAGATTTATTTTTAGAATATCTAATATCTTGCAAGGTAATGTCTAGTAAATAATATTCTAACAACCACATGTGATTTTCTCCCCCTCCCATGTTTTTTATTATTTCTATGCATGTCAATGCTGCTGGATTACTAATTCCATAAATGTCCTATTTACTCAGAACAAAACATGCAAATATACTGTGAGAAAACTGTGATTTGGGGATTGCTTATTTTTAAGAAAGCATACAGAAAGCACATATTCAATCTCAAAGATCCCCGCTACACATTTCTTTTGAAACATAATTTGAAGCATTTCTAAAGACGTGTACTACCTCTGTATTAGATATTTCACTCAGGCTGCAGTTGGGAATTTTGTGGAAATGAGTTAGAAAATACCATGAGAAGTGTGTCTGTGTGATAAATACAGAGAAGAGGAGAGTAAGCATGTAGAAATTAACTTACATAGGAGAAATTATTATAGAATTCTAACATACTCCAAACCAACTGAAGTATTTGAGAGGGAATTCATCTAAATGAGCCTTGGATTCCACAGTGTTAAACAAATCACACTTGTTAAGACCATATATGGGCAGATTCTATAAGTATTGTGAACAAATCATGTGAAAAAGATGACCCACTATCTTGGAATTTGAACACTGAGTTTTGGTGAAGGAATATATGAGAGAAAGAGAAGTAAGCAGTGAGGTGGAAGATCAGTAAAGCTAAACTGACAAATTGGGGTTGAAGACAATAATAAAAATACACTGAAATTAAAATATAATGAAATTATATTGACAAGTACATGTATTCTTTCAAGATTATGTTATGATTATATATGATATTTCATTTCTTCAGGGTTTGGGGTTTTTTTATTGGTTTGCTTACACAGTGTGATATGATTTTTAAGTGTGGATTTGATTTAATTGTATGTTACATTTCTCTTTCCTTGAATGTAACCCACATATAAAATCAAAGCCTGAGACAATGAGAAATTCTGGCTTATTTAACCACAGTCACATGACACAATTTTTTTTTAATTCCAGTGACCATTTTAGAAGGTTATTTTTTACACTACAGTATAGATTCTTTTTTTTTTTAAATTTTTAACATCACATCATGTAGCAATCCCTTATTTATGACATTCACTTAGCTACTAACTAAAATGTTGGCCCTTGGTTATCTGCTTCTGGAAAATGAGCCTTTGAGAACCCTAGAAAGTTCATTTCTGCTCTGACAGGCGTGGGGTTTTGCCAGGAATTGGAATCTACTCAATGTCAATTATTTATTTAATTTTTTTTTTGTACTCACAAATAAAATGGTTCAAGATTAGTCGTAGGCAAAGTTAAAAAGTATTAGAGAAGTATATAGAGGAAAAGTATATAGAGAAGTATTTTGTTTGTTCACTGTTGGTTATACTGTAATTAACATTTTGGATATTTTTTAAATTTTAAAATTCCTTTTTTTAGGCTAATTCTTTTCTCCAGTGCTTTGACAGAAGATGTAGTCTGTCTTGGCCTGCCTTCTCTGATTTATGTCAAAGCTCTTAAGCTTATTCTGCTTCTCCTGACCTTTCTGACAGGGCTATGTGAATGGAATGCAGTTAATTTATAAGTTATTAGTTTAAATTAATAGATTAAAATATAACGGCTTTTCCTCCATTTCTTCATTCCACAGGTATTTTTAGTATTTCTTTCATGTGTATTATCCTGCAGATCAAACATGAAGAATGACTAAGTTTCATTACCTTATTGTGGGAATATCTGATTTAAAAAAAAAACAAACTTAGGTAAAACAAGTGACAGTGGCAGAGTAGAGGAGCAGTTGAGAGTTTTGATGATTTGGAATTTATCCTATCAGGCGGGCCTTGATTTTTCCTGTAAGGCAGACTGTTGTTATGTGCCGTCGAGTCGCCTGCGACTCATTGCAACCCTATGTACAATAGCACTAAACTCTGCTCTATCCCTTGCCAATCTTGTTGTCTCTGACACGCCAATCCCTATTACCTCAGTGACTGAATCAATCCATCTCATCGAGGGTCTTCCTCTCTTGCGCTATCCCCCTCCACGGGCCCAATAATGACGTACTTCTCCAAGGACTGGTCCCTCCTTGCAACATGTCCAATGTATGTCACTCAGAGCTTTAGAATCCTTGCCTCCAAGGAGCAGCCTGATTTCACCTTCTTCAGGAGGAACTTGTTTGTTCTCCTAGCAGTCAATGATATATTCAGTACTCTTCTCCAGCACCAAAGCTCAAAGGCATCAACTCTCCTTCTATCATCTCTAGTCATTGTCCATCTCTCTGATGCATAGCAAATGATTGCAAAGATCTTTGCCTGTTTCAGGTGCACCTTAGTCTCTAGATTGACATCATTGCTCTTCAGTATTTTGGCGAGATCTCTGACAGCAGACTTTCCCAATGCAATTTGTCTTTTAATTTCCTGGCTGTTGGTATCAAGAGTTTTGACTGTAGAGCCAAGCAAATTGTAGCTGTCAACATTCTTAACCTCTTGATCATTCATCATGATACTGCCAATCAGCCTGATGGTGAGAATTGTTGTTTTCTTGATACTGAGCTTCAATCCATATTGAAGGCTGCAGTCCTTGACCTTCTGCAGCAAGCACTTCAAGTCCTCCTCAGTTTCAGCAAGCAGGGTTGTGTCATCTGCATAACACAAATTGTTGATGACTCTACCTCCAATCTAGATGCCACACTTCTCCTCATAGAGCCCAGCCTCCCAAATATAATCTGTTCTGCATATAGATTGAAAAGATATGGATATAGTGCACATCCTTGACACATACCCTTCCCAATTTTGAACCATGCAGTGTTTCCTTGCTCTGTTCTGACAACTGCCTCTTGGTCCAAGTATAGGTTTCGCATAAGCACAATCAAGTGTTCTGGGATTCCCATTCTCCTCAGAGTCAACCACAGTTTGTTGTAATCCACATAGTCAAATGCCTTTGCATAGTCAATGAAACACAGACATTTCTCTGGTACTCTCTGCTTTCAGCCAAGTTCCATATGACATTAGTTATAATATCCATAGTGCCATGGCCTCTTCTAAATCCAGCCTGCACTTCTGGCAGTTCTCTGCTGAAGTGCTGTTCCAGTCATTTTTTGGATAATCTTCAGCAGAATCTTGCTTGCATGTGATATCAATGATACTGTTAGATAATTTCCACACTCTGTCAGAGCACCTTTCTTTGAAATGAGAACAAATATAGATCTCTTCCAGTCTGTAGGCCAGGTGGTTTGGTTGTCCTCCAAATTTCTTGGCACAACTTGGTGAGCACATCCAGGACAGCATCTTTTTGTTGAAATATGTCAATGTGTATGCCATCAATTCCTGGGGCCTTGTTTTTTGTCATTTCTTTCAGAGCAGCTTGAACTTTTTCCTTAATCACCACAAGCTCTTGTTTATATGTTGTTTCATGAAATTCTTCTGTGTCCACTAATTCCTTTTCGTACAATGACTCTGTATACTTTTTCCAGCTTCTTTTACTGCTTCTTGGATCATTTAATATTCTGCCCAAAACATTAAAAGACAGACTGTGCTGTTTATAATATCCTTATATTAACCTTTCTTTATAACTAAGTAGGATGAGATTAAGAAAAGACAAGTTAAGTCTGAATGACTTAAAAAGTGAAACTTTTAAAAGTTCATTGGGCACTATTATGTACCTGACTCAGTGTTAAAACGGTGTTAAATTTTCAGGGGATGATTGAGTAACTCTCCTCTAATGAAGGAAATAAGGTCCAACTGGGCTGAGAGACTGGTCCCTCATTTGTGTTTCCTCAGTTCCTCTGTTGTCGTGGCACTTATGATGTGGCATGCTGCTTACTCATTTTCTTTTTTCCTCATCCTCGGAAATACGCTCCTTGGACAGAATATTTGCTCCTATTCATTGTTTCATCCTTAGCACCCAGCCTAAGACCTGGCTCCTAGGAGTTAATTATATGCTTTCTGAGCAGTTAGAAAGTGCTCAGTGGTATGGCACAAAGAATATAAATGAAGTACTTTGAAAAAGGCAAATTTGAAGGATTCCAAAGTTCACTAAATGGTTCTGTGTGTCAGTTACTTTTCTTCGCATCTTCTATGTGTTATAGAATTTCATAATTATAAGAATCTATTCAATCCATATTTTTCTTTTTAAAGCAAATAATGAAAATTATTCTTAAAGAGCTTGAATAATTCACTCAAGGTCAAACAATTAAAAATGGTAGGAATATGGGTTATTCCCATGTTGTTCTGATATTAAAAGTTTATGCTTTTAGAAAAACATTTTTGTGCATTGATTTTTCATTCCTTATTGATTTATCATTTTTGTTAGTCACATTCATCACCACGCTGAAAAAAAGCTACTTTGGCTTTATCTTTTCATCTGATGGATTATTGCACTAGCGAGGGAAGTTTTACCTGAAAATTACAAATTCAAGAAACAGATTAAAACTAATGTTCCACCTTAATTTCCATTTATAAGCTAAAAATGCCCGTTTTGATAGGGTTTAATGACTCTTCTTCATTTTTATAATTTATAGTCCACATGAAGCAAAAGTTTAATGTGGCCCTTCCACATTCAGTTTCTAACTTCCTGTTGTATTAGTCTTTTAAGCTAGTACCTCTAAACAGATAATCTGTTTAACTAATACTTTTATGCCTGTTGTTGTCCTAGAGTTGTGTTTCTTATTGGATCATTTTTTTTTACTGGACATTCCATAGGAAGTAAGTGTACTGTAGAGTCAGAACTGACCCACAGCTGACCCACCGGTGGTTCCAGAGTCAGTTAGTACCACAGGAGGAGATTGTTTCTTCATCTTCACAGAGCACCTGATGGCCTCAAACCACATGCCTTCAGGATGATAGTGGCTGCTTGCCACTAGGCCACCAAAGCAACAATATTATTCGTGCCATAGAATGAACAGCTGAGTCTTCTGTGAATCATTCATAGAATATTTTGTGGGAGATTTTTGTTATCACTTATACTGCACTTGTGCTTACATAAGCTGGTAAGCATATCCAGGACTGCATATATTAGTTAAAACCTAGCAATTAGTATCACATTGATTCCTGAGGCCTTACTCTTTTTCTCCGGTACCTTTAATGCAGTTTGAACTTTCTCATTCATTACAAAGATAAAAGAGGAAGACCAAAATGGATGACAAGACTGTCTGTGAAAATTTCACAGAGTGTCAGGAAGCCAAAACAATGGAAAAAAGGCAGAAGTAAAAGAAATAAACAGAAGATTTCAAAGAGTAGCTCAAGAAGGCAAAGTATTGTAATGGAATGCAAAGAGCCAAAGTTGGAGAATCAAAAGGGAAGAACTAGCTCTGCATTTCTCAAATGGAAAGAATTGGAAAGCAAATTCAAGCCTAAAGAGCCTGAGAGCTGCTCTGGACACAATCTTGGATGATCCAGGAAGCATCCAAAGAAGGTGGAAGGAACACACAAAGTCAATGTATCAAAAAAGAATTGGTTGAAGAGTAGTACAGCTTATTTAAGTGTAGAGGTCATTTAAGAGTAAAAATCCAGATTTGGATTTTCAGTTAGTGGTAGCTGCGTTGTCATTCTCACTGATGTCTTCTCAAACAGTCTTCTCTTCCATAATTTTCAACCTCTGAACACTTGCTCGGAGTTCATTTTGACTCAGCAGGAATGAGGGGGTTTTTGGTTGGTTTTTGTTTTCTTATGATTGCTTGGATTAGAATCAGAAGCTTGAATGAAAACTTATTTTAACAGTTGCATAATCAAAGCTTTGTGGATCTGAAAGAGATGTAGAAGTCATAGAGTTCTTCCCCATCCCCTTGTTTTATACAAGAGGGAACTAAAGACTGGAAAAGTAAAATGTACTCAGAGTCATGTATCTAAGCTGCTGGTCTAGGCCAGAGGCTCCTGGCTCTGAGTTCTGATTCATCCTTCATTGTGCTGCTTGTGTTTCCTTTAAGGCTGCCTTTGAGAATAGCTATCATTTTGTTTTGTGAGCAAGAAATTCACTAGTCAGTTTACATTCAAATATATACCCAAAATGATCTTTGAAATTTAGCTCCAATTTCCCAGAAAGAAAAGCCATTAACTAGCATTATTACTATTTCTGAATTTTGACCTCTATCATTAAATGGCAGTGTATGGAAACCACTGAATTTTGCACTTCTAAGGATATGGATTTATGACATCTGTTGAAAGTTAAGTTATAGTATTCATTCCTAAATGCTTTGGTTTTCCTTGTTTGTTTGGCAATTGTGTGAGGTAATTTATCGCCACATCCCTGTCCATATCCTGTGTTAGGTTTAGGCTTTATGACTATTAGCCTGATTATATACATTGACTGTTTAGAATTACAATAGCAAAATACATGTTTGTGGTGTGTCTATTTTGTTCCTACAAAGAACTGGATACAAGTGACAAAGGTCAAATGTAGATCTGGCATGCATTGCACTACTTGCAGGGCATAGTCTTAAGGATATGTAATATATGGAATTCCTTGCCAGAAAATTGAAAGGAAATGATTACATTGAAGTACAATGTATGCTACAACAATAATTTAGTGTGCATGAAATTTAAAACTGCTGGCTTTCCAAATTTTATTTTTTTAATGTAGACTTAGTTTATTTAATTTTCAAAGCATTGTAACCATCATGTTCTGGTTTGTAAAATCTTAAAAACTGAAATCTCAGGCGAGCGACCTTGAAAATCCTGGGCAATCGTTGTAGATCATTGAACTCTTTAGTAAAATACTCTACTTTAAGATACTTACTGATTGACTTGAATACTCTATCTTCATAATCAGTCTATGCTCTTACGTTATTTTTCCAGAATGATGCTATTTTTTACTACACTATTAGAAAGGGTTGTGGTACTAGGGTTATTATAGCTAACATTAGACGACTCTTAGCTGACAGGAGAGAGTACTGGAGAAATGTCCTGTCTGTGTTTCGTTGACTATGCAAAGGCTTTTGACTGTGTAGATCACAACAAACTGTGGCTCACTCAGAGAAGAATGGGAATCCCAGAACATTTGATTGTGCTTACGTGAAAATTATACTTGGACCAGGAGGCAGTAGTCAGAATAAGCAAGGAGACACAAACTAACAAACAAGGAAAACCAAAATCGGGAAGAGTGTATGCCAGCGATGTGTCCTAGCTCAGTACCTTTTCAATCCATATGCATAACAGATCATCTGGGAAGCTGAGCTCTATGAGGAGGAGTGTGGCATCAGGATTGGAGGAAGACTCATCAACAACCTGTGTTATGCAGATGACACAACCCTGCTTGCTGAAACTGAGGAGGACCTGAAGCACTTTTTGCAGAAGGTCAAGAATCTTCAATATGGATTGATGCTTAGCATCAGAAAAACGAAGATTCTTACCCTGGGCCAATTGGCAGCATCATGATAGATGGTGAGGAGATGGAGATTGTTAACAGCTTTAGTTTGCTTGTCTCCATAATCTACACTCTTGGTAGCAGCAGCCAGGAAATTAAACAAAAAAAAAATGAATTGCATTGGGAAAGTCTGATGTCAGAGGCCTCTCCAAAGTACTGAAGAGCAATGATGTCAGTCTGGAGACTAAGGTGCACCTGATCCAGGCCATGATCTTCACAATTGCTTGCTATGCATCAGAGAGCTAGACAATGAGTAGAGATGATTGAAAGAGAACTGATGAGTTTGAGCTATGTTGCTGGAGAAGAGTATTGAATACACCATCGACTGCTGAGAGAACAAACAGATTTGTCCTGGAGAGGATGAAACCAGGCAGCTCCTTGGAGGCAAGGATTCTGAGGCTTCTTCTGACATACTGTGGGCATGCTGCAAAAAGGAACCAGTCCTTGAGGAGGGATATCATGCTTGAGAGTGTGGACCGACAGTGCAAGAAAGAAATACCCTCAATGAGATGGATTGACTTGGCAACTGGGGTAATGAGGGTAGGTGTGTCAGAGACGGTAAGGTTGGCACCAGATAGAGCATGTTTCACAGCTATTGTACATTGGGGTGGTATGAGTCGCAAGTGACTCAACGGCACATAACAACAATTACCTCAAGTTTGCAGATGTGCCCTTGAACAGAACGAAGTAGTTGGGCCTTTATGTAGGTAGGGACCACATCTGTCTTGTTCAGTTAGTACCTGGCATAGAACTGGCTTATGTTATTTATTAGATTAGCTACACTAAAACTCATTCATTTATATGTCATGGCTGTATCAAAATCCTCTAGAGAGAAGAT
This sequence comes from Elephantulus edwardii, assembly GCF_000299155.1. Classification (NCBI taxonomy): domain Eukaryota; kingdom Metazoa; phylum Chordata; class Mammalia; order Macroscelidea; family Macroscelididae; genus Elephantulus; species Elephantulus edwardii. Next base: position 14,466,714 of record NW_006399835.1, on the reverse strand, counting down.
TTCGTGTTTTTGAAAGAAGGTTTTAAAATTGTCTATATATGTGACAACACAGTGTCACATATGGCTCTGCATAAAAGAAGAGAAGTATATGAAATCACGTTTCTGTTGCCTTTCCTGATACAATCTAAAAAAAACTGGCCTCTCATCCTAGGGAACAATTGTTGATGGGGATCTTGCTTTATGAAGTGTCAAAGGGAGAGGTAACGGGGCTTTGCTTTGAACATCTGAACAGCAAAAGACTTGCTCAAGGTGTGGTCAAGGCAACAGCTCTTGAAGCAGGATCCCTAATACCTTTCTTTCATGGGTCCCCAAGCCCCCATACCACTGTTCTGGCTAATCAGACATAGGACAGCAACACAAAATTAATGCTACCCATGACTTTTTCCTCTCTATATGTCTTTTGAGAAGCTATCATCATTCAAGTTCTTGCCCCATAAAATCGAAACATCATGGCTAACCTACTTGGCTTAGATAATGTAAGGCTTAAACAAAACAAAAACCAACTTCATGGTGGAAGCAGCAGTGGTATAGAGTTGCCATAACAACGTGTTTCCCACCTTGGTGCTTCTTTCAAGGACAGACATGTAGTAATATATATGATTAATATGCATGATTGGTTCCCGTAGTCTAAAAAGAATGTGTGATTTTTAAAAAAATATCCACAAAACAGCTTGCTTCACAGCCTTTTCTCCCATTGAATAAAAATTACTCAAGTTTTTCTGAAAGTACAGACAAAACTGGTTTATCTCTTAAGGAAAAATTCTTCAAGACTGTACTGACTAAAAGTGATTTTTGTTTTGGCTTTCCTGTACCACCATGCAGGAAGGCCAAAAACAACTGCTTTTTGCTTTTGTGTAAAACCTTTCACATAGAGACTCCACTTGTAATTCAGCCAAATACATATTCCAGGTCATGGGTGACACACACAGCCACACTTTGGAACTGATCAATGAACAGTTGTCGTGAAATGTGGACATAATCATATTGCCTGTGGATAGACCAAGCTGTACAGATTGCCGCAAAGGAAACTGTTTATTAACGTGCTTGGGGATGGGGTTTCCTTGCCTCCGCCACCCTCCCTCAGTAGAGAAGCCGATTGCTTACTGATTACGATAGCGACATCACTTGGCAAACATTTTGGCTTAGACTCAAAGTGTGACATCAGACTCCTTTAAGGTTTTCCATATAAAACAAATTCTCCAACGAAAACATAGGAATTGAGTCTTAATTTGAAATTCATTATTACATCCTCCTAAGTCTCATTAACTACCTCAATCATATATTTATTTTCCTTCAAAGTCGATATTGTTCTGTACTTGAAACACAAATGTTAAACTTTAATAGTGTTTTTTAGAGATTAGATCAATTAGTCCTTTATATAGTTATTTGCACTCAACCTCTTAGGGAGGTCCTATCTTTATTTCCCTGTATACAAGGTCATTGATTTGAGAGTGGCTTACACTGCTTTGTTTGAAGAAGTAAACATTATTCTTTGACTCCTTAGGACAAATGAGCCTTGTTGCTGTGAGGAGTGGCTGTTTGCTTGTGGGAGCTCTCCTTTCCTTGTAGTTGGAACTGTAGGAGGTTGTAAATCAGGTAGCAGGTTGCCCTTTTTTCTCCTCTGGAGCCACTGGTGCTGGATTTGAATTGCTGGAGATGTATCACATTTGGATGAGGAGAGCAACTCACTACGGACTATATCACCAGAGTGTTCGCCAGAAAGTTCTCTAAAATATGAAGTAGTCAGTTATGAGATATATTTACGTGTGTAGACTGAGAACAGACATGTGATTGGTACATTCTCTTGTGTGTGTGAACACCTACCCCTTTGTGTGGTTACCTGAAATCATTAAGATTTCCTGCACTTCCTATGCTTAAGGGTTGTGCCTGTTAATAATGTAATGAACACACCTCAAAGCAGGGAGAAATCTAAGTGAGACCCTTTTTCTCCCTATGAAAGCAGATGAGTAATAAGAGCAAATGCTGCCAACAGACATATGAACATTGAGGGGTGTTCAGGCAAAGCAGAGGGAGAATTATGTAGGTATTATGTGAGTACAGAATAGGTTTAACTTTCTCACACCCAAAGAGTTCCATCCAGAAATTATTCCTTAGTAAATATTCTCATATCCTCAGTAACAGCAAAACATAATTGTCTTAGACTGAGTTCAGTATTGGAGAAAAAGCAATGGAGAGAGAGAGAGTGAATGAGTGTGTGTGGGGGGAGAGAGAGAGGGAGAAAGGGGGGGAGAAGGAGAAAGACAAAATGTATTTCAAGGAAATAGCTTACAAAATTGTAGAGGTCGGTAAGTCTTAAATCTGGGGTTAGATATGAGGCATCTGGCTTCTCCTCAGTCATGTAATGGGCTACTGGGTCATGAGGCTGTGAGAGGTCATGAATCCCATCATCTACAGGACTAGCGATCAGGGAATGACAAATGGAACATGGGACCAAGAAGGCATAACTCATCCTCAAAATATTGGCCCTCCCCAACTTTCTTCAAAAGATAATATAGACACAAGGACTATTAGAACTGTCTCCAAACAGTCCTTCACACTCCCACCCTAAATCTGTATCATCTTGCTTGCTCCCTTAGTGTGGTAAGGCCCCATCAAAGACAGTTCATACCTCTTTGTTGCCTGTGACAACACTCTTGACTGCGGTCAGTAAACATTCATAATAATACGAGTTAAATGGAAAAGACTGTGTCCCATAAGTTGTGTCAAAGAAGTGTGGAGGCCAGATGAAGCCTCAAGTGACAAACCACAGGGATTTGAAATGATATTTAATATAACACTGTCACATAGAATAACAAATCTTTGTTTATAAGAACTGACTTCTATCATTGGTGCTAGACAGTTACATTTCTCAAGTCTGTCCGTGTAGATATTTCAGAGCTCCCAAGAGGTAGGTTAGCAAGGCTCTCCTCCATGTAGTCTAAAACTTCTTAATTAATATGAAAAAAATAGGCTGACTGTCAGGACACAGATTCTGTGGAACTCAGACAAATGTCTACTATCAAGTGTTCTGATTAAGAAAAAAGCTTGCTGTCAACCTAGATATTGGTGCAATTTCAGTTTTCAACTTGAAATATGAATTAGAATTAGTATAATAAAGCAAGACTATTTTTATTAGAAAGGACTCACTTTTTTTTCTGTTAATTTCAGAAGCTAGCAGCTTTAGCTCAGTAATTTATAAGAGAAGTGCACACGAAAATAAAACATGAAATGAATGCCTAGGAAAAATTTTACATAACATGGTTGGTTATTTTCTATCTTACAACATTAATGTAAAGAATTAATTGTTCTTGCAATTTGATAAGAATACTCATTCTCTGAATGGAGCGTCAAAGTGTAACAGAATGACTTACTCAATTATAAAATGGTTACCAGCCAATCTTTCCTTTTTTTTTGTAGCTGAAGAAAAAAAAAGTTTTAAAAAGAATAATTGACATTTTAAACTCTGAGTCTTCATTTCTTAATTATTCTTTAAAGCTTTGCAGTTTTTTGCACTTGCTCTGTTATTTAAATGGCTTATGAAAGTTTCCATTGTTTTTCAATTGATAAAAGCTGGAACAGTTTTTATTTTTGTGTGTGTGTTGGATTATTTGCTGCCATTTGACTGCTTACTCTTACTTGAGAGTCTGTCTTATTTGGTTCCTTGGCTTCCTCTCTCGTCTGGTTTTGCCAGCCCTCCACCTTTCTTACTAGCCTTCTTTTCTCCTAGCTTCGTCACACCCGTCTCTTCAGCTGCAGAGGTGTTCCGGCCCACACCATCAGCTCATCCTTGCCCAGGCCTACGTTTGCATTTGTGGGTTGCTTTTATGCATATCATTCTCCCACACTCTGCTTTGTAAAAGGCACAGCAAATAGTTCATATTCAGTGTCTAAGATCTAAAACAGGGCTCATCTTTGCCCCCGCGCTCCCAATCCCACCTTAACTGTATTTACTTCTGCACTCTTAACTACAAAAGCCTCTTTGCCCATTCCTTGATTCTGTTTCTTGGTGGAGAGCACTTCTCAATAACTTTGTTTTCCTTATCTTTCTCCTCTGTATCTCAGCCACAAATTTATTTTTCTGGTAAGATAGATTTAAGATAAAAGGTCTGATGACCTATGTTTTTGAAAACTCTGCTTATAAGAACCCCGTGGTTCACAAACACTATGGTTTGATCTCACTGTGCATGTGACAGCCCTGAGGCAGGGACCAACTCAATGGTAGCTAACAACATCAATAACAAATACATCACAGATAGTTCTTTCTGACCTATAGTCGAGGAACACACAGCCTCACCTTAGTTGGATATTTGTCTCCTACATAGTCTTTCTAGTCACATTCTAAAGCTCCTCCAGACTTTCTTCCATGCTGTCTTAGCATTTTTTTAAAAGAAAGTGTGCTTGATCATCTTATTCTCTTTCTTGAAATTTTTCATTTGCCTTGCAATATAAAGTTCAACTGCTCATGGCTAACCTTTTCTTCTCTTCATCCTATAACAGTTTGTATTGTAACCATGTGGAAATCCTTGAGCTTTCTCAGTACCCAAATTATTTTCTTACCTTTCCCCTTGTTTCTATACCTGCATTGACTGTCACTTCGCTTTTCTTCCTTTCTTTCCTTTTCCCAAAATCCACTCTCCTGCTTGAGAGCTAGACCCTGTCATCTTCTCTGTGCACTTTTGGTAGAAGGGCTCCCTTGCAGTTAGGTGCCTGAGATTTCTATTTTGATTTCTTGCATTGTATTCACATTGCTGTTCAACATATCACTTTCCTCACCTGGACTGTAATAACAGAAGCTGTGTCATGTTCATCCTTTTATCCCTGATACCTGGTACCATGCCCAGCCCAAAGCCAGGAGCTGGTAAGCGTTTACTGAACGGGTCATTGTCTCATCCACAGCAGCCTTACCTTTCACATTCTTGCTCTAGTAAGCCTATGAACTCATCACTCTTCTTTATGTACTCGCTGTGCTTTCTCCTTTCTTCCTCCAACTCCAACAGGGTTTGCCTGTGGGATTTTTCTACCATTAAAAGTTGCTCCAGGACTCTTCTGTGAGATTCCTTGTGTTTTTCCACAACTTTGTCCAACTGTAAAAGAAAGTGTGTTGCTGTTAAGTACATACTGTGCATAATACAGCATCATTCACTCTTTTATATATGTCACCAAGTTTTTAGCATTTCATTAAAGAATAAACTTTGCCTTCCTTGAATAATTTTTATCATTGTTTTTTGTTACTGTATATTTTTATACAGTAATTTTGACACATTGAACACGAATATAGTCTTTTTTATCATCAAGTATTTTCATATAGAATAACTCGTGCCTATGAGCTGGAATTGACTTCGTGGCACCCAACAACAGTATCAGCCATGGGTATTTTCTTATATATTCCTACCCTGATGCTCTTCTTTCTCAAGAAAAACCATGTTAGGGAAATTGAGAGAATCTTTCCACAGTTTTAATTCAGCAGCTGCCTTAGTTCCTCGATTTGTACCTTTTGAATGCTTTTATCTGCTTATAGATATTAAGAGCCTGCAATTGAAAAAACAATCAAGTCTTGTTAATTAGTTACCTGTGTATGTAGCATGAGTGAGATAAAATGTAAGCACCAAGACTTTTATGACTTTCATAGCACTGAGCTTTTGTCTCTGTACTTTACTAAAATAACACCTTGTGCCTTCTTTATGTGTTTGTCTCTCTCACCAGACTAAGAACTCCTCAAGTGCGAGAACTGAGTCTTGATTTTTTAAACTTCTAGAATTTAATAGAACCTTGCTTATCATTGGTGCCCAATAGATGTTTCCAGAGTGAAAACAAGCAAGTGTAAAATCATGAAAGAAAAGAGGGTGGGAGGCTGATTCAAGTAAAAGTGGCTCTAGTTATTGACCAGTAAGAAATAAAGATCCAATTAAGAACATCATTTTAAAAGCAAATATTATTAGTTAAATACTATATATTGTAACTGACAGTATTTATTTTACTTTATCATCAAAGATTGAAAATCTTCCTAACATATAATAAAACATTCCTTTTAGTTTGTAACAAATTTCTCCTTCTTGTTGTTGTTGTTGTTATGTGCCATTGAGTCGCTTGAAACTCATGTACAAGAGCCCTAAACAGTGCTCTATCCTGTGCCAGCCTCACTGTCTCTGAGACAGCTACTCCCATTACCCCAGTCATTGAATCGATCCATCTCATTGAAGGTCTTCCTTTCTTGCACATCCTCCCAAGCATGACATCCCTCTCCAAGGACTGGTCCTTCTTTACAACATGCCCAACTGTATGTCAGACAAAGCCTCAGAATCCTTGCCTCCAAGGAACAGCCTGGTTTCACCCTCTCCAGGACAAACCTGTTTGTTTTCCTAGCAGTCCATGGTATATTCAATACTGTTCGCTAGCACCACAGCTCAAAGACATCAATTCTCATTCTATCATCCCTAGTCACTGTCCAACTCTCTGATGCATAGCACACAATTGGAAAGACTATGGCCTATATCAGGTGCACCTTAGTCTCCAGCCTGAAGTTGTTGCTCTTTAGTACTTTGGAGAGGTCCCTATCTCTTGATTTCCTGGCTGCTGGTACCAAGAGTATTGACTGTGGAGCCCAGCAAATTAAACTATTAACAATCTCAATCTCTTCACCATCCATAATGATGCTGCCAATTGGCCCAGTGGTGAGAATCTTTGTTTTTTTGATGTTGAGCTTCAATCCATATTGAAGGCTACAGTCCTTGACCGTCTGCAGCAAGCGCTTCAGGTCCTCCTCATTTTGAGCAAGCAGGGTTGTGTGATCTGCATAATGCAGGTTGTTGATTAATCTTTCACCAATGCTGATGCCACATTCCTCCTCATACAGCCCAGCATCTTGAATGATCTGTTCTGTGTACAGATTGAAAAGGTATGGAGATGAAATACATCCCTGGGGGACACCTTTCCGGATTTTGAACCATGTAGTGTCTCCTTGCTCTGTTCTGACGACTGCCTCTTGGTTCAAATATAGGTTCCACATAAACACAATCAAATGTTCCAGGATTCTGATTCTTTTGAGAGTCAGCCACAGTTTGTTGTGATCCACACAGTCAAAAGCCATTACATAGTCAATGAAACACGGATGGACACATTCCTCTGGTACTCTCTGCTTTCTGCCAAGATCCAGCTAACATTAGATAAAAATCCCTACTGCACGGCCTTTGTAAACCCAGCCTTCACATCTGGCACTTCTCTCTGTTGACATGTTGCTCCAGTTATTTTTGGTTACGTTTCAGCAGAATCTTGCTTGCTTGTGATATTAATGATAGTGTTCAGTAATTTCTGCACTCTGTCGGTCACCTTTCTTTGGAATGGCAAGAAATATCTATTTCTCCTAGTCAGTTGACCCGGTGGCTGTTCCCCAGATTTCTTTCCAAATTTCTCCTTAGAATTAATTAAAGGTATATTAGGTACTTCTTCTTGTGTGCAGAGCCAACCCATATCTGACCTTCCAGTGGGTTTTTCAGAGGCAGTAAATCACAGGGGAAGAGAGTGCCCCTCCTTCTCCCACTGAGCAGCTGGTGGATTTGAATTGCAGGCTTACTAGGTGCTTAATAAGTGTAAGTAAACACCAAAAGAAAAAATACAAGAAGAAAATATTTCCTTTGTTTCTTGTCATTGTCAGAGTATGAGTGTTCAATTTTATTCACCTCAGAGTAACAAAATAGATTTATTTTATCCACTGCTCCTTTCCAGTGGGCTTTGGGGTTTTTTTAAGCTGTGTTTAGGTCTATTGTATTTATTGTGATCTTTGGTCTGATTCCACCTAAACTCATTTCATTTCTCACCATCATTTTGTACTCAAAGTTCTTCAAATATAAATAAAATGCTTCGACTTGATAAATTCTGATCTCTTCTAGATCTACAACTTTTTACAAGTCAACAGGTATTTATTAAGTGCCTGTTATGCTATATATCTAGTAGTTTGATAGTTGCCATGGGGAATATAAGAGAAGTCTGAAGTCTAAGTGCTCATACTTACTATGAAGATAAGATAAGCATACATGAAACAGTGTGGGAGCAGCATAATGTCGTATGTTGTTAAGTACGGGGAATATCATCATAACTCCCCTTTGAAATGTTTCCCTTCGTAGATTTAACAAACTAGGAAGCTGTGTCATCAGGAGGTATCAGGGAAAAGAAAAAATGGCTCCCTAGTATTTTCTGGGCAATGAAAGCTTCTTATTTACAAATTTAACCTCCCTGATACCATGTCCTACCCAACTCCTTGTTTAGAATGATGGAAGCACACCGTGCTCTGTTAGGTTGGATTCCTGGCAATCCTTTCATGGTCATGTTGTTGTGTACTGTAGAGTCAGAACTGACCCGAAGCTGACCACAAAACCCACAGCGGGTTTTCAGAGGCTATTTATTGCCCAGGAGGAGATTGCCCATCGTTTTCCCATGGAGCAGCTGGTAGGCTCAAACCACATGCCTTTGGGATTGCAGTGCAGCTTCTTGCCGCTAGGCCACCAGAGCTCTTGGTCACAGAAGGTGAAAACGGACAGGTTTTCATCTTTAGCCACTGGGTCACCAGAGTTTATGGTCATAAAAGATGAAAGCAGACAGATTTTCCTTTTTTTTTTTTTTTTTACTCTCTGTTAATATTTATTTAGAAAAGAGTTGCAATTTTTTGTTTCAAAATCCACTGACTCAGAAGCCACCTTGATTTTGCATTTGATCTTCACTTTACTCCTATGTTTCTCTTTGTTCCTGCCATTAAGTCTGTGTAGTATGTTGTCCCTCTTTTCTTTGATTTTTCATGAACAAATCTGGACAAAGCTAACCCTGAGAAGAGAGAAATTGGTTGACTTTTTTAAGAGAACAAACATAGCAAACAAACTATGCTATTTATAAATCACTATTTGTCCTCTTCTTCATTCTTCCTCAGTCTTCAAACCTGGCTGTGCTTGATAACACAAGAATCCTGACACAGAGGCTGCTTGTTCTCATTGTCTCTGATTCTGGAAATGAGGGCTAAGTTTTCATGACTCTCACTGCCATTCCCTGATCGAAAAGACCTTCTTTTTCATTAGATCCTGACTCTGAATGATGATTCTATTCCCTCAACCTCTTTCGGATTATTTCCTTAGCTTCAGGTCACTCCTCACAATGCTCCTTTGACCCTCTATCTTGGTATAATTTTTGAGTGATTTCCAGTTTTAACTAGACCTTCCAGATTTAGCTTGACTTTTCTTGTCTTTTCTTTCATGGTCAACTTTCTTTTACTTCCCTCAAAGAAGCTATTGTATTAATTATTTTCTCTGAGTCTTAAACCTAGACCTTTTTTCGTTTGTATCACTTATGTGACACACAAAATGGCCCATTAACCTAAATACTCTTCACACTTTTCCACTAACCTGTATCCCTCTATGTTCATAACTACTTGTATATGTACTTCTTTGATCTGCACTTACCTCCTTCTAGATCTTGTTCTCTTTGCAGAGTTGATATTCCAGTCATCACTAGAGTTAGGCTATTTCCGATTTTGCATATAATTATTTTGTAATGGATTTCAGCGTAAGGTTGGAATTGTTCTCATTTATTTCACACTCAAACTCATAGTTTTATCATGAGTTTGTTCAGAAAAACCAACAAAAAAACAAATCCAGACTCACTGCCTTTGTGTCTGTTCTGAGTCATAGTCTGAGTGGGACTGTCTATAAGGTTTCCAAAGCTATAAATCTTAATGGAAGCAGACTGTTCACTCTTTCTCCCTCAGAGCTGCTGGTCAGTTTGAGCTGCAAGTCTTTTGGCTGGTAACTGAATGTTTTACCCACTGTGCCTCCCGAACACCTCTGAGTGGTCCCTAGTCATTAATTTGCATTTAACTCCAACAGTAGTTGGGAGACTTGTGCCTGAAACAGTTTCACAGTCAGTATGCTTAGAGCAAGGATGAAGTTTTAACCCTATTAACTCAAATACAGCTTCAGCTCCTTGTTTACAATTTTAATTAAAACACAAGTCAGCAGACGTTGGGTGGTCTCAGCATCACTCTCCAGAGAAGCATCCACATGACCAAAATCCCTCACAGTTTGGCAAGATGGTAGTCTCCTCTCTGGAGGCACCCAAGACGAGAATAGCAAGGACGTAAGAGGTCAATATAGAGGTAGGCTGCCAGAGTTGAGGGCGGAAATCATCCAAAACCGCTTGCACTCTCTCCAGCCTTAACTCATACTCCTAGATGTTTCCTTTTTTATAAAAGTGAAATTATGAAATTTTCCATTCAGCTCTCAGAGGAAAATAGAGGAATAAAATAAGGGTGCCGGCAAGTTACAGAAATGTCAGCAAGTGAAAGAGCAAGTGGTCCCACATTCCTCTGCAGAGGTGGCCACATGGAGACCGCTCACCTTTGTCATTGCTATTGCTGGAACATCTGGTGGGGGCAAAGGCTTTGCTGCTGTTAATAGTTAAGGAAAATAAGGTCCACAGTCATCTAAATGAGTTTCTAAGAACTCTATTTCTTGGCTGGTTCTTCAGACCATTTCCATTCTTGCTCAAAACGTCTATGACTTTAATACGTCAGCATTTTCAAAGACATTAACCTCCGTATTTGAACTTAGCTATTTTTTTATTATATCGTCGGAGAGACTGCAAAATCTCCCTAACAGTTGACTGCATTTGCACGTATAGGGGTTTTCTCCCATTTGTGTGTGTTGGCATGTGTAGGACTGTTGCAAGTAGTTAATTCTGGTGATCCAAAGGGTAGAGATTTGAATGCACCCAAAGGTGCCTCAGAAGAAAAGCCTGGTGCCTGGCAATCTACTTCTGAAAAATCAGACATTGAAAAACCCTCGGTCGTAGAGTTCTACTCTGATACACAAGAAGTTGGCATGAATCAGAGTCATTTTAGTGACTCTGTGTATATGTATGTTTGTTTGTGTGTGTGTGTGTGTACTGGGGACATTGTTTAGGGGAAGAAAGAGTAAGGGGAAGGGAAGTAAAGGAAATTCTCTTGCATTTGACCTGGTGGAACTTGTGCTTGATTTTCCTTTTCTTTGTAGAACATGTAGAATTTAATCAAGTTTAATCAAATTTCTTGCGGTCTAGCATTATCTGATTTCTACTTTGGATAGTTTTAAAATGTAAAGTGGTAAAGAATGAAAAAGAAGTAATGGGCTCGTGCTCCCTTGCCAGGCCTAGTATTTGAGCTTCCCCTCTGAATCACACAGCCTTGACTACGTACCTCATGCATTGGTTTTTCATAGATGTCCTCCTGCCAAGGGGCAGATTTTGCTTGAAAAGCATCTCGCTGGAGAGCTTCTAGCACCTTTTTTGGAGTAACAAACCCATACTGAGCTTCTAGCAAAGCCAAGTCCATTTTTTCAGCCTTTAAAATGCCTATGACTTCATCTCGAGCCTGTAGGAACAGAAGATATTTGAAAAAAGCCTGTTTTGTCCACCAGCAGTCTCAGCAAGTAACATCCGCGTTTTCACTCTTTCAAATAGAAGCAAATCATGCTTGATCATAGTGCATTCTTATAAAAGGTATCAAAACTCATGCCCTTTCATCCTTCTTCAAAACCTAATTCCATTTTATCACATTTTTTAAAAGTAATTAGTGTTAAACAGTAGAAGGCATAGCATTTAGAGTCGGGTGTGTGTGGGGGGGGGGCAAGCAGATAACATGATATCCCCTCAATGGATTGATATTTGTGTTTTCAAGGTTAGGATATAAGGTTCTTCATTTTAGCAGCTGTTTTTATGTAGATTAATAATAAGAGAGCAAGACGGGGAGCCGGTTCACATGAGGTATAAAAGCACCTATTGTTATTTAAACCAATCCAGAAGTCATCTGGAATTACTGTTATTGATACACGTGCCTGTACACTGAAGCTCATGAGCAGCATGGGCAGAGGATGTGACCTTTCACAACATGCATTCCATTCCCATGTCATAACGACAGCCCTTTTAAATGTGATTAATTGCCTTTTGAGTTGGCAGAAGAGAACTCTGTGTATATGTACATTCGCTTGGCGTTCATGTACACACAAGTACGGACCACAGACATCTAGTTCTGTGGCAGCATGCACGCCAGATTCACAATCAGCTTTTCCTTTGAAGCAGGATGAGAACAGCTCCAGCCTAGCTGACCTGCAATTCCCCTTCCAGAATGCTGAGGAGGAATAATAGGTCATCTCTCGAGAGGTCTTCTCTTTGGGGGCAATTGTCTCTGTGTGGCTTCTCCGACTTGGAACATGGAAGGATTGCATCCAGCTCACTGACTAGGCCTTTACTTTGCTGCCTCTGTTTCATGTTGGCAGGACCTTGGAAACTGTGTTCTTTACTTTGTCTTTCAAATTGCTTTTGGTGTGAGTCTTCTGTGTCACTGCTTTTGGAACGCATTCTTTAAGACCTGGAAAGAGGAAAAACAATTTGTAACTCTTAATGGAAGTGGCGTTTTAATAGAGGCACCAATTGCTTTTTTAACAAGTCTGCGTTCTTGTTATATTTACCTCAGCCAAAGACTTGATCTTTCTGATGTCTACAGCAGAGAAAGGCATTAGCAGATGTATAAATCACAGTCTTATTTACACTCCTGTTTTTAAAATCAACATTTGAAAAAAATGTTTCTGCTTTGATTAAGGCCACTTATGTCCATGGGTAAACATTCTGTGTTTGAACTGTATCCTTCAAACATTCCAACGCAGGGGCTAGGTCATACCTCCAACCACAGCATAAGTGCTTATTTAAATTGAGACTTAACATAATTACAGAATGGTAAGTGTGTTCATTGTTCTTTCTTTCTGTTGATACATAGCATAGCATTTCCTTTGGAAGTTTTTTGTTTATTTGGATTTTCCTCTTTTAGCTTTAGCCTTTGGTGTGTGTGCTAATATAGAAGTTTCAAAATGACTGCTGCGAAACACCGCGGGACTTTTCTTGTGAAAGCGAAGTCTAATGTTAAAGCAATGAAAGTCTGCGTTTTGGCTATAGTCCTGATGATCTGCTAAAATTCCAGGTTTATCTTTGAAAAAGCCAAGAGTCATATCTTTAAGAACCTCATCTACGAAATAGGAAGACTGCAACCTAGTCCTATAGTATTTAGCCATAAGTAAACAATAAAACAAAAATTAAGTTGAGAGACACTTTAGCTCCACATCTAATTATGTAATTATCAAAATTGATGTAATATACCAAGAAAAAGCTGTTCTGCCTTTGAGACCTCCTCTATTTCTGATGCTTATTCCTCTTCATATCGTCCAGCTACCATGAGCACATCAGAGCTGATGAGGAGCTCTCACGATAGATCTGCTGTTAGTGTCATTCTGGGTAGTAGTTGACTCCATAACATCTAACAACAACAACAGCTTTGCTTATTTGCTATGCAGATAACAGAGTTGAATAGAAAATGTCCAAGAATGTTTTTAGAAGACAAACTATTAAATGGTGACTTGGGTTGGAAAATCAAAAGTGAAGGGCACGTTCAGAACTTCACTTTCTGAGTTCTTCACATGAGTCTATTACCAACTGCACACGTTGGCAGTGAAGTTCGAGTGGTTTATATCACTTTAGGTAAGTTACTCAATATCTCTGTTCCTTAGTTCTCTTTATCTATTAAATAGTGACAATAATAGTATTTTGCCTATCATCTAAGGTTGCTATGAATATTAAATGAACTAACACATGTCAAATAAATACCATATACTTGATATAGCACTAGAAAAAATTGGCTTAATAATAATGCCATTATAATTAACTTTGTTTTTATTACTCCAAATTTGATAGTGTGATTAAATTATTTTTATAAATACAGGGGAAAGAAAGAATTTTAACAAATGGCTTTGTGTTACTTTTCCCCGAGTGCTCTATTTGACTGGTTCTCACCAGCCTCAGATTGCTGGCAGCGTTCAGTATGGCCTGAGTGACAGTTTGGAACCCGAGGAATAGACAGCCAACAGGCTGGCTTCCATTCATCTATCCTTTTTTTCAAACTCATGCTACAAGCATTTGTGGAAGGCCCACGGTGCATCATACCTCAGTCAGATAGTAATGATGTGACTTTCCTACTTCCTTCAGTACATGTACCCAAAAGTTGTATGGAAATCATTCCTTAAACTGGGGCCATGAAAAGGCAAAGTCAAGAGAAAGGAAATCTGTCACAGATCAGAGATGGGTTTTGTTGATGACACTGACCCTCTTTGGGCCCAGTGGCCTGATTCATGAGGTAAGAGTGGTGGTTGAGTGATCTCTGATTTCTTTGCAGCATGAGTTACACTGATTCTTCAAGCAGTAGCAGTGCTTGAAGAGATAGATTTGTGGGTTTACATCTTATAGGAAGTCTACATGATGTGTGTGGATATGCGATGAACCTTTATGATTTCTACAAGAAGAGAGATTCTAGTGAAAATTAACATATTTAAGGAAATAGCCCTAATATTCATATCCCTCTGAAAATCATTTTTTACGTTCTCCATAACAATGAGATTATAAAAGCAGAATTTGAAGATGTTTATTATATTTCACACTTCTTTATTGTTTACATATTTTGCCAGTATCAGACCAACTGTCCAAGTGTCAAAGAGACACCTTGCTTTGAAGTTGCCATATCCTTCTGGAAACATTTAAAACGTTCCATTCTGAGATTTAACAAGTCAAAGAATATGTTTTCTGTATAACTTACACTCATTCTCAAGTGCATCTGTTACATATTTAGTCTGTTGAGCATTGTGGATAGAGAGGCAGCGGTGCCGATGCTTGTGGTTGTTTCTGCTAGATGCCAGGGAGTCAGCTGCAACTTTTGGCAACTTCATGTGTGCGGAGTAGAACTGCTCAAAGGATTTTTGGAAATAGATCGTCAGCCTTGCCTTCCAAGGTGCCACCTCTGATGAGTTCGAACCAACAGCTCAGCGCGACCTTGAGCACTTCACCTATTTGTCCTAGCCACACTTAATGAATAGTTTAAAGAAGACTATTACTTATTGAGCATTTACTTTGTACCGTGCGTTCTTCTAAGCGTTTTTTAATGCATTAACTCATTAAATTCTCACTGCATCCCTATGAGAAAAGCAATATTATTTTCTCAATTTTATAGTGAAGAAAGGGAAATGCAGAGATTGTCAGTAATTTGTTAAAAGTTGTACAACTTGTAAGTGGCAGAACTTGCATTTGAGTCTTGGCAAACCAGCTCCAGAGTTTGTGCTCTCAAAAAAAAAAGTTATGCCGTAATGTTATTATGCTGTATTGTCTAATGTAACTTCATACTGATAAGGACATATGCCTTGTCAGAAAAATGTTCATAGCTTTGCTGGAAAGACTGTCTGTCAGTACAGTACAGTACAGTACAGTACAGTACAGTACAGATGAGCAATGCCCTGGTTGTGATGATCACTGTGTAGTCAAGGAAAGCTTCGTTTATTTATGGAAAGCAAAAACACAAGCAGCATGTTTTATGTGAGTACAGGGGGTTAGGCGTGTGTGGATATAACTTAGTGAAACCTCATTTTATATATGTATGTATGTATATGTATAGACAGCTATGCTGTCAGCCTAAAAGCATATGGTTCAAATCTACCAGCTGTTCTACTGGAGAAAGATGGGCATTCTCCTCCTGTGCAATTTACTACCTCTGAAAATCTGCCAGAAGGTCAGCTCCAAGCCCAAAGATGGTTACATAGATTAGACACATTCAAAACTGGTAAATAGTACATATTGTTTAATGTAGAGATAAAAGTTTATAGATGAACATCAGGACTGTCCACATTTTTATACACCAGTATTCATAGCAGCATTAGTCATAATAGCAAGAACATGGGAACAGTCCAAATACCAATCAGTAAATGACTGGATTGAGAAATCGTGATACATTCACATGATGGAATAGTGTGCAGCACTCAGGCGCAATAATTTTGAAAAATACTATTAATACTGTATCAGAGAGATAAAAGAGCTTTATGCTGAGTGAACTAACTCAGGCACATAAGAACATATACCGTATAAGACCATTATTGTAAAAACAGAAGGATAAGTAAAGGTAGGCATAGTTCAATGGTGATTAATTTTATGTAACACAGTGAATGGGAATGATTGTATGAAACAATGTGAATGAAAGATAGTGTGAAACACAAGGTATACAGATTTTGTACGCACACGAATAGAAAATAAAAATTAAAGAGCAGACAAAACAGACCACCCATGTTTTCTCTTATTTATCTCCATTCATATTTATTGTAGAGTACTTGGCTTGTGCTCCATACATAATGGATGTTCAATAGGATGACTAGTTTGCAGCTTCTAGTTGGTGGCCTTCTTATTAGATGTGTATTGTTGCTTAACAAACCATCCCGGAACTTACATATTAGTGTTTTGAAATTCTGTGGCTCATTCCACAGCTTCAGTCATTTTATAGCTCTGTTGAAGCTGGATGGTTAAGCTAGGCGTATCTGACTCTGTAGTTGGGCCAGGTAACCTCGGGTAGGTTTCCCCATCTGTTCTGTTGGCAAGATAAGGCTGCTGCACTTGGTGACCATGAATAGATTTCCAAGTGTTGAAAGCTAAAGCTTAACCCTCATTTTATTGTTTAAGCAAAGTCATAATGTCATGCAGTTCAAGAAGTGGGAGATAGAATTTGCATCTAAATGAAAGAAGTTACAAATTCAGATTGAAGAACCAATTACCACAGCAGTCTATCATACCTACAGATTCAGATTTCACCAAATTCTAATAAAAATCTGGTTTCAAAGAGAGGTAAGGGGTTTGCGTTTTGGAAAGGTTTTTTATTCCCTATACTTTGCTTCTTTTAACCTCCAGGAAGGCAAAGTTCTTTTTATTATTTCCATGAAGCTTTCCTTTGACCCATGTTTTCCCATGTGAGGCAATAGCCTTCTAGTAAGCTTCAATTTGTATTCTGCTTCTGGCCAACAAGGATTCTATGCCACCGTATGTTTTATCAAAGTATACCTTCTAGTATTCTTAGATAATGTGAGCTTTTAGTTAGGAGTGTAGTTCATTAGGCATGGCCCATAAATAATCATAAGTAATGCTCTTCAAATTTAAGGCAAGCCTTGGCTGCAGCAGAGGAGCTCTGTATACATCTCACTTTTAAGGTGGGTTAGGTAAAATCTTCGAGGGGAGCAAAGGTCATTGTAAGTGGTGGTGTTTATAAATGGTAAAAAGAAGTAATTTGAATATTTTTTGTTGTTCTTTTCTAAATTATTAGGATTTTTCAGTCTTCTTTGGGGATCAGAGGCAGTAGTACGTTGATTCTTCTTGCTGATTAATGAAGTAGCATTCACATTGAATTTGTGATATGTTAACAGACCCATTGTGTGCAGACTTCTGGTCTACTGAGGAGTGTATGTCTCTGCATGTTTACAATGGTGGAGTTTCCTTGCCTCTTTGCCAACAACCACAAAATGATCCAGTAATGAGAAGTAATTAAGTATCAAGAGGAAGAAAACAAAGGCATGAATTTGATGATACTCTCATGCTTTGTATTATCAGTGACTTCATTGTTTCTTTTGGCAAATTCTTACTGCATCTGTGCTTGGCCCAGGGGTTGGGGGGGTGGGGGGGAATCTACTAGCAAACAGTGCTTTGGGATTTTCAGGTTACCAAAAAGGTGAGGAGAAATGGAAAATTGCTTTTTGTTTCTACCAAATAATGATGCGAGCCTTACTCCTTTCAAAAAGTGCTGGCAGTGATCTAATAATACCTGATACTTTTGCCAGGGGGAAACGTACATAGTTGTTATTTTAACATCATCTAATTCATCGCTAATTGTGACTCTTAGAGCCGTACAGTGGATGTCTTCAGGAAGAGAGAGTGCAGTAGACTGTCAGGAAACCTGGCTTTGGACCATAATTCTGCCCTGAATTAATCAGGATTGAGGTTTTTGCTAATAAAATGTGGATGTTGGAGTAGGTTGACTGCCCAAGTTCATTCAGGATGGGACATGGACCAGAAGTTCATTCCCTTGGCCTCAGCCCTGGTTCTCACCCCCTTACTGGGTCTTCTGACAGTAGGGTCGGGGCATGGGACTTGGTGATCTCTGAGGTCCTGGGACTTCCCACTTTAGAATTCTGTGATTCTCTGTTGTTTTTTGTATCTATGGATACAAGTAAATAGTACTGTTGGCAGTAGAAATGGATTCTACTTTGTTTTCCTTGTGGCGACCTTGGTCAGTTTTTCTTGGGTTTAAGTTGGTTAACATTATGGTGCATCTTCTTAAGATTGTGTACAAAAAAAAAAAAAAAGATTGTGTTCATACCAGAGAAAGAAAAATTGAGAAGTTACAATTGTCTGCTTAATTGGGTTTAGGAAATGGCCAAGTGTAAATAGACGTCTGATCTACCCACTACCTCCTACTTCTTATACATAAATGATTGAAAAGACCAGGTGCACTTTAGTCTTCAGACTAACATCATTGCACCTCAGTATTTTAGAAGGATCCCTGAGAGCACTTTCCCAATATAATATGTCTTTTGATTTCTTGGCTGCTGGTACCAAAATTGTTGATTGTGGAACCAAGCAAGAAGAAGTTGCTGGCAATTTCTTTTTTTTTTTCTCATTCTGTCATAATGTTGCCGATTGGCCCAGCGGTGAAGATTTTTGTCTTCTTGATGTTGAGATATAATCCGTATTGAAGGCTGTAGTCTTTGATTGTCTCTTCTAGCAAGTGTTTCAAGTCCTCCTCAGTTTCAGCCATCATTGTTGTATTATATGCTTAACAAAGGTTGTTGGTGAGTCTTCCTCCTATTTTGATGCTACACTTTTCTTCATAGAGTCTCGCTTCTCAAATAATTTGCTCAGCATACAGATTGAATCGGTGTGGAGAAAGGCTACAACCCTGACTCATACTCTTCCTGATTTTAAACCATCCAGTGTTCCTTTGCTCTGTTCAGACAACACTTTCTTGGTCTAGGTATAGATTCCACATGAGCGCAATTAAGTATTCTGGGATTCCCATTCTTCTCAGTGTTAGCCATAATTTGTTGGGATCCACACAAATACTTTAGCCAAAATGTACATTAACGTTGTGCTGGTATGCTCTGCTTTCTGCCAAGATCCATCTGACATCAGCAGTGATATCTCTGGTACCACAACCTCTAAATCCAACTTGAACTTCTGGCAGTTCTCTGCAAATGTACTGTTCTGATTTTTTGTTTTGTTTTTGTTGTTTTGTACTGTGGAATTGATCTTGACTCATAGAGATTGTGTAGGATGCATTAGAACTGCCCTAAGTTTTCTAAAATTGAAATTTTTAGATGACCTGATCTTTTCTCCTTCAGAGTTTGAACTGTCAACCTTTATTCCGGCAGCTAAGGTACCTTGCCAAGAGCACTTGCCATCCACAAGCCTTTTGAAAAAAGTGCTTTCCTTCGATTAGCTCAGTCAGTTCTTTCAAAAACTATCTTATTTGTTGATAGAGGTACAGTAAATACTGGTTGTAAAGAATTGCACAAAAATCTGAAAACCATAAGTTCACAAACCTTTGTGATGTGTAATTGATGTGTGCAGTGAAGATGTTTTATTTTTGTATGTTATTTGTGTACGTAAATGATATTTGAATTCATTGTTGTGCTTAAAGTTCAAAACACTTTTAAAAAAACCACTTTGCTGACAGTTGGAGTTGCAGGAGACTTAATGGAAAGAGCCTGAGAAAGTAGAATAGGAGGAACAGGGCTTAACTCAGAGCTCCACCATGTTTAGCCTGGGGCCTTGGACTAGGAACTGTGACCAGAGTTAAAGCATCAGGTGTAAAAGGGAGAGATGGGCACCTGCTAATAGGCTTATTGTTCACACCTGGGGAGCTGAGAGTCTCTGTTGTGTGTGTCTTTCCAGTGTTTAATAGAGTTGGAGCTCAGCAAATTTTATGAAGGATTGAGTCATACGGTCCCTAGCATTGCTGGTTGTAGAGCAGGAGTTTACCTCCTGGTTCAGATGATTTCATCTATGAACATATTGGTTAGATATTTAGAAGAAAAAGAAATAGGAGAGTCTAAATCAAAGTTGCCAATATGTATGGATCTTTTACCATATATATACCACTATTTTAGGTGCTGTGTATATATGTTATCTCAATCTTACAAAGAAGGATCTTTGGTGGCACAGTGTTAAAATACTTTAATCAAAACATTGGTAGTTCAAACACAGTAACTGTCCCATAAGAAAAAGGTACAGCAGTCTGCTTATATGAAACTTTCGAACTTTGGAAACCTACTCTGTTTATAGGGTCAGTATGAATTGGAATAGACTCAGCAGCAATAGGTTTTAATCTTAAAAGAATTATAACCTCAAGTACATTAAAATATTTCAGGAAAACGCTTGGTAAAAGTGTTTTTAATAGGGAATATGAGAGAAAAGGGAGTAACTGTCCATTTCATGGTCGTGCTATTATATACATGGGACCTATGGGATTTCTATATTGGAGTGTGTGTTTGTGTACATATGCACATGTGAGTACTTGCACACACTGGGGAAGGGAGTTTAAAATCCTCAAATTAATTAAAAATCAAGTTAGTTGCAGTGAATTTAAAAAAATTTTTATTATATATGTCTAATGTTTTCCCTCCCATGACTTTTTTGCACACATTCTCACAAACATAAAATCAAAACACAACCTACTGTTATCAAGTTGATTTTGACTCAGAACAAGCTTTTAGGACAGAAGAGAGCCTCCTCATAGGATTTCCAAGGTTATAATCTTTACAGATTGTGGATTGCCACAATTCCCCCACACACACACACACACACAAAGCAGCTGGTAGATTCAAACTGCCTACTTTTCAGTTATAGCTAATCACTGCACCACCAGGGTGCACCTTGCCTACTTATTTTACAGGGATCCCAACAATTATTGTGTTCCTTCTTGTTTTTAGCACTGTCACATTAGCTACAACTCATGGTGACCATATAAACAGATCAGAACCTTGCCATTCCTTGCTCATGTTCAACCCCTGTTGTAGTCATAGTGTGAGTCCATCTCATCGAACATTTTCCTGTCTTTCATTGACCCCCTACCTTTCCCAGACAAATGTCTTTTCCCAAGAAAGAGTGGCACCTTCTGATTTCTTTTAGTACATGATATTTTTTGAAGGGCATGCCATATAAACTCAGTTTGTTGACGACATTTTGAAAGCTGAATTGTGATAGTAAATCTTTGCTCAATTATAGTTCATTAATAGCCAGAAATTAAAGTCTATAGTGGGCTAGCACCTTAACTTTTAATATATGTAACATCCCTACTTTGCGGAGTTAGGGAACATGCTGTCCTCTGACTTTACATTTCTATTTGCATTTCTCTCCAACGCTCTCTCCGTGGAACCTTTAAGTTATTACATGGTTCCCTCGAAGGAAAATGGAAAGAGATGTAAAAAGATTACAGAGTTCTTAGCAGAGCTGGTTGGCTCTTAATATTAACTGTCTCATGGTGAAGGTGATTCATCTATGAAAATACTGGCTATAAATAGTCATTAATAGTGCTCACTTGCAGAACAGCCAGATTGTGCTTGCATGGCCACATGGGGGGGGGGGGACCCTGTTGAGTATTTTATTTGGTTTCTCTTAAATATATATATATATATATTTCCCCCCTTTTTTAAAAAAAATTCATTTTACACTGGTTTGCTTACAAAGTTCATATACATTTATTGCCCTATTTTTCCACGTTTGAAGACACTAAGCCTAGCTAACTTAGGAAAGCTATTCGATGGCTAAAAAAAGACACATTGAAAACCATATAACCTAATTTAGCAGTTGACCTTTTTATCTTTTTCTCCCATTTTCAGTAAAAATTATTGAAGCATTCCTGTTGTACTGGTTTCCCTTGTTAGGATACGGACAGGGCTTTATGATGTATGAAGGGAGGTTGTATGATTCAGGTCCATATTGATTCATGCCCCAAGATTGATTTCTAGGAAAAGCCAAGCACAGAAAGAGAAAAGTGAACTCTGCAATTTAGAAAGCACATCTGCAGCCAGCTAGCCACATGTTTCCAGACCTTCAGACTTCTTTTGCATTGTGTGAAAGCACTTTCTTGGTGTGAGTTGAAATCAGCTCCTGGGAAGTTCAATTCGTTTAGCCTGGTTGTGCCTGCTGAACTAGATCAAGCAAGGCCATTGCTCTCATTGGTTAACAGGAGGACTGTATTAACCTTTTTTCTAAAGGATGCACTTCATTTCTTGAGCACTTTTTAAAACTACCCTGTACACTGTCATCCTTTAAACATACCCTTCATTAGGCTAGGGTAAAGAGATGAATGAAATTAGACCTTTCTTAGATGTTAAAAATCATTAAAGCTATAGGTTAGTGATAGTAAATATTTAGGGAAGATCTCAGCAGTTCTTCTTTTGGAATTTTAAGTAAAGATCCAGAAGTTCAATAGAAGGCTTGTAACTGAAGTGCCTTCCAGTTCAGTTTATCTGGTCATTGCTTTCACCTTTCATGTTCACATTACTTGATAACACTAAAAAAAACAGGTAAGTATTAGCCATTTTGCAGATGAGCAATTTAGGTTTTAAAACAGTAAATAACTCGAGCTAATAAGCATCAGACCACAGATGAAAATTTAGATTTTGTGATTCTTTGTATTCTTTTTGTGCCCTAGCTAGGACAGTCAGCATTCATACTATATTTTAAGCTGCTGCTGGGTTGTAGATACAGAATAAACAGCAGGCCAATGAGGTCTAACAGTACAGGCTTACATCATGGCTTTTCTTAGCTGTGTGCCCTGAAGAAAGGACAAAAAGAAATATAAAAATCTCAAGAGTATAAATAGTTGATTTATCCGAGTTTTCCATTACAAATCAGTGGCTCTTTAAAGATTCTTTTCTCATTTAAGGTTGAAAGAGACCTGGGAATGTTTTCCAGATCCTTGTGGAATAGAACAGAAAAAGTAAATTATTTTCATATAGTCCAAGTTAAGTTTTTAAGGCATTTTTACATGCCCTACTCCCAAGGCTAGATCAGAACTCTTGAAAATCATAAGTTTTTTAACAGTTTTCAAACTACATCACTTCCTATATTTCTTCCAATTTTTTTCTCTGGCTTTTCTTAGAAATACAATACTTTTGCGCCAGCCACTTAACCTTTCTGTTCTTTTGAATTTCTGTCCACTTGGCCCTTGCAGCCAGTTTTGTCTGATCACACTTTTCTGCAGCTGAGGCTCAATGATGATGTACCTGTGGACACACCCAGAACCACTGCCAGAGCCCAGATCTTGTGCTGACGGCTTTGTAGCTGTTTCTTTGGCAACACTCTTTGCTCCTAGGTCAAATTCATTTCTTCTGTTTGAAGGAAGATGAGAATTCTGAGACAAAATGTACCTTTCAAAATATCTAAAGTCCCCCATACATCTTTGATGTCTTTCTCAACTCTTTACCTTTGTTTGGGTAATAGCTGTCTCTCATGCTCTAGACATTTTGATAGGAGAGACCATTTCTTGTAAAGAGATACCGTGTTTGGCAAGATGGAGGGATCAGAGAAAGAGAAGAAAACCCCCAGTTAGGTGAATTAGCATGGTGATTGTGGCAGTGGGCTCAAGTGTATCGGTAATGATGAGGATGGGACTGGATAGGACAGGATTCAAATTTCTTGTTCATTGGGTTGCTATGAGTCATACTCCATTCAATAGCACCTAACAACAGTAAAGTAGATCACTTGAAAGTCTGTAGGACTGAACTTGGCCAGGTCAGTCCAGCATAATAAAAATTTGGAGGAGGGCAGGAGTTCCCATCTGTAGATTCTAATGTAGTATATTTTCTTTTATCTAAGAACTGGTGACTAGAATAGAGACATTGTGTGAGCAGAGAAATGGTAGTTACAACCCATAAAGTCTCTGGACTTTATGTCCCCTTCTCTCTCAACATCTTGGTATACTTAGTATTTTTCTTTTTCTGTAACTGGAAGAAAATTTGACTCCTTGCCTCTCATATATAGCTCTAGTCTGACAAATTTACACTATCTCCGATTAGGAGAGGAAGAAACTAACTTTTATAAAGGATCCACTATATGCAAGATAATAGAATTTCTACTCTTTTTGTCTTCTTAGAATTTAAATAAATGGAATCTGTGTTAGTCTGCTAATTTTATTGTTGTTGTTGTTGCTGTTGCTGTTATGTACCATCAAGTCGCCTGCAACTCAGCCCTAAAGCTTGATCTATCCTGTGCCAATCTTCTTGTCTCCAACACGCCTACCCCCATTACCCCAGTCACTGAATCCATCCACCTTGTCGAGGACCTTCCTCTACTGCAGTGTCCCTCCACCCTCTCTAGCATGACATCCCTCTCCAAGGACTGGTCCCTCCTTGCAACATGTTTAGAGTATGTCAAATGAAGCTTCAGAATCCTTGCCTCCAAAGAGCAGCTTATTTTCACTCTCTCCAGAATGAACCTGTTCATTCTCTTAGCAGTCCATGGACTAATCAATTATGCAGCCAATGAATGTCAAGTTTTCAAAGAATATTTATGATATATAAGGCTTCCACTTCCTAAACAACATGCCTCTAGAAACTGAACTTTGAGAAATGACAATAGTTGTAGAAAGACTTCAGGTCTTTTGTTCATAGGGTCACTATGAGTTGTGCTCTATTTAACAGAAATCATCATCATCAACAACAACAGTGTTAGATTAATAGCTCCAGTGGTGTAAACCACAGGGAGTTGCACTGCTAACCCCAAGAGGCACCTCTTTGATGGTTTGAACCTACCTGCAACTCTGAAAGACAAAGATGGGCCTTCTCCTCTCATGTGACTTACAGCCTCGGAAAATCTGCTCAAGGGCCAGCAATGAAAGGGTTTTGATTTTGATGGCCATGAGTTAAGTGAATGTTAGGTTAGAAAGTTTATTAAAAAAAGTTAAGATGATCAGTGTGTTCAATCATTGCTTTTGTATTTGTGACCCCCTTTTTTTGAAGATAAAATTGATGAGTAAAGTCAAGACATGAAAGTCATCACAAGGCAATGGGAAATGAGATCACCCATGGCATGTGAGAAAAGAAGAGCAAAGAAATTTGAATAAGGAAAATGTATCAGTTAGCATTAGGAAATTATTATTATGTTAGATGTATTAATGGTATTGTGTGAAAGAATGCCTCCTTTATTTTCCAAGAATGATGATTTAGTGTGAAGTAATACAGGATGTCTGGATATTTACTTTAAATATCCCAGAGAAAATAAAGGCAAGTGTAGAAATAAGTATGGATAAAAATTGAAAGTTGTTGAAGGTAAGCGATGGGTATATAGTTTCTGGCACATTCTTCTTTCTGCTCTTGAAAATATATATAATAAAAGATTTAAGATAAAGCACTGAGATCTTATTGAGTACATAAAATTTTATTAAATTAATTTTCTTAAAAGTTAAAAAGAAAACAATCAGAAGATAAGGGAATAGAGCTGGAGGAAAAAGAGAGAAGTGACCAATATTGAGATTTGAGCTATAGTCAGAAAATCATGAGAATGAGCTGCATCACCAGAGCCAAGAGAGAAAAATTACTTCAAGGAGCAAAAAGTTCCTGTGACCTCATTTTAACATCATCACTGCTCCAAATAATTTTGAAACTTAATTTTTGTAGTAGATGTCTACTTTACAGTATCCCTCAGCCATGGGAAGCCTAGTTCTTTGAAGGTAGATTTGATTTCTCACATCACGAAAAATTTCCTTGAAACCAAATGTGATAAATTAAGTTACAGTTTAGGTCGGCTAATACTGCTTTTGGTCGGAAGAGTAATTGTGACTGCAATATAATGAGTGATTTACGTTTTTAGCCTTTGAAGGAGTTCTGAAGAATTTTCAAAACTATGAATGCTAAAGAGTATCCACCATGACACTTTTCCAGAATAGGCTTCATCAGGTGAAACCTCTCACAGAAATCACATGTTCAGAGTTAGGACATTTGTGTTGCTTTTTAGTGTTTTCCTCAACTTTGGTAACAGGTTAAGTCTGTGGTGTCCTGAAGCTTCTGGTCAACTAAGCACCAAGAAATTATCTGGTAGACAGCTGTGGAAAAGCACAGGCTCTCTTGCTAGCCAGGTGGGGTTACAATATTGCATCCATCACATCATGCTGTCCAATTTGGGAAAATTTACTTTATTTCTTTGTCTTGCTGAATGTCTTGCTGAGTTCAGTGGGGAGATCTGCAATCACATAATCAAGTGCTATGCCCAGGATTTGATATGTGGCAGGAACCCAGGAACTCAGCTTGGTGGGAATATCATGTGACAGAACTTTATCTGGTTTGGTGCACCAAAGAGACATGCCTTCCTTTTGGACCATCAGATAAGATCATAGCAAATGGATCTTTGTTTGTTAACTTCCTGTAGAGAGTATATTACTCAGCTCTATCTTACTGAAAGACAGCCATGATGGTGCAGGCATCAAATTCTCACCTTCCCCCTAAGAGACCGGGGGTTAACTTCTGGCCAGTGCACCCAGAATACGGATAACACTTGTCCGTTGGTAGGTGATGCTGAACATAATTCAATGGAACATCTATAGTTAGACTTGCTGATTTTAAAAATCAGCCAGCAAAACCTCTGTACGTCGCAGCGGTTCAGTCTCATTATGCATGGAGTCACCCTGAGTTAGGGAACGAATCTATGACATCTAGTGTCTTCAGCAACATCACTGAAGGAGGACCGTGGTAGTTCAGGTGGTAGAATATCTACTTTTTTTGTGGAAAACCTAGCTTCATTTTTGAGCCAGTGCATCGAGCAACCCCTGTCACTGGAAACTTGTGTGTTGCTACCATGCAGAACAAGGTTCACTGGAGCTTCAAGACTAAGAATAACTCAGTGGAAATCCTAACAGCTTGACCTCCACATATGATTATGAAAATATGACAGGCCCATTTCATTGTGTCGTGTGCATAGAGTCACCAAGAGTCAAGGCTCAACTCAAGACACCTAGCAAATAAACAGGCAGAGACCCTCAGCTAAGAGGTAACCCCTATATACATTGGACTCCTTTTATAGCCATTGCTAAGCCTGTGTGGATTGCAGCAAACTGTGGCTAACTCTGAGAAGAATGAGAATCCCAGAACACTTGATGATGCTTATATGAACTGGCAGCATCATGATAGATGGTAAAGAGCTTGAGATTGTTAACAGCCTTAGTTTGCTTGACTCTTAAATCAACACTTTTAGTACCAGGAAACAGGAAATCAAAAGATGAATTGTATTGGCAAAATCTGCTGTCAGTGACCTCTCTAGAGTGTTGAAGAGCAACACTGGCAGTGTGGAGATTAAGGTGTACCTGATCCAGGCCACAGTCTTTACAATTGCTTGCTATGCCTCAGAAAACTGGACAATGACTAGGGATGACAGAAGGAGAATTGATGCCTTTGAGTTATGATATTGGAGAAGAGTATTAAATATACCATGGACTGCTAGGAAAATAACTAACTTGGGGTCCAGGAGAGAGTGCAACCAGGCTGCTCCTTCGAGGCAAGGATTCTGAAACTCCGTCTGACATACCTTGGGCATGTTGCAAGGAGGGGGCAGTCCTTGAAGAGGGACATCATGCTCGGGTGGGTACAGGGACAATGCAGGACAGGAAGACCTTTGATGAGATGGATCGACTCAGTGACTAGGGTAATGGGGGCAGGAGTGTTAGAGACAATGTAACTGGCTCAAGATAGAGCCGATTCAGAGCTCTTGTACATAGGGTCACTATGAGTTGCAAATGACTTGACAGCTCATAACAAAAACAGGCCTGTATGTTCAAAAGATCTGTTATTTTTTTTGGTTAGCTGAGATGGAGATTGAAGGATTTGGCTAGGAACCAAGCCTGCTGTTTAGCAGAGGTCATAAGGAATTATAGTCCCACCAATTTGGAGGGACTTAACGTGAAACAACTGACTCTTTAGTTCAGACTGGCTAGAAATACTCATGATGAAGGCTATTAACTCAGCTGTACTTATCTAAGTTTTTGCTGGCCGTTGCAAAGGTTTAAAGTTGAACCTTTCTCTACTACAACAGTAAGATGTGCTAAGACATTTTACATGCACTGGTTCTTTTGATAACGATGAGGCAGGTAGCACTATTAATCTACACTTGATAGGAGACTGGAGTTTTAAAGGTTAAGTTAGTGGGCCCCAAGCCACAGAGCTAGTAAGTTGTGGCGCAGGAATTCCAATTGGCCTCAGATCCCACCTCGTCTTTGCAAGCCTACGTTATACTGCCTGCATTCTTTCTCCTTAGGAATGATGATGTGTATGAAAATAGGTGAAACAGCCCCTTCATAATTACAGTAGAGGGTGTTCTAGTGGCATAGTCTGTAGGGAGTTGTACTACTAAAGCCTAAAGTTAGGGTTCTCCAAGAGTTTCAGTCCAACAGCCACTTTGAGGGAGAAAGATGGGCAGTCACCTTCCATGTGATTGACAACCTTAGAAAGGTACTGGAGAGTCTGCTCTGAATTGGTTCTAACTCAAAAGACAATGAGTTGAGTTGTTGAGTTGACCACCTCACAAAATTCAGAAGGCTGTTGCTCATGTAATTGTATCATGAAGCAGGGAGATAGAACATGGAAATCACAGAGGAGAGAGGTAAGCTATCTACTTTTCCACTGCCAGCAAGTAGATTCCAACTCACAGTGACACTGTGGACAAGAGAA
The DNA here is from genome assembly GCF_000299155.1 of Elephantulus edwardii. Lineage (NCBI taxonomy): Eukaryota > Metazoa > Chordata > Mammalia > Macroscelidea > Macroscelididae > Elephantulus > Elephantulus edwardii. Next base: position 14,438,137 of record NW_006399835.1, on the reverse strand, counting down.
TTGTCCCACAGTGTCTTCTAGCCTGTACATTTTACAACTCCTCCTCTTTCTACTGCGGTGACTGGTGAGTCTGCATCATGTTGGTTTGGAGATTAATACACAATATGAATTAAGGCCATGTTCCTTTCCTGCTCACCATTATTCAGCTCCATCTAGACAGTAAGAAGCCCTTTTTGCTAGCCACATAATGTATTGGGCTGCTATTTGAAAGGCTGGCAATTTGAAAACACCACTTCAGCTTCTCCATGGGAGAGAGAGCCTTTTATAGAGATTTACTGTCTCAAAACCCTAATGGAAGATTGCTATAGATTGGAACCATTTCCACTACAATGATTTTAGTTTGTTTTGTTTATAAACAGTAAGGAAGATCTACTCAAGTAAAACAAAATAAAACCTTCAAAAAAGGTACTCTGGAAACTACAGTCAGCAAACTGAGCACTTGATCTAGATACTGGGGCTCTGAGTAGACCCTATGGGTTTGGATCCAATCCTGGATTGTTAAATATGGTCTCGTGTCCCCTTCGAAGAAGAGTCAACTAAATCCTTTCTGGAGCTCTAGCCTCATTATACTTGCCCTTTGCCCTTTAGTGTAAGGAACTTGTTCACCCAGATACCTTCTCAATACTCATGAATAATTTTAAGCCTCTGACAATCCAAAGTCTGTGAATCTGAGGGTAGGTTGAGCTTTGAGGGTTCTACCCATTGTGTATGGATGCATATAGCCCTTTGTTAGAAAGTACACCAGGCAGCCAAGAGTATATGTTGATCAAGAAAGGTGGCTGCTGCTAGGAGCTATAAGTAAGTAAATGAATGTGAGAAGCTTACAATTAGAGGAAAGGGGTGGACACAAAGACTCATTTCCCTCCCCTGAGCATGTTGTTTTGGTAATGATTGTGAAGCCTTCACATACATGCTAAACTAAGCTCTTTGTGTTCTTTGTGAGATGGGGAACTTGCCAAGTCAATTTCAGCATGTAAAACCACGCGATTATTCTTTTGGCATTTAGGAGAGCTGCCTTGTTTTTCCTGGTGGTGGGAGCTGGCAGCCTTTTGACATAGGAAGGCTTTATAAGGAAAGCAAAGGCTACTAGACCCCATGTTGGCAGGGGAGGAGAACCCCAAGATAAACACAACCCTCCTGTCAGGGCTCTTGTTCTAAACCTCTGCTGCAGAGCCAAAAAGCAGAGGCCCTAGGGCACACAAGTGCCACATATTTTGGTGCCCACAGTGGGTGACTCATTCACCAATGTTTTCATTTTTCTCTGCCTAGCATCTTAACATGAAATTATGTGTTTCTTCTGTGTGTGCATGCAGGTGGTTGATAGTTGTATTTCTAACAATAACCAGTGAAAAAGATAAAGCTCTTGACATTGTGGTCTTATGGTCTTGGTGCCATTACTAGTGGTTTCGACCTGTGAATCCAGGAACTGTTGTTGTTGTTAGGTGCCATTGAGTCAAGTACGACTCATAGCAACCCAATGAACAGAAGATCTGAAGCTAGTCCTGTCCTGCGCCATCCTCACACTTCCTGACACTCAAGAGCAGTCACCTTGTCAGTCCACCTGATTGAAGGTCTTCCCCTCCATTGCCGACCCTCCATCCTCTTCCCAACATGTATGAATACTCATGTGCAGGGCTCTTTAGTTCATATGCCAAAAGTGTGGTGAGTAGTCTAAGTGCAAAATGTGTCTTCAGGATGATACTATTAGATACTATTGTGATTGAAGGCATACAAGCCTATTAAATGTTTTGTTTGGATAGGAAAATTTACAACATTTGGGGATTAGGAAAAAGCCATGGAAAAGTAAAAATTAAATACACAGTAACTGATTGTCTTTCTTTGTAGCAACTAAACTTGAAATTCCATTTTCTTGTTATTGCTATATTTTCTGGCCCACATATTTTCAGGTCTGATCAGAAATACTCTGTAGGTTGCAGTTGCAACTACAGAGAGTGGGCTGAAGAAGTTTGAATATGCAGACTTAATTCTTGATCTTATAAAATGAAGAGTGCATTTCTCTTTCACTAGTGCCATTGGAGACTCTAGGCATCAAACCTACTCTTCTGGGACATGTTATCGTGCATACTGTAATTACTTCCAAGCGTGGAAAGTGATTGCAGTTTAACTTGGTAGTTCGTGCATGCTGAGGCTTGGATTCAGGATTTATTATATACCAAGCATTAATTAATAGTATTTCTTCCAGCATGTGGGCTATAATTTTTAGAAGTTTGCCAGCTCAGTATGCCCAGGATAGGCATATTCTCCATCAGAGGAGTACAACCCAGGGACTAAGGTTTTTTCCCTTATTTTCCATCCTTAAGGAGACCTGGTAGTATAGTGGCCTAAATGTCGGCTGCTAACCAAAAAATTGCCAGTTTGAGCTCACAGGCTGCTTCATGAGAGAAAGATGAGTCAGTCTGCTCCTGTAAAGATATAAAGCCTAAGAAACCATCAAGATAGTTCTTCTCTGTCCTGTGTATATGATCACTGTGAGCAGACATGTTTTCTGGGTGATACAAAGTTAGCTTCTTCCACAGCTAACCAAAGGCTTGATGGTTCAAGTCCACTGGCCTGGTAATCTATTTCTAGAAATCAGCCATTGAAAACCCAGTGAACAGAAGTATTCTGACATAATGGGGTTGCCGTGAGTTAGAATCAACTGTAAGTTATTTTTCTCTTTTTAAAATAATAATAGTGTTTCCTATTAACAAATAATATGCTGAAAATAGAGAAACACACACAATTGAGCTCCAATCCAACTACATTTAGATTCTGCTCTTTATCTTTTTGTACAGTTTCTCCCAGGCTTTCTTCTGTCTGTGTCATGGTGGTTTTGAACATTTTGAGATCTTTTTCTACTGTCATGAAATGTTCTTCCTTACCATGGTTTTAATTGGCTGTATTTGTGTTGCTTCATTTTATGGCAGTTACATAGCCTGTCACCTTTTACTGAATATTTAGGGGGATGACCACTTTAGGGCCTAGTGTTTCCCCTTTGCCTTTTTTCCTTAAGAGTCTATATACCCTATAGAAAGTATTCATGACTAAATAGGAGCATTAACTAATTTTATGGACTTTTATGAAACTTATGGAAATCCATTGGGAACTGTCCTTGACTCAGAAAATTGACCCATATTGTTTTAAAGTTAAGATTATGGCCTTTAACAGACACATAAAGGAATGTTCCAAGTCACTGGCAATAAGAGATACAAATCAAAACCACAATGAGATACCATCTCTCTCCAGTAGCAGTGGCAAATGGACAGCGAGTAATAAATGTTGGAGAGGATATGGTGAGATAGGAACTCTTATACATTGTTGGTAGAATTATAAAATAGTGCAGCCACTCTGGAAGGCTGTTTGGCACCTCCTCACAGCTGATGATAGAAATTCCACATGACCCAGCTATTCCATTGCTTGGAATTTACCCCAAGAAAAAGAGAACTGAGGCTCAAATGGAGACTTGTACACCAATGTTCTTAATATCATTACTCACCATCGCAAGAACATGGCAACAGCCCAGATGTCCATAAGAAGAATGGATTGAAGAGTTGTGGTACATTCATACAATACACAGGAGCAATGATTTTGTAAATTACTATCTAACTTGGGACGGACTGGAGAACATTATGCCGAGCAAACTAACTCAGTCCCACAAGAACAAATACTGTACAAAACCATGATTGTATATCAGTATGAGTATCTAAGGCAGGGGAGGGTGGAAGCAGAGGGGTAAGGATCATAGGATGTTAATTATAGGGTTGCACGTTTGATGGGTTGGGGTGCTTGAAAGAAATGAGTAGGCTCTTAGGTGAAAAATATCTTATCTGAACTTTGTAAATATGTGTAAAATTTTAAAATTCAGAGATAAAAAGAAAATATATAGATCAACTTCAGAAGTGTAAATGCAAACAAAAAAAGAGTGTGGTTTTAATAATACTTATTCACAACGCACACTCTACTCTCTAATATCTCAGTACTTTTTCCTTACGAAATTAATTTAGAACATGTTTGAGAAGATTAAAAACAAGCAAAAAAATGTAATGCTGTTAGAGTAGACGACTACATATTATATGTACAGCCTTTCAGGTCCTGAAAAATGAGAATTTGGAAAGGAAGTACAGATTGAATATGTGTCCAAATAACTCATCTTTAACAGTGGAAAGACAATTTATTTTTACAAATTTTTCCCATCATGGATGTGGCTGCTATTATATTTACAGATGATGTCATTTTGTAAGCTTGAATTCCAGAGATGAGAATCGCATGGGGAGTATATTTCCAACAAAATGAAAAGCAAAGCTATATAAACAATGGTGAGGTTAAGAAATATTTTTCCTTTTAAAGCAACCACATACTGTTTCTGATCTTGAGTATTTCATCATTTTAATATTCTTTTGTTACTAAAAACAATGCTTACATTTAAAAACTATGGCTACCAAACAGTGTGTCCAAAATGACATTGTTGCATACAAACTCACACAAGGACCAGCGCTGGTTTTAAAAAGATAGTTTCAGAATAAAGAAACATCTCCAGAGTTGTAAGACCCTGGAGATATTCTGCCCAGCTCCTACTTAGCAAGTGCTGGGAGGGTCATCCTTTCTGAACAATCTCTGCCAAGTACACATTCGCCCTGTGAGGCCCCATTCATCATCACTGCACCGTTGTCTTAAAAACATGGCCAGTTCTTTCAAGTCGTGTCTAGAATTTTTAGTCATTGATTCTATTTCCTGACATACTGCTGTTAGCTGAATGCCATCTGATATTATAAATTTTACTGAGTAAATTACAACAACAAGGAAAAATTGACGGGGAAATGTCCCAAATTTGAAAGCAAGGAAGTATGTCAATAAAACTGTGATCAGGTGGCTAAAGTGATTTATTTACTCTTAAAGATGTAATTAAATATTGTCAAGTCCTGGTTCTAAAAGAGGAGAGACTAGGCTAGGCCTAGGGAGAACCCTTGGGCTGTTTCACCGAATTCTGTTTTGACATCTTGGTAAAATTCAGTTTCTTTTAGTAAGCTCTGATGGTTCAAGATAAGGAATTTTACTACCAACCCAGAGGCACATGGTTCAAATCCACCAGGTGCTCCTCCTGAGAAAAATGGACAGTCTATCACCTCCAGTGCTTTTTACTGCCTCTGAGAACCCATTGTCAGCTATGAGTCAGTTCCAACTCAACAGTACATAACAACTTTTTGTTGTTTGTTGTTATGTGCCATTGAGTCACCTGCAACCCATAGCGACCCTATGCACAGCAGCTCTGACTCTATCTAACCCTTCTCTATCCTGAGCCAGTCCCACTAATTCCAACATACCAACCCCCATTGCCTCAATTACTGTATCAATCCATCTCACGCAGGGTCTTCAACAACAGCTTTAGAGAAATAAAATTATAAATAAACTAGCCTATATATTGGCTCAGTGACAAGGCATTGTGCTTCTAACCCTAAAGTGGTTCAAATCCATCAACTGCTTCACAGGAGAAGGATGGGCAGTCTTCTTCCAAGAGATTCACAGTGTCTGAAAACCCGCTGGAGGGTCAGCTTCCAACTTGATGACACTTAACAACAACAACCTATAATATGGGAAGCACTGGTAGTGTAGTGGTAAGGAATTATGCTGCCAACCTGAAGGCCAAGCCAAAGGTGTTTTGAATCCATCATCTGCTTTGCGAGAGAAAGATGGGCAGTCTCCTCCTATGCTATTATACGATTTATTGCCCATGAAAACCCACTGGAGGTTCAGCCTATCAGTTGGTTCTCACTAGATGGTACAGAACAATTTGTATTAAGGTAACTTTAAATACAATTTCCAAGACTTGAAACTGGTTTTTTATTAAATATTTAAATATGCATTAGATTTTTAAACACTCTTTAGTTCTTGTCTTGTCAATCATGGCTCAGTTTTTCATGTGGGGAAGTCAAGAGTACATGGCCGCCCTTGTTTCTACCTAGAATGTCACTTGGAATAGGCTACTTCACTCTTAGTCCCTCTGATCAGTTGAAGAATGAAAACCAACTCAGTAACCTTGTACTCCTCAGAACACTAACATGTCTGCAACAATGTCTTTGATGTTTTCCTAATTAAGACAAAGAAATATATGGTACTTATATTACCATTTCCTAATGAAAAAGTACAACACACTTAAAGGGTAATTAGAATTACACACACACACAAATGGTTCTTATAGCTGTACTTCGTCAAAAAGAAAACTTTTCCTTTTTAGTATTTCTGCATCCTGATAATGAGACCAAGACTGATTTTATATACAGACATTATTCTTTTCCTTCTATGCTATTTTTTCTTCCTTTAAAACCAACAAAACTGTTCACTACTGATAGTCTTAGGTACATTCTGTGTGTGTGTGTATTTGGGAAAGGAGTGTTGTCAAGCTGCATAATTATATATACACACACACACACACACACACACACACACACACACACACATTCTTGTCTGTTTTTAATATTATCAGACCAATCAAAGGTACTTTTATCTTTGATTTTATCTATTTTTCTGCTACATGAGTAAAGTCATTTGAAGTTGTTCCTTACCTAGAGCCATTAAATTAGAGAATATAAACTGATAACATTTCCAAAGCACCATTAATTAACTAAGAACCACCTTGTATAATTTCAGATAAGACTTTTTTTCTACTTGACTGTCTTATCTATGCTTTATATTGTTTTCTCACTGGTTTCCCTGTCATGTGATATACATCAGAAATAAGCCATATTTATTTTGCCAGTAGAAGAAAATGTCAGAACTCCTAATACATATTAAGAGAGCTTTGGTAGCCTAGTGGTAAGAAGCTGTGCTGCAATCCCAAAGGCACGTGGCTCAAATCCACTAGCTGCTCAGGGAGAGAAGGACATTTACTCCCGTGCCATTTACTTTCTCTGAAAACCCATGGAGGGTCAACTTGTGCACGTTCTGACTTGATGGCACTACAAACATTAATATATATTAAGGCGCTCTGGTTGCATTTTGAGAAAATGTCTGGCTGCTAATCAAAAGGTGTGAAGTTCAAATCCAGGTGCTCCACAGGAGCAAGACTGGCAGTCTCTCCCCAGCTCTACACCCTCAAAGGCTTACGTTCTCAGAATCCCAATGCAGAGTCACTATGAGTTGGAATCTGTTCAACTACAGTGGGTTTCAATACAAATTAGATGTTTATTTACATTGTGTCATTTAATCCTCATAAAAGTTCTGTACCTGAATAGCTCATTTTCAAAAATAGAGAAGCCAAAAACTCAGACAGGTTCATTTGTTCATAGTCATACAGCTGAAAATGTACAGGCTTTGATTCATGTGTCTTTTATTTAGACTTTTTAAAAATTTATCTTGATTTCCATTCAAATTCATGTACATTGTGTTGCACACTTTGCTTCATACAATCATTCCCATAAATTATGTTTTATAAAATTAATCACCATTGATCTATGCCCACCATTATTTGTAGGCTTTTTAAAGAACTATTTTACCTCTTGTTTTTTCTAATTTCTCCCAGTCTCTCTCTGTTTACCTTTAAGGTATACAGTTCTGTTCATTAAACAATATAATGGAGGTTCACTTTTTTTTTCTTTCTTTCTTATGAGTCATTTGCTGTTACCAGCAGGAAGGGGCCCTTGGTGGTAGAAATGTTTCTACCTAGTCATCATTCCTGACAAGTCACCTCCCTAGCCAGAGAGATTAAGCAGCCATGGAATTCTCTTTATATATTTACAGAAATCACTTCCTAAATTATTTATTATTGTGTGTTCTTTTAGCTTACTGAATACAGTGATGATGACTTAAGTGAATATTCAAAACAGTACTGTTTTGCCTCAGGAGTTAAAAACAAAAAATAAAACCAAACTCAAAATGTGTCAGGAACACCTGGGATTAACTTTGTTCTTAGACTAAACCAATATTATTTAACAGAGTCCCCCAAACCCAGCTTGATTTGGCCCACACTTTTGCCATGAGAGAGCTCTGGTGGCCTAGTGATAAGGAGCCGTGCTGTAATCCCAAAGGCATGTGTGACTCCCTCAGCCACTTCCGCAATTTTCTGCCTCTGAAAACCCACTAGAGGGTCAGCTAAGGGTCTTTTCTACACAGCAATAACAAAACAACACTTATTCCTCCTTGACTCTTGCTGTTGCCCATGTGCTGACCTTTTCACCCCCCCTTCTCTTTGCCACTCTACACCTTTGCCCACCCTGTGTTCCCTTTCCCTCCACTCTTCACCTCCTTAGCCCCTCCCACCTCAGCCCTCAGCTCTGGGGACACTTCCTTGAGAAGTCTCCTCTGACCTGGTTGACTAGATTTTAGTTTCCTGTTGTTAAACTCTAATGGCACCACGGACTCCTTAACCCACTTTATTATAGTGGTAATTTTGCTTATGCCTGTTACTCTCTGAAGAATTTTTGTCCCGCTGTTAGACTCTCAGCTGCATGTATAGGGTAGGATTTGTTTTTCATTGTTTCATTCCTATTGTAGAAGATTTTAAGTCTGTTCAGTGAGTGAATGAATGGGTTCGTCTTAGATATTAACATCAGATGACCACATTTTGCTTTAGTCCAGCCTTCCTGGTAATAATCTCATAGATCTGAATCAGCAGTGCTCATGTGTTTAGAAAGCATTGGAGATGAGATTGGAAAAACAAACAGACACCAAAAATGGGAGATACCCAGGAAGCGTGGCTGCCTGATCCTGACTTCTTAACACCCACCACTGTGTTGAGCTTGACTACAAAGACACTTCATTCCTAATAATATCTAATTATTAACTCGTTCAGTAAGGAGCTCTGGTGCAGTTGATGGTTCAAACCCACCAATCATTCCGAGGGAGGAAAATACTTTCCTCCAGTTAAAACCTCGGGGAGAGTCACTCCAGGTGGGAACTAACACCAATGTCAGGGTTCAGTAGGTCCCTAGGTCAGGGTTGGTGAACTCATCCTGTCAAGGACCAGATAGTAAATATTCTAAGTTTTGAACCATATGGTTCCTGTACCAATCATTCAGTTGTCAAAGCCAGAAAGCAGCCACCAACAATACAGAAATGAAGGGAAGAAACTGTGTTCCAGTAAAACTCCACTTACTCTAACAGCCATATTTTGTTGACCTCCCACATGCATCATGCTGGGAAGCAGTAATGAAGGTAACAACGTAACCACTCGGGTATATATACATCAGTGTGTAATAAGAACTAGTGCTGACTTTGAAACCATTTAATAGCGTAAACAGATGTGGCACAAGCATTACCAGAGGCTGTGAGTGACACTGTTTCATTGACTCTAGATTCATGCATGTGAGACCTTTGTTGATTTAATGGTGGTAATACAGAGCAAAACTGATTTGACGGCTGATGGAGTCTTTGTGATCAGAGACAAAAATCTGTGTCCTGAGTCAAACTACAGCAACGTCACAGGAATTATTTTTTGCTTTAGCTAGATGTCCAAAGTATTTTCATAATGAATGAATTATGGTAATACACTGCAAAATAGGAACATTTTCCTCAGCTGTTCTTCAACAATCATTTTGTCTGTTAAAGTCTAGGAAAAATAGAATTTTCTGACTGATTATGTCCCTAGTCTAGAATTTCCAACCCTTTAAAGACCACTGTAAAGATTTCAGAATCTTTGTAAATTCGTTCATGGTTGGCTTAGTCATTGTGGGTAAGAGGACTGGGGAAAGATCATTTACATACTTTGTTTATTAAGCTTCTGATGCTAGAAAACACTTAAACTTTTAGAGAATCAAATTCATACCTTTTAAACGCCTATAGGGAGACCTATACAGTTTCATTTTCTTCTTCTAAGCCCAGATTTCATATTATGATATCTATGTTTGCTAGTTTTTAAGTTAGAGGGATAAAACAAAGACAGCATTTATTATTAGATTGTTATTTGATACTCTCCTAGGAGAAAATACAACATTTTTAACATTATCTATCTTGTTTGAGTATGAGATTAATTAGTCTGTTTTAAGTAGTTATTTTGCTACTATAGTAGCATATTGAAGGGTTATTGAGTATAAGATTAATTAGTCTGTTTTAAGTAGTTCTTTTGCTAGTATAGTAGCAAAGTGAAGGGTTTCAGAGTGTATTCCTAACATGGACAATAGAATTGTAGGTCTATTTAGAGAGACTACAGAATAACATTGTTAATTATTTGATTTGGAAGCAGATGGTCTGCAAAGGTGAATTTTCAAACTGCTGCTTTTCCCTAACAAGTGCCAGAAATATGTTTTCAATAACCATTGAGATGGAAGTGTTTTTAAGTGTTTTAAGTATTTTTAATTGTTTTTAGCGTATAATTCCCTGCCCAACTTAAAGTTCAGTGTTAATCATATGAGCAGCATTTGAGGTATAAATGAATAATATCTCTTGATGTTTTGTTTTGCTAACTTCTTTGTATCAAGTCTACAAAGTTATAACTAATTGTTTCTTTGATCCTCTCATCTACCTCCTTCTGACTTTTCCCTAGTTTTGCTGCTAATCTACCACTGACTAGGAAACAATGTGGCAACACAGTACTAAAATGTGAAGTAGTATTTTTGCTGCAGAGGTTTGAGGAAAGCTATCTGGGGTCGAGATATTTTATAACCTTTTGTGTGGATTGTTCTTATTAGGTGTGGTCATACCAAGTATGACTCATTGTTACTCTATGTACAAGAAATCTGAACCCTGTCTTATCCTGTACCATCCTCACAGTCTGTGACACTGAAGCCCCTCACTGCAGTCACTCTGTCAGTCCTTTTAGTTGAAAGTCTCCCTCTCCTTCACCATCCCTATCTTTCCAATCATGATGTCCTTCTCTAAGGAATAGCTTCTCCTAGCAACCTGCCCGAAGTATATGAGAAGAAGCTTCACCATCCTTGCCTCCAAGGAGCACTCTGGCTACATCTTCTCCAAGACATATCTGTTTGTCAGTGACCCTCTGGAGTACTGAGAAGCAACGATGTCAGATCCAGGCCATGGTCTTTGCAATTACTTGCTATACTTAGGAGAGCTAGACAGTGACTAAGGATAACAGGAGAAGAATCTATGCCTTTGAGTTGTGGTGTTGGAGAAAAGTATTGAACGTACTATGGATCTGAGGAGTAGCCCCTCCCAGCAACATGCCCAAAGTATGTGAGGTGAAGCCTCATCGTTCTTGTCTTCAAAGAGTGCTCCAGCTAAACCCTCTCCAAGACATATCTCTTTTTTCTTCCTGCCATCTGTGGAATGTTCAGTGTTCTTCTCCTACACCACAGCTTAAAAGCATCAAGAGACATAGGTTTCTGTTTTTGTAAAATATTTACAACCTTGGAAACCCTTTGAGAAATTATACTCTGCCCTATAAAGTTATTGTGAGTCAGAATCCATGCACTGCCCCCAGGATTGTTGGGATTTTCTTAAACACCCAAATAATCTTCCCGTGCTGAGTCTGGAAGGCAACAAGACATCTCCCACACATGTCATCTGTTTTGTTGTTGACCGATGTTTCCTTCACCAAGTAACACATCTTCTAAAAATGTCTTGGAATCTTCCTAGAAGATTCATTTTCAAGGTTGGTTTTTTTTGTTTGTTTGTTTGCAATCATAGTTACCAATTTTTATATGTGTCCCTTAAAGGGAAAAAGGAGGCATCTCATAGTAAGCTCTATGCTACTCTTTATAATTTGGGTCATTTGACTCAATTCTTTAGCAGCTCTTTGAGGGACAGATAATGCTTTTCATGTTTCATAAGTGAAGAAATTGAGACTCAGAAAGATGAAGCACAAGTTCAGGGTCACAAAGCTAATTGATTGCAAGTTGTGCTTTGAGTCCAGGTCATTTCATCCCCTCAGCCCAGTTGTTTCTATTTAGCTTTCTATTATACTGTCCCCATAGAGAAGGGCAGGTCATGACAGGCACACTTTGGGCTAATATGCCACACAGTCCACCCATCTACATTGTGGATTAGCTGTTAGAATTGGTCCTGTTTAACAGGTATAAGGAGATTCGGTCACATGTCATATAATGATCAAATGAGGACAGGAACCAAAACGGGACAAAACCCGCAGCTTCTTTAACCTTCACTTGTCTCTCTGAAAAATAATAATAGAGTTACTATAGGATGCCTTATCTCAAAGTTATTGTAGGAGAAAAGTACTGAATATCCCACAGACTGCCAAAAGAACAAACAAATATGGCTTGGTGAGGGTGCAGCCAGAGTGCTCTTCGGAGGCAAAGATGATGACACTTTGCCTCACATATTTCAGACATGTTGCTAGGAGGGGCTGTTTCTTGGAGAGGAACATGACGCTTGGAAAGTAGAGGGTCAGTGAAAGAGAGGAAGACACTCAACCAAGTGGATTGACATGGTGACTGCCACAATGTGCTCTAGTGTGACAGGCAGTGTGTGAGGATGACACAGAATAGGACAGGATTCAGATCTGTTGTTTATATTTGACTCAACAGCACCTAACAATGACAACAACAACAAGTACATTGGAGAATGAAGGTTCGTACCAACTTTTACAGTCCAAAATTTACCAAACATGCAGTCAAGATGCATTAACAATTATTGGTAACATAAGAAAAACAATCAACATAATTCATCACATTAACAAAGTACATAACCAGGACTACATGATTCTAGAAATTGATGCAGAAGAGGCCTTTTACAAAATCCGACACCCCTTCCTGGTCAAAACATTCAGCAAATAGACATAGAAGGGAATTGCCACAACATTTTGAAAAGTATATACACAAACCCAAGAGCCAATATCATTCTCAGTGGAGCAAAACTAAAAGCATTCTCCTTGCAAACAGGAACCAGACAAGGATGCTCACTGTCATCACTCCTATTCAATAGTGTATTGGAAGTATTTGCTAGGGTAATATGGCAAGAAAAGAAAATAAGAGGCATGAAGATCAGCAAATAGATGGTGAAACTGTCACTATATGCCGATGATATGATAGTGTACACAGAAACCCTGTAGGGTGCAATACTGTTAGAGCCAGTAGAACAATTTTGTAGTGTAGCAGGATAAAAGATCAGTATAGACAAGTCTGTGGGATTCCTCTACAGTAACAAAGAAAACACAGGGAAGGAAAATAAATAATACCATTTACAATAACCAACTACAAAGTGAGATACTTAGGAACAAGCTGTGGTGCTGGAGAAGAGTATTGAATGTACCATGGACTACTAAGAAAACAAACAGATTCATCCTGGAGAGGGTTAAACCAGGCTGCCCCTTGGAGGCAAGGATTCTGGGGCTTCGTCTGACATACTTTGGACATGTTGTAAGGAGGGACCAGTCTTTGGAGAAGGACATCATGCTTGGGATGGTAGAGGGACAAGGCAGGAGGGGAAGATCCTCTATGAGGTGGATTGATTCAGACAATGGACTCGAGTATTTCAGAGACCATGAGGATAGCACAGGGTAGCGAAGGCAGTTTTCTCTTTGGCTTTTGATAGGGTCACTATGCGTTTTACTACACTTGACAGGACCTAGCAACAAGAAGCAGCACATTATGGTCCTTTCTGAACTGCTGCTCCCTACTTAAAATTCAAACTCTGTCTCACTTACTAATTTCCAAATCTAAGAGTCTCTGTTTAATCTTTATATACCTCTTCAGACCTCTGTTGTTATTGTCAGTGTGCCTTTGAGTTGGGACTGACTCATAGCTGACCTTCTAGCAGGTTTTCAGAGCCAATAAATCACAGGGGAGGAGACTGCCCATTTCATCCTTTAGAGCAGCTGGTAGATTCAAACCATATGCCTTTGGGTTGACAGCACACCAGCACTCCTTTTTCAGACTTCTAGCTGGACGTTTTAGTGTTTTCTTTGACTGAGCTCCTTGGGTTAGAAATCTTGGTGCAGTTTTACATTCTCCCCCTTCTCTTTTATATACACCCCTCTAAGAATAATTATTTTTTTCTATTTTAGATTGGGGGTTTTTAATGCAATGTGCAATGAAATGTATTACATAAAGCAGAACAAGGACTCAGACACATTGGGACATTCCGACTTGGCAGTGAGATGTACAAGCAAAAGGCCAAGCCTGTGGGAAAGTCGTAGAAGTAGTGAATGAACCACATGCTTTGTATGCATTGCAGGTATTCTTCAAGTTCCAAATTCCATACATTCTGGTTCTTACAGAAAGTATCTAATTGAGGCAAGGCCAACCCAAGCAAAATTTGAAGCCAGGATGTTTTGGATTTTTCACAAATAGTTCTATTTTTTTTAATATGAATGGAAAACCCAAGCAAAATTTGAAGCCAGGATGTTTTGGATTTTTCACAAATAGTTCTATTTTTTTTAATATGAATGGAAAACCCAAGCAAAATTTGAAGCCAGGATGTTTTGGATTTTTCACAAATAGTTCTATTTTTTTTAATATGAATGGAAAACGATTTCTTTACATAAATTTACAATGTATTACTTTATTTGCCTAAATATTCAAGGTATGTGTGCATACATATATAAGGCAACAAACAACAGCAACACAGGAGGGAAGTAATTCCTTACTTCATGTCTGTTATTACTACTCCAGAATGGACAGAACCTTGAAAATGATAAAGTCCTGTCTAATGCTGGAAGATGAGCCTCTTAAGTAATTTTTTGTGGGTTTGTTTTTTGTTGGGTTTTTTTTTTGTTTGTTTTTTTTTTGGTCCTTGTTTTATGCAAGATTGCCAGAAGTCAAGGCTGAAGGAAGCTCTGGTAACTTAGTGGTGGAGGCACTGCCAGCGCAGTGGTATGCCGTTCGAGCCAACCACCTGCTTCATGGGGGCAAGATGGGCAGTCTCCTTCTGGGCAATCTGCTGCCACTGGAGGGTCAGCTGTGGGTCAGTTCCGACTAGACGGTATACAACAACAACAGACGGGGGAAATAATTCCCTACTTAGTGTCTGCTTTTACTATTCCAGATTGGACAGAGCTGGCCTGCCACCCGGGAGGGGACTGCTGCAGTGTACAGTGTGTTAGTGGCTCCAGCAGAAAAAGTCCTTGACACAGGACTCAGTCTTCCCTTCGTGGAACTCTTAGAGACAAAAGAGACATTTGTGAACCAGCCAGAACTGTAATGTGTTATGCATGCTCTGAAAGAATTAGGAGGTGGAGGCTCTAAGGGAGATTTGGTCATCGAAATAGACAATTAGTCGAACTAGATAGCATTTCAGAAAATACTTCCTAAGACGCTAAGCTTAATATTAGCCTTTATGTTCATGCAGAGAAGAGAAGTGCTTTGGACAGAATCGGCAGTGTATGTGAGGCCCATTTATAGGCAGGGCTTGTTTTGGGGAACTGTTGAGTAGTTCATGGGGGTAGAACTTGAGGCAGGAAGACTTGGGATGAGGTGTTTGTTCAGAGGACGGAGGAAGTTCAGAGTGAGCTGAACAGAGTCTTACTGACCTCATATAACACATCGTGGAGCTTTGACTTTATGTCAGGCAGTGAGAAGCCATCAAACATTTCCAACAAAGTGTTCTTATCCATAAATGGTGAGAATGAGTTTTCTGCATTACTGGATACTATTGAGTAATAGAAAAGAGCTATTGTGGCCTAGTAGATAGAGAGTTGCACTGCTAACCCAGACATGGTGCCTCTCTGGCAGTTCAAATTTACGAGTAGGTCTGCAAGAGAAAGATGGGTGGTCTTTTCCTCTAGTTAAAGTCTCTGAAAATCCACTGGAGGGTCAGCTGTGAGTACTCTGACTTGACAGAAATGAGAAACGACAATGTAATGAGTGAGTAATAAGAGGAGTTGTGGTGTTATAGCCTCCAAAGAGGTGCATTGCTTAGTCAAAGGCCATGCCTGTCCAATGGTTCAAATCCTCTAGCTGCACCACGTGAGAATCGTGGACAATCTCCCCTGTGCAATTTAGAGTCTTAGAGGAGGCCAGTGATGAGATGGTTCTGATTCAGTGACATTGAGGTTTGTTGGTTTGTTTGTTTAGTTCAGGTGTTTAATAGGATAGCAAATCATTTTTTATAAGCATTTGTCCCCCCCCCTTCCCTCACCCTTGCATGTGTATTGAGTTTCTAAATTGCCTAGTGCTATTATAACAGATCCTAAGAGTGGATGATATCTATATTTAGCAGGCAGAAATTTATTCTCTTCCTATTTAGGACATTGGAAAGAATAGGAATCCTAGAACTTTTAATTGTGCTGAAGCAAAATGAATACATAAACCAGGAAGCAGTTGTGCAAACAAAACAAGGGAACACGGTATGGTTTAAAATCAAGAAAAACTGCATTCAGGTTGTATTCTTTGGACATATTCAGCGTATACATTGTTGTGTGCTTTTGAGTCAGAATTGACCCATAGCTATCCCTCCAGTGGGTTTTTAGAGGCAATTAATCGCACAGGAAGAGATTAACCATCCTTCTTCTGTGGAGCACCTGGTGAATTCGAACTGCGTGCCTTTGGGATTGCAGTATAGCTTCTTACCAAATAATTTTAGAAGCTGAACTGGATGAAGAAGAATGTGACATTATGATTGGACAAAGTCTTATCAACAACCTGTGTTATAAAGATGATGCAGCCATACTTGTAGAAAGTGAAGACTCTAAGCACGGGCTGCAGAAGATCAAAGGCTCCACCCTTCAATGTGGATTACATCTTAACATCAAGAAAGCAAAAATCCTCACCGCTGTTCTAATAGGCAACGTTATGAAGTTGTTGTTATTGTTCTTATGTGCCGTCGAGTCACCTGAGACCCATGGCAACCCTATGTAGAGCAGCTCTGAACCCTGCCCTGTCCTGAGCTAGTCTCACTAATTCTAACACACCAATCCCCATTGCCCCATTTACTGTATTAATCCATCTCATTCGAGGTCTTCCTCTCATGTATTGTCCCTCCACCCTTCCGAGCATGACATCCTTCTCCAAGGACCTTTCTCCTGGCCAAAGTATGTGAGACAAAACTTCAAAACCCTAGCCTCCTAGGAGAAACTTGGTTTCACCCTCTCCAAGAGAGACCTATTTGTTTTCTTGACAGTCCATGATATGTTTGAGACTCTTCTCCAGCACCACAATTCGAAGGCATTGATTCTTCTTCTGTCATCCTTAGTCATTGTCCAGCTTTCTGATGCATAGCAAATAATTACAAAGACCATGGCCTGGATCAGGTGCACCTTAGTCTCTAGACTGATATCATTGCTTTTCCGTATACTGGAGAGGTCCCTACCAGCATATTTACCTAATATAATTCATCTTTTGATTTCCTGATTGCTGGTATTAAGAGTGTTGATTGTGGAAACGGTAATTGTTAATATCATGATAGGTGGAAAAAAGAAAAGATGAAGTTGTCAACAATTTTATTTCATTTAGATCTACAAATAACCCTCAAGGTAGAAGCAGTCAAGAAATCAAAAAGACTTATTGCCTTGGGGATTATCTACTGTCAAGGACCTCTCCAAAGTTTTAAAGAACAAGAATGTCAGATTAAAAACCAATCCAAGCTATGTTATTTTCAGTTGCTTCATATGTATCTGAAATTTGAACAGTGATTGAGGATGGATGAAGAA
The DNA here is from genome assembly GCF_000299155.1 of Elephantulus edwardii. Lineage (NCBI taxonomy): Eukaryota > Metazoa > Chordata > Mammalia > Macroscelidea > Macroscelididae > Elephantulus > Elephantulus edwardii. The sequence continues at coordinate 14,420,646 of NW_006399835.1, read as the reverse complement.
GAATCGCTGCCTCTGAGTTGTGGTTATGGTGAAGAATATGGATTATCCCAGGGGCTTCCAAGAGAAAATAATATCTCTTGGAGAAAATGCAACCAGGGTGCTCCTAAGAGGCAAGGATGGTGAAACTTCATCTCACATACTTTGGACATGTTGTTAGGAGATATCAGTCTTTGGAAAAAGACTTCATGCTGGAAAAGGTGGAGGGTCAGAGAATGAGAAGAAAACCCTAAACAAGGTGGCTTGACACAGTGACTGTGCCAATGAAGTTGAGCATGTGGGAGATTGTGAGGATGGTACAGGCTAGGTCAAGGTTCTGATCTAGTTTTCATATAGTTGCTATGAACTGCAGTCAACTTGATGGCACATAACAAAACCAAGTCCAAACCCAGGATGCTGTTTCAAGGGCAAAGGTTTTTTCTCTTTACATCTTCTGATTCTAGCTTTCCAACATAGGAACCTAGTTCACTCCCATCTTCTCCCCCCACCCCCACCCCCACCCCTACACACACACATTATCTCAAGTTTCTTCTTCTCTGGTGGACTTTCTCCTATCTCTTGTCAGATAAATTTGTTCCAGGGGGAAGTCTGTACTTAGAGACCTCTCCAAAATATTGAGGAGTAATGATATCAGTTTGAGGACTAAGGTGTGTCTGAATAAGGTCATGTCTTTTTGATCACTTAAAATGCATCTGAAAGCTGGACAGTGAATAAGGATGACCAAAAAAAGAATTGACACCTTTGAGCTGTGGTGTTGGAGAAGAGCACTGAACATCCCATGGGCAGCCAAAAGAGCAAATATATGTCTTGGAGAGGGTGCAGGCAGAGTGCTCTTTGGAGGCAAGAATGATGAGGCTTTGCCTCATAAACTTTGGGCATGTTGCTAGGAGGGGCTATTCTTTGGAGGGGACATGATGCTGGGCAGGGTGGAGGGTCGGTGAAGGAGAGGAAGACCCTCAGTCGGTGGATTGACAAGGTAGCTGCTGCAATGAGCTCTTTTGTGTCAGGAAGTGTGAGGATGATACAGGACAGAACAGCGTTCAGATCTTTTGTTCATAGGGTCACTATGAATCATACTTGATTCGATGACATCTAACATCCACAGTAATACCCCACATCAGGGTTATGATGAAAGTAGTGGCATGCATGCCACCTGTAATCCTCTTAGAACAGTTAGCAGGTCAGCTCACAGAGGATCATTGCACAGCTTCCATGTTAATCATTGTATGAATATATTTTGGGGAGTTGGAACTCTATTTATAAGATAATTTAGAAATATAATAGTGTTAAAAAGCATGTTAGAAGGATCATAATTTTTGAGAAAAATATTGTATAAATAGGTAATTCTCATTTCCTCCAAACTTGAAGTATTATATATTCTGTATAAATATTAATAAGATGAGGAGGAATTAGGAAAATGTACTGTCTTCTTGTAATATGAATTGTATCAATTCTCAAAAGTTTCCTTTTTGTGTAAAATTTTTTCATTCTGATAAATTAAGTGTTCTTGTATGTAAATGAAAGTGCCAGTCAAGCGGCATCAAGAGTCACAGAATTCATCTGCTAAGCAGATAGTCAGTGCTTCAAACCTACCAGCCACCCGGGAGAAAGCTTTGGCAGTCGGCTTTGGTAGAGGTTACAGGCTCGGAAAGCCCGCGAGGCAGGTTATTTAGTCCTTCACGGTAGCTATGTGGTGAGATATAAAGGAGTTTTAGAGATGTTGAACACAATTAGTTATATTAAAAGACGTTTCCTTTCTAAGTGGCCTAGTGGATAGGAAGATGCTCTGTTAACTCAGAAGTGGCGCCTCTCTGTTGACCCAACAGCAATGAGTTTTCCTACTGACCCCCATAGAGAGAGCAATGTAATAAGATTATGAGTGTAATTCTCTGGTAGTGACTCTGAATTTCTTCAGTATGGTAGGAATATGACTCAGGCTACCCCTACAACATGCAGGGAACATTGAGGGAGGATAGTGGTCTCTCTTAAAGAAAGCAATGTAGGAGTTATACCTGGTTACCCATAGATTTCCTTTTGTCTTTCCTCTCCACGTGCTTCCCTCTTGCTTTTATAAATTATCAAATATGTATGTCTTGTTGTTGTGCACTGTCAAGTCAGAACTAACCATTATTGTCCCTCCAGCTGGTTTTCAGAGCCAGTAAATCACAGAGGAGGAAAATGCCCTTTGTTCTCCTGTGGAGCAGCTGGTGAATTCAAACTGCATATCTTTACATTGGCAGTGCACAGGGCAACTCCTGACCACTAACCACCAGAGCTCCTTTCCACGATTGATGGTTTATATTATAGTTATATATTAAGTTATAGATTTATTTATATGTATATTTGTTGTTGTGTACCATCACATCAGAACCAACCCATAGCTGACCCTCCAGAAGGCTTTCAGAAGCAGGTAATCGCACGGGAGGGGATTGCTCATCTTTCTCCCATGGAACATCTGGTGGATTCAAACCACATGCCTTTGGGACTAGGCAACCAGAGCTTCCTAGCTTCCTATCTGTCTGTCTATCCATCCTTCTATCCCCTCTCACTCTCCCTCTCCCTCCCTCTTTTCTTTCCTCCCCCCCCCCATTTTCATAGTAATTGACTGTACCACTACTTAATAATTTCTGGTGGAGAAAAATGGGAAAATTCAAACCAGCGTGATGCCAGGGGAAAACTTGTCTTCTCTCAACAAATAGAATCACTTAGCATACCTCTTTTTATTTGTCTCGCTCAGACCTCTATAAAGTTGATTTTTAGATCCCCATTTGCACCCAATGAAACTAAGACTCAGAGAAGTGTCAGAACCTGGATGTCAGTCCAAAGATCCTGACTTGTAGCCCAGTGTTCTTTCCAAAGCTTTTCATCATTTACATAATACAGGTATTTGTCCCTTTCAGAAGGAGGAAACTAAGAATGTTGATCTCTAGTAGAAGCTTCATTCCAGATGAGTAAGCATGGGTGCCCTAGGTTACAGTGTTAAATGATTTCTCCCCTACCCTATCTCCCTACCACCACAGTTCTCACACAAATCATTCTTCTGTCTCTTCTTCAATCCCTCTGTTCTGCAGCTACTTTGGCAGCCTCCCAATCATTAGATTGCCCTCTCAGAGCAGGGAAGGTTAGGGTACTGGGATAGGGTGGGGGAGGATCGCTTTTACTTTCAAGGCTATTGTTCAGGCTTCCTTTTAGATGATGTAGTAGTTTCTGTTACTTCATGTTTACTTACTGTCTGAATCCATGTCAACTTTTGTGCCCTTGGCCCTAAATCATCGTTTATGTATTTTTGTGTTGTTAATATTTTTAATTGGTGTTTTAAAAGTAGATGTACTCTGTGTGTTTGGCAGAACAACAAAGTGGAATGTAAAACGGGTTGATTTTTAAAAGTAACCATATAAGGTGAAAAGTCTCTTTTTGTGTGGGTACATGTGTGCAGATTGCAGGTTTTATCAGGCATGATATTCATTAATATTTATTGTAACAGTTTACAGTGTGGCCCCTTGAGCCCCTCTGGATTATGCACAGCCTGAATGATGTAATGTTGGAAAATGCAATAAATCTAAAGTTGAAACCACTTTTCCTAGTGGGAAGTTTCGTGAAAGTTATAAAGTTAAATTGCCTTCTCCAGAATGGAGGTAGTACGGAGAATGCCCCAGGAGACCTGGATTTGTTCTTCATGTGTCTTATTCCCTGGTTAGAATGCTCGGTTCCATTTTTTTGTTTATTTAAAACCCTCAGAGAATTCTTTAGGTATAGTATTTTACGATGTGATGGATCCATGGTGATGGTAACATAGAACCTTGAGCTTTCTAATATATCTAGGGTGAGGCCTTTGTCCTATTAAGAAGTACTCTGAAAGTATGGTGTTAACATTTTTATGACTATGAGAAAGTTTGGGTCACTTTTATGCATATGACTACAACAATAATCATAGATGTAATATATACAACTCTGAGTCTAACTCTGTTATGCTATTAAGTGAATGAATCTTCTTCACAGTAACCCCCAAAAGCCTTATCCCTGCGTTACACATGAAGAAATGCAGGAAGAGTAAATAATTTGCCACATATTATAAAGCAAGTAGGAAAGCTAGGATTTGAATCCAAATCCCAAGAACATACAGAGAAGGCTTTATGTTGAAGATAAAGGAAATGCACTGAGTATACAAAATAAGGTCTTTGGACATGGCTTCTGCCTACTCTTTATGGTTGTAACCACACACTCACTGGTGTATGGTCCCGACTAGCATAAACAAAGCAGGGATTCCTAAGTTCACGTTTCATGTGTTACCCACAGCCATTACCACATGGAGGAGATTTTTCTCCTGATGACTTTCAGAAAATTAATAAGGTTTGCTAGTCATGTGTATTGGGAACCTCTTTTGTTCTCCCAGCACTCTCAGTTGTTCCGTACCACCTCCTGCCAGTATCAGAGAGACTAAGCCTGCCTAGAAAGGTAGGATAATTAGGCTTATGGTGCATCATGATTTTAGATACCCCTTTTTGTTGTTTGTTGCTATGTGCAATCGAATCAGAACCGTACTCTCCATCAGAACCTGACTCTCCAGCAGGTTTTCAAGGGCTGTAAATCATGCTGGAAGATAATGCCATCTCTCCTCCTCTGAGTTGTTAGTGGACTTGAACCTTTGGACTGGCAGCACCACTTCTTATCACGAGGTCACCCGAACTCCCTTTAAATACTCCTACTTTTAGGGAAATAGAATTAGCTGAGCCATGTTGCCAGACCAAATAAAGCTGGTATCATGAAGGTATATATAGTCCTTGTCTTCACATACATGTGATTTTGCTCTAGAAAAGCTGATTGATTTTGAGTTGTATATGTATAGTGGTGGTGGTGGTGTTATGTGCTGTTGAGTCGCTTGCAACTCATAGCGACTCTATGTACAACAGCCCTAAACTCTGCTCTATCCTGTGCCAATTTACACTGTCTCTTGACACTCCCATCCCGATTACCTCAGTCACTGAATCAGCCCACCTCATAGAGGGTCTTCCCCTCCTGTGCTGTCCCTCCACCCTCCCAAGCATGATGTCCCTCTCCAAGAACTGGTCTCTCCTTACAACATGTCCAAAGTATGTTAGATGGAGCTTCAGAATCCTTGCCTCCAAGGTGCCACCCGGTTTAGCCCTTTCCAGGATGAATCTGTTTGTTTTCCTAGCAGTCCATGGTATTCTCAGTACTCTTCTCCAGCACCACAGCTCAAAGGCATCAATTCTCCTTCTATCCTCCTTGGTCATTGTCCAACTCTCTGATGCATAACACGTGATTGCAAAGACCATGCCTGTATCAGACGCACCTTAGTCTCCAGAGAGACACCATTGCTCTTCAGTACTTTGGAGAGGTCCCTAAGAGCAGATTTTCCCATGGCAGTAAGCCTTTTAATTTCCTGGCTGCTGGTGTCAAGAGTGTTCAAACTAAAGTTGTGAACAATCTCAGTCTCTTCACCATCCATCCTGATGCTGCCAGTTGGCCTAGTGGTGAAAATCTTTGTCTTCTTGACATTGAGCCTCAACCCATATTGGAGGCTGCAGTCCTTAACCCTGTGCAGCAAGCGCTTCAGGTAATCCTCAGTTTCAGCAAGCAGGGTTGTGTCATCTGCATATCGCAGATTGTTGATAGATCTTCCACCAATCTTGACCCCACATTTCTCCTCATAGAGCCCAGCCTCCTGGATAATCTCTTCTGCATACAGGTTGAAAAGGTATGGAGATAGGATGCATCCCTGGCATACACCCTTCCCAATTTTGAACCATAAGTGGTTATATTTCTATTCCTTAGGATCTAGTTAACTAAGGGAGGGATTGAAATAATGCTCCATCGAGTCTGTCCTGCCAAATTAATGAAGTGAAAGCAGGAATGGACTAACATAAAGGGCTAGCAGAGAGGTCAAGGGCTGAAAGTGTCTGGGTCCAAAAGAAAATTAGGGGGGGAACTGCTTGAAAACATGGAGAGGAGAGCAGAGAGGGCTGAGCAAGCAGGATGTTTACATTTTCTTTCCAAGAAAGACACAGTACTTCTTCCTCTATTGGTTTCTGTTATCTGAATAGTGAGTCCATAAAAATGTGTCACCAAAATAAATGGAAATTGCAGCCATCGCCTATTCCTTTCAATCTGGACAGCAGCTGCTCGATGAACACAAAAACCAAAACCAGGTTTACTCCTTAGACCCCTCACAACACTGACTGGCGTTGGACTTGTCAGGTAGAATCATGTGAATGTGCTTGTAGAGCTTTTTTCAACTTATCTGGCTTTACATTCATATCTTCTTGTTAATTGAAACATCGTCCAGGCTTCTGAGATCCTTGGAAGCCCTATTCAGACTATAGACATAAGCCATTCTTCCTATCTCTTCTCCAGGTCCATTTGATAAACTTGGCTCCATCTGAGTCAGCTATGGGTTCAGTTGTATTCCCCCCTCCCCCCATTCCTGTGTGTAATGATATCATGTGGAAAACCAGGTAAAGATCTATGATCTGCTATAGTAGTGTAAGGGTTAAAGGTGGAATGTAACACCCCAACTCAGCCTTAATTGGATATAAAAGGAGTCTCCTTAGGGTGTAACATGTAATACCTTTTATCTTACAAGAAATACAAAAGGAGAGGATTGAGCTTAGAGGAGCAGGAGGATTCCTCAGTAGGACCAAGAGATAACTGCCCAGAGTGGAATGTGTCCTTTTGAACCAGAACTTCTGCTCCAGGAAATTCCTTGACACTGAGGAGGTCGGGACCCATGGAGATCTCCAGGAAACACCTAGCCTATAGATGCTGGAAAATAACAAAGATCTCCCTCCACAGTTGAGAGAGAGGGAGCTGGCCTTTCACTGAGCTGGCACTCTGAACTTGGACTTTTGTCTTAAAATGTATAAAGAAGGGGCTGGTGGCCTAATCATTGAGGAACTCCGCTGCCAACCAGAATGCACGGTGTTCAAATCCACCAGCTGCTCCACTGCAGAAAGATGAGCGATCTCCTCTCGTGTGATTGGCTGCCTCATAAAACCCTCTGGAAGATCAGCTGTAGGTTGGTTGCAGCTGGATAGTACAGACAAGAACAACTTGTTATGTTATGATACAGAACAGCTACAACAAACTGTAAGAAGGGGACTGTGATGGTGTAGACCATGCGAATTTGCATTGGTAAAGCCAAAGGCCATACTTCTCTGGAGAAAGATAGTCACTCTCCTGTCTTTAGACTTAAAGCCTCGAAAACCCTCTGGAGGGTCTGCTAGGAGCCTGTTATCAGTGAATAGCAATGAAAAACTCCAAGAGAATAAATTTCTATTTGTTAAAGTCAAATACCTATGATATTTCCATTCTAGCAGCGCTAGGTAACTAAGAGAGGATCATCAAGAAAATATTAAACAGTCCAGGCTACAGCTCTTGAAAGCCCGGACAAAGCTGATCTATTAATTTCACATAACTTTTCTAATCTCCCAGCCTATGTCTGCATGTTTGAACACAATGATTTCTTTGCATGATTACATGAAGGGAGAGATTAGAGACTAATTCTGTGATATCCATCTATGCTATAGATATGGATGCCCAGTAAGACTTGCCATTGATATATTCAAGGACTGACAGTTCTCAGTCCTAAATGTTCTACACGGCATTCAGATTTCATTTTTATTCAATGATATTTATTATTATTAATGATCTTATCTGTAGCCAGATTTTAGGTTCCTTGAGTACTGGGACTACGTGTCTGTCTTCCAATCACTTAATCCAATTCCGGTTACCCAATATGTGGTATAAAGTGTCCAGAAAAAGAGTGGACTTGAGTAGGCTGGTTCCTTAGAGAGGATCAAGGCCGTTTACCTTAAAAATGAGAGCATCTGCATCCTGGCAGATAAAGTCAGAATATCGATACCACTGAGATCAGCAAATGCTACAAACATATTTCTTCCCTCTAGAGAGTTACTTGTTAAACATTTAAAAGCACAGCCCTTGATTTCATGATTTTTTGCTAATCAAGGAGAAGGAAGGACATAGTCTTTGTTCCAGGGAAATTCGTTCTGTACTCTCTTGGTTTCAAATCTTCCTTCTAGGCTATGCTTTCTGGCTAGCCATTGGTTAAGAAAGAAAAAGGGAAATGTCATCTTTTCAAGTTCTTGCAAGCCTTCTTTCAATTTAAGCTATAATCTCAGTGAGTTATGATTGTGTATGTTTATTTATCCTTGAATTCCCAGTGCTTCACATATAATTACTCCTTAGTCATTTGTTGAGTAAATGATGTGTTTTTTTAAAGGATACCTGTATTTGGAATCTTAACAATGTGATAATTGGCCATAGTACTTCACTGAACTGCTCCTTGCTTTATATCAGTTCACACTGATGACACAGCCATGTTACAGAGTGGAACAGCTCCGCAGGGATTTTCTTTCTTTTTATTTTTGTAAATATGATTAACGCCAATTGCCAGGCCTATTCCTCCACAGTACTACTGAGGAGGTTTGAACTATCAGCCTTTAGGTTGGCAGTAGAGGGTAAACCATTTGCAGTTCCTCTTTAAAAAGTAGGAAATAAGTTTCTGGATTTTGATTGTTTTCCTTCTCTTTTTCTTCTATTCTTCCTGTTACTCCTCAGCATAAAGCCCGAATCTTTCTAGATAATTATAATTTCCCCACCCCCGTTTCCTCCTTTTCTTTTTTTTTGTTTTGTTTTGTTTTTCTACCGATAATAAAGTTTTATGGCGTGGAACTGCAAACAGTTCAGTCTAGCAGATTTCTGCATCTTCATAAATGATTACTATATTGCAAAGCCCCATCAAAATAGTTTGGGGACTTAGTCAGAATTGTTCAAATAAGTACTGTATCAGATTAGAAAATGTGTTTGGAGAGCAAAGTTTCTGTGAAGTTGTATGGGCCACCTGTACCGGACGTGACTGAAAAGAATGAATTTAGTGAAGCATGCTGTACTTGGACAACACAGCGATTTCTGCTGAGTTCACTCAGGTTGACAGAGTTCAGAATTGCCTTAACTGAGAGCCCTGAATGGGTGGTAGATGGAGCATGCCTGCCTGAACCTTGTACAGGAGCTGCACAGGTGAAACTTTGAATGGTTCCTAAGTGATGATTATCTTTACCTTTTGGAAAGGAAAAAGTGATAGAGAGAAGAGACAAGAACATTCGGGGCAGTCTGAGGGGTAAGGGGAAGGAGAACATTCTTCAGCTCTCTTTATACCCTAAGAAGGACTTTTTGGACAGCTTGGATTAGGTTTGGCAATGGATACAGACACAGGACTCCTGGAGTCCATTCTTGGCTCTTACTTCTGCCTCTGACTTTGAGCAAATCGGCTGACTTCTCTGCCTGTAAAATAATATTCCCTCTGACACTAATACTTACCTCATGAGGTTATCTAGAGGATACTGTTGGTAATATCATCTTGTGTTTACATCAAGCCTTTACAGAGAACTCAAAACACTTCGTATGCGTTGAGAGTGAAGCAACTTCTCATGAGGAGTATTCCCATTAAGGAAATGAATTTGAGCCATAATAGCTTCCATTTATTGCATTGCAAAAAGAAATGTGGTACGTAAATATCCAACCGGTCAAATGTCTTATCCAACTGAAGAAGCATCATCCTGTCTCCCTGTTTTTGCACTGAGCATATTTGGTAAGCTCATATACCTGAAAAAAAGATCCCACATATGCAGTGATGTACAAGTCTCTTATGACAAATCTGGACCTTGAAAGCAGGAAGCACTTCTTTGGCTGTGACTGAAAGACATGATATTTTCTAGCTCTGAGTCACAGTAGCCTATTAAAAGGATCCCAGGTATAGAAGCTGTAATGAGTTAACTAAAAGATATAGAAGGTGTAAATATGGGGATGTTTTCAGTCTAACAATATTTCTTAAGTGCCTATTATATACATGATTTTGAGAAATGTAGAGAATGAAGTATAATCCTTGGTGGTGTAAAAGTTAAGCGTTAGCTGTAACGTTGGCAGTTTGAACCCAACTACTAGCCACTCTTCTCATGGGAGAAAAATCTAGCAATCTACACCAGTAAATATTGTAAACTTGAAACCCTGTAGGAGCATTCTATTTCATGTTGACTCTCTCTGGGTCAAAAATCAACTTTTTGACAACAAACAGAGAATGAAAAAGACACAACAGTCTCTTCCACTGGTATTAGGAAAGGGTGTTGAAGAGTTGGCCTTTCCAAGGAGATACCGTTTCTCCCACTAGCTGAAAGCAGCACGTTCCTGTGAGACCTGTCCTACGCCAAAATGGCAGGAAGTGGAGAAGCAGTTACCATTCAGTTAGATGAGAAATACTCTTAAATTTTGCCAGGCTCAAAAAATAACATGCCAAATCATACCAAATAAAACATAAAATAACTTTAACATATAGTTTCACTGAACTAGCATAAAGCTTTAGCACTGGATGCTGAGATGCTGCGTGTAGTTGTGGAGGCAAAAAACTTGGTGACCCCACTCAGTGCTCAGGGTATACATTACCTCTTTAACAGCTCACAAAATAAATGCTAAACATGCGTTTCACTAGTGAGAATCCTCTTCTGTTTTTTTTTCGGTATCCAAAACAGCTACTACCAGTTGTCGGTAGGTACCATCAAGTTGACTCCAACTCATAGTAATTGTGTGGACAACAGAATGAAACTGCTCAGTCCTGTGCCGTCCTCACCGGCTCTTGCTCTGCCTCAGCCATGTGGCAGTCATCTTGAAGGTCTTCCCCTCCATTTGTCCAGCCAAAGTATCCTCTTCTAGGGACTCGATCCTCTTGACAACATTCCAAAGTAATTGAAATGAAGTGGGACCACCAATGCTCTTTTATAAAAGCAAAGTGGCATAAGGTTATTTGGAAAATAGAAGATACCTATATGTACTGTAGTACAGGAAAGGGCTAGAGAAGTGCTATGATATATCAGGTCTTTAGAGAAGAAAGTGGTGGAGTGGGGAGGGGAAGAAAGTGCTGAAAGTGAAAAGGACTTGAAGCACTTGCTGCAGAAGATCAAGGAATGCAGCCTTCAGTATGGATTTCATCTAAATAGACCAATAGGCAGTGTCATGTGGATGGAGAGGAGATTGAAGCTGTCCAGTAGGCAGTGTCATGTGGATGAAGAGGAGATTGAAGCTGTCAACAGTTTCATCTTGCTTGGATCCACAATTAACACCCTTGATACCAGCAGTCAGGAAATAAGGAGATACATTGCACCGGGAAAGTCTGTAGTTAGGTACCTTTCCACATTACTGAGGAGTAATGAAGTCAGTTTGAGGACTAAGATGTGTCTGATTCAGGCAATGGTCTTTCGCATTACTAGCTAGACATCTGAGAACTGGACAAAGAATAAGGATGACAGAAAGAGAATTGATGCCCTTGAGCTGTGGTGTTGGAGAAGAGCATCCCATGGATGGCCAAGAAAATGAATAGATAAGTCTTGGAGAGGGTACAGGCAAAGTGCTCTTTGAAGACAAGAATGATGATGCTTCACCTAACATACTTTGAACATATTGCTAGGAGGTGCTACCCCTTAGAGAAAGACATGATGTTGGGAAGGGCAGAGCATCAACAAGGGAGAGAAAGGGCCTCAACCAGGTGTATTGATACGGTGACTACAGTGGGCTCTTGTGTGTCAGGAAGTGTGAGGATGGCACAGGGAAGAACAGGGTTCAGATCTTTTGTTCATAGGGTCGCTATAAGTCATACTTCATTTGAGGGCACCTAACAACAACAACAACAACAAAGAAGAGATAGATCACACCAGTTGGGAAGTTCCAAACGTTTTTTACCTGTCTCAGCAGTCTTGTGTGAAGACATGTACAAATAGAGGCTGTTTATCCCATTTACTGGAAATTCAGTCATCAAGAGGACCTTGCGTTGCTTGAGAACTTAGGAGAATATTGCAGCGTGAAATGTCCCTCAAAGCACTGAAATTGAAGAGAAGAGGGAATTCTATAGAAGAGAGAATTCTAGATGAGAAAAGTAGCATGTTTAAGGCCTTGGGTGTTTAGTCTTCTTTGAACAAAAGATGGCAAAACTGTATAATGTTTGTTGTTTAACTAGGGATAGTAGTGTGAGTCAAGGTTTATGATACAGGGCCTGTCTTGTTACGTTAGTCACTCCTGTATACTAGTATGAAGTCAATGATTTGTTAAGATTTTGTTTAGTGAGTGAATAAATGTTAGACTTATGTCTCTTTAGGGTATCTGAGTGATAAATATAGGTAATGTGAGAGAATCTAAAATGGAAATGCAAATTTGGGAACTAACCTTAAATCAGTAGTGCTTAACATTAAATGTCCAAGAAGAATGTTTAGAATAAGCAGAATAAAGGACCATGAGTAAAGCCTTGTGGTATGTGAACATTCAGGGGACAATCAAAAGTCATGAAGAAAGTTGAAAAGGAAAATATAGAAATAAGAAAAAATTAGAAGAGAGCATATCTAGAAGGAAAAATTATGAAGTTCATCCATCAGTGGTCTAATCAGAGCAGTATCAGTGTAATAACCAAGATAAGAGTCAGATTGTAGTTTATTGTAGAGCAAAGGGTAAGAGAGTTGAGGTACAGTGATTGCTGCTGCTGCTTCTTGTTAATGCAACCATCAAATTGATATAACTCAGTGATGCCACAACAAATCTGAACCTCGTCCTATCCTGCACATCCTCATCATCTCTCATATATTCAAGCACATTTTTACACTGTGTCAATCCATCTTTTTGAAGGTCTTTCTCTTTTTCACTTTCAATTTTCTTAGCATAATGTCTTTTTCCATGGACCGACCTCTTCTAACAACCCATGAAAAGTATGTGAGACGAAGTTTCTCCATCCTTGCCTCCAAGCACACCCTAGTTATACTTGCTCCAAGACAGACTTTTTTGTTCTTTCTTTTTTGAGCCATTCATTCAGTACTCTTCTCCAGCACCACAATTCAAATGCATTGATTTTTCTTCTGTCCTGCTTATTCTTTGGTCAACTTCCAGAAACATAGGAACGAATTTTTTTAAAAAGTCATAGCTTGGATCAGGCACACCTCAGTCTTTAAACTGACGTCTTCACTCTTTAGCGCTTTAGAGAAGTTCTGGATAGCAGATTTTCCCAATGCAACACATTTTTTATTTCCTGACTGGTGTTACCATGAGTATTGATTCTGAATCCAAGTTGTTGTTGTTATGTGCTGTCGAGTTGCTTGCGACTCATAGCGACCCTATGTACAACAGCCCTAAACTCTGCTCTGTCCTGTGCCAATCGCACTGTCTCTGACACTCCCATCCTGATTACCCCAGTCACTGAATCAGTCCAACTCATAGAGGGCCTTCCCCTCCTGCACTGTCCCTCCACCCTACCAAGCATGATGTCCCTCTCCAAGGACTGGTCCCTCCTTACAACATGTCCAAAGTATGTCAGACAAAGCCCCAGAATCCTTGCCTCCAAGGAGTTGCTTGGTTTAATCCTCTCCAGGATGAATCTGTTTGTTTTCTTGGTAGTCCATAGTACATTCAATACTCTTCTCCAGCACCACAGCTCAAAGGCATCAATTCTCCTTCTATCCTCCCTAGTCATTGTCCAACTCTCTGATGCATAACAAGTAATTGCAAAGATCATGGCCTGTATCAGATGCACCTTAGTCTCCAGAGACACACTGTTGCTCTTGAGTACTTTAGAGAGGTCCCTAACAGCAGACTTTCCCATCGCAATACATAAAATGAAATAATTGATACCTTCAGTCTTGATATTAAGATGTAATTCATATTGAAGGCTGAGAGTGCTTAGCTTAAAACAAAAGTAAGAGGATGATCTAGGGGGAAACCTCAGTTCAAGAAGGGAGGAAAAAAATTTGTAGAAATGTAAATAAATTTTTGGGCTTAGGGGAAAGAGCGAATAGGTAAAAATGTTAAAGAGATAAGAGATAGAAGAGATAATTAATGAACAAATGTCTTGTGAGAGATGCAAATATATTATCAGGGCCAAGTGTAGAAGCAAAACTGAATCAGAGGAAGGATACCTCATCCTCTGAACTACAAGAAGGAAAGAGTACAAGGATAGGTGCAGGCATATCGACGGGGGAAAGGAGGAGGTGGGATTGTGGGTTTTCCCATTGAAGAAGCAGAGAATGTAACTTGAGAAGGATAAGGATTTGGTTGGGATTTTGAGCATAAGAACAGTTGAGCAAACTGCTAAGTAAAATAAGCTCAGCCTAAGCAAGGACTGCTCTGGTAGCCTAGTGGCAAGAAGCTGAGCTGCAGTCTGGAAGGCATGCAGTTTGAGGCCACCAGCTCCACAGGGAGGAAGGGCAATCTCCTCCCAAGAGATTAACTGCCTCTGAAAGCCCTCTGGAGGGTCAGCAATGGGCCAGTTCCCACCCTACAGTACACAACAACAAGAAGCAAGGACAAGTGAAAGATTGAGCAAAAATGATGGCCTGCTTAAAACTGGGAACTGAAAGTGGACATTGGTACCAGTACAAACGTTAACGTTCTCCAACTGGGTTCAACAACAGGGTCACAACTTAAATATACACGTGTAGCTTTCAATTGATCTGATAGCTGATTTTTGTTAAAGAAATGAAACTGAACAAAAATCCAGTGTCATTAATAGCATTGGTGTGAGAGTAGATTGGATGATGAGCAAGGCTGTGAGGCTGTCCCAGCGGGGTAAAGGAATGAGGCCAAGACAGGAGTCAAAGGTTTTCTAAATTGAAGAACAGAGACATTGATAGTGAGGACAGAAGAGGATTAGGCGGTCACAGATCACGTTCAAATGCTGAGTTGCACGCAACCCCATTTGATGAGCAATCTAAGATACAACCTTGGGTAACCTTGGAGAGGAATTTATGAACTATTATATTGGTTATTTGATTAGATACTGACATAGCCACGACAGCACGAGGTTAAGGAATAAATCAAAGATTATAGGTATAAAATTGCCTTAGTTTTTTTAATAAAATGCTATAGAAAATCAATAAGGGATTATCACTGAGAAAGTATAGTCAGGTGATAAGAACTTCACCAACAAAGTAATATTTTTCAAAGGGGTTAAGGAGTAATTATTTAGAAGCATTTATGAGGATAAATACTAATACTTTATGTGTTATCAGCTGCTATTTTAAATCCTTGGTTGAACAATATGGAACTAATGATATTTGAACTATGAAAATGTCCATTTCATATAGATCAACCTAATGCTTTCCATATCTTAACACATTTATTCACATTACCCTCTAAAGTAAGTTAGCAGGAGAGAAAGAGACAAAAAATAATTCCCCCAGAGTCCCTTATAAAGTGAGAAGTCCTATGTCTACTCACTGTTTCCCTAGCACATTCTTGTCCAGTCTTCCCAAACTATTATCTACTTAAACCTAAGATACTTTTACTGACTTCTTGCCTAACTGAAACATTGAGGTTTTTCTAATTGCCCTTTAAAATTTACTAAGTAGGCAGGTGTTATTGTTTCTGTTGTAGTGCTTCCAGCCCAAAGGCATGTGGATCAGATCCACCACTGAGGCTGATCTAAGTATGAATTAACTCGTAGCTGACCCCCCAATGGGTTTCAGAGTCAGTCAACTGCACGGGAAGAGATCACCCAGCTTTCTCCTGTGGAACAGCTGGGTCTAAACCATGTACCTTTGGGGTTGCAGTGCAGCTTCTTAATAGTACGCCACCAGATTTTCCTAATCGGCAAGTAGTTGCTGTGTGCCATGGAATTGGAAGCAACCCATAGCCGACCCCCCAGCGGATTTTCAGTAAACTGCTCGAGAGGAGGTTGCCTGTCCTTCTCCAGTGGAGCAGCTGGTAGATTTGAACTGTGTGCCTTCAGGATTGCAGGACAGCTTCTTACCTCTAAGCCATCAGAGCTCCTCTCATTGCATTTACAGTATCTGAAAACCCACTGGATGGTCAGCTATGAGTCACTTCATACTTGATGGCAGTGAGGAAAGGAGGGAGGGAAGAGAAATCTACACATTGCGCATATAGTATCCTGGGATTTGAGGAAAGAGCAAGCAACAGTGTTCCTCAGAAAATGACATGGCAGTCTATATATATAGAATATGAATCAGTGACGATGCAAAGAGGAAAGTGTGAGGACAGAAACCTAGGTGAGCTGTGACTGTAGTCCTGGCTGCTTTCATCATAGACTTACATCCTAAGTTTTCTTGAAAAAGCTAGGACAGACCTAGAGCACCCACTGCCACAACTTCTGTTTCTGAAACATCTTTCTCCTCCAAAATAGCAGGTAGCTTCCTATAGCATGAATGAACAAATGATTATTTTATTGTTGTTCTTGTTAGCTGTCAAATAGGATCTGACTTGTGGTGAAAAATGCCATGCCCAGTTCTACATCATCCTCAGAATCGCCAGTGTACATAAGCCCATTCTTGCAGTCCCTGGGTCAGTCCAGCTCACTGGACGTCTTACTCAATTTTGCAGTTTCTTTACATTTCCTAACATGATGCTCTTCTCCAGGGACTAACCCTTCCTAGTAACAGGCCCAAAGTGTTTGAGACACATTCTCACTCTCCTTGCTTCTAAAGAGCATTATAGCTACATTTCTTCTTAGATTTGTTTGTTCTTTTGACAATCAGTGTTTACTATTCTTTGCAAATATCACATTTCACAAGCATCAATTTTCTTGGGTTGTGTTTTTGTTTGGTTGCTTTTTTTTATTCATTGTCCAACTTTCGCATGCATATGAAACAATTGAAGATAACATGGTTTGGGTCTGGCAAGCATTAGTCTGTAAGGTGATCATAATGCAAGCTCCCTGCATACTCTTTTGATGTGCCTAAAACTGCTAAAAGGAGATCCGCTGTCTTAGTGAATAGGAGCTGTGCTTCCAACCCAAAGGTTCAAATCTACCAGCTGCTCCATGGGAGAAAGATGGACAGTCGCTTCCCATGTGATTTACTGCCTCAGAAAACCCACTTGAGAGTCAACTCTGAGTCGGTTCTGACTCGAGGACACATAACAACCTGACAGTACTGATAGAATTATGAAGACCTGGTTGCTGACCTGGTAACTGTGATGCTAGAAGCTATGCCACTGGTCTTTCAGAGGCCAGTAGGCTCATCCATGGGAAACGGGCTTTAACAGAGCTTTCAGATTAAGGCAAATAAGGAAGCAGGCCTGGCCATCCACATCGGAAATAATGAGCCTTCAAAAACCCTTTGAATACCAACAGAACATTGTATGATATAGCCCCAGAAGATGTGGCCGTCTGGTTGGAAGGCACTCGAAATAGGACTAATAAATGAATAAGCTGCCTCCTCAAAGTACCCAAAACAAACAGCACTCCTTTCCACAAGTCAGACCCAACTCAGCTGATCCTCCTCTGGGTTTCTGAGACTGTAAAACGAAAAAAGACCCTCAAAGAGGTGAATTAGCGCAGCGACTAGGAAAGTGGGCTTACGCACAATGGAGATTGTGGGGATGGCTCAGGCAGAGTCTCAGTCCATTACACATTGAGTCACTGTGAGTGGGAGCTGACTCAGTGGCTCCTAATAACAGCAACAGTTCCTATCCTACCATATGAAGGCTAGATGGAAAACACAGATTAGGCATATAATTATCCCAGTGACAAGGAAAATATTTTAACAGTTAGTATGATTAAATATCTTTAATAGAATGAGCCCTACTGTCTTAAACTATTAAGCCCTCAACTGCTAACTGAAACCTGGCCGCTGAAACCCACCTAGTCGCTCCATGGGAAAGAGACCTCGCGTTTGGCTTATGTGGATCACAAACAAGAAACCCCTCTGGGGCAGCTCTACTCTGCCTTGTGGGTTGCTGTGAGTCAGACTCTACTCACCAGCACCCACCAACAACACAATCAGGGTAAGAAGTGAGTGAAACCAGGGTGCACATTAGAAAGAACGGGTTATGACAGGAGTCCCTGGGTGATGCAAGCAGTTAATGCACTCAGTTTTTAGCCAAAAGGTTGGAGATTCCAGTCCACCTTGAGGCACCTTTGTAGAAAGGTTTCAAGATCCACTTCTGAACAAATTCAGCTATTACAAACTCCATGGAGCTTCTGTGTGAATTGGCGTGAGTCAGAATGGACTCAGCAGCAGCTGATTGCAGTTGTCGTAGGAATTAGTAGTGGGCTGTGACAGGAACACACGTCATAGCATTGCTAAGATGTAAAATGTATAGTATAATATACAAACTGGAGAAAATATTTTGAAAACAATTGTTTATGGGTTTAATAAATCCCATAAGGAAATAGCAAGACAGAGAGTCTTTACTTGCCCTTAGGTTGAAATAGACTTGACCCAGGGCCTGAATTGACCTAGTTTCCAGGGATTTACTTGAGGAAACCTAATGCCATGGCAGGATTACCAGACTGTAAATTCATCAAGAAGTCTGATGATATCATAAACCGTGAGAAACCAGTGTCCTGTAGTAGCATCGGAAACCTTCCAGTTTGCTTTAGCACTGGTAATCTGTTTTATTCCTCTCTATTAGTTATTACAATAATAACAGATTGGCGACCCTGCTCGCTTTCTGCCTCTAGTGATGTCTACTGGGCACAACTGCCCCCACTCATTATTTCCAATGTAAATAATAGTTCATGTTTCCATGGGCTGTTGCGAGATCTTTTTGTGCTCTGAAATAAGCCCATATCACCACTCTATCGGGAAAGATTTAAGAGATGCATGACCCAAAGGACTGCATATGAAAGATAGAGCTACACCCCACTCCTAAGACTTGGGTTTTTTTCTGTTTCTCTTCAGGACATTTAGATTGAGTAGGTGTTAATGATTTGAACTTCCATGAGCGTGGGGCAAGAATATTCTATCACTTGCATCTGTCTGGTGTAAGCTTTAACACTGGAATTTTTCTTTCATGTTAGATGTAAATAATGAACTTCTTTGTTGTGAAAGAGTAGGTTACAAAGCAGTAAACACTTCAGTGAAGAATATCTTTTGATCTTCATGCCTTTGGCAATAAAAGCTGAAACAAGCCAGAGAATTTGGGACAGAAACCACTAAAAATTTCTCTTTTATCTTTTCACAAAATTAGGTGTGGAACTGTTGGAGTAATATCCCACAATGCCATTATTAAGAAAGATGGGGGCAAAATGAAGGACACCTGATTGATATAAACCGAATCTTGGCTTATAAGATGTGCTTTAAATCTTTATCTTTCTGTGAGCTCTGTAAGAAATTAGTGGACATTGTCAGGATGTGTTCAATTTTTTTGAATGCAGGTTTGAGCCAACATGTTTACTAAAAGCATTCCATAGGTAAACAGTGCGCACAGTTACACGTTTAAAAGCTGCTCTGTTCACTACCTTGATTCTGTCAATCCTATCTCAACTATTGTTAATGCTATCCCCTTCTAGGTATGAAGCTATATATTCCTATAAAGGAGAAATCTGACATGGTCATGAGCAAACAAGTATGAACATTCCTCGTTTTGCCTTGATTACTTTTAAATTGTCAGGTTTTTATTGGTCAAGTTTTAATGTCTGCTTTAGTACATGAAAATTATATCCTTTGGGTATTGCAGAGTTCATACACGCTTTTTGTAGGTAAGCAATAGACTGCACCCTTTCCTCTTCACCCCAAAAGATATAAAAAATATTTCACTATGATAAGTAGTTAATACCTCTTATATGTGATAAGAAAAAAATAGCCATGCTTTTACATTTTTGTTGAAGTCCATACTTTCCCACTTTGTGTAGCTGTAATTGAGGCAAATTGGATGAGGCGTTGTATCAGATGTTCACTATCTCCCTTTTTAGGTCTGTCTTTTATGGACTGGGGGAGAAATCTTCACTGTAAAAATTAGCTATCCTTGCTGATTTTATTTATGTGTGTGTGTGTGTGTGTGTGTGTGTGTGTGTGTGTATTTAAATTCTAAGTATTTTAAAAGACCTTTCATGATCTTCAAGCTTATTTTATTCCACTTTCTCTTGTAGACTACAGTTCCAAGTAGCTGGGTGAAATTGCTGTGTGATAAAAGGGAATCTGAGTCAGTGTACTGAATTCCTTTCAAGTTTAAGACCAGAAAGTTTCTATCTGAATGTTATTTGGAGACAGATGGAGGGCTGTGCTCTATTTTAATGGCTTTTTAATTTGAAGATTAAACTCAATCCTTCTAATTGCTTGTAAGTATTGGACAATATGGATATTTCCATTGGATAATATGAAGAGGACAATTTATCTTTGGCAGAGTAGTTTTTTTTATCTTAGCAGAATTGGGTGCCAGTATATACAGTTTGTACTTTCAAGTCCAGGTTGATTTATTATAGTTTTGAACCTGAAGTTTTCAAAGGGTTTCACACAAGAAAATATTTCTTTGTAACTTTAGTAAAATCTGTTTTTTTACCTTGTTAACTTTTAAGACTATCACTATCAGGTCAAATCTATTATAAAGCAAGAGAAAAAAATACTTGGAGGAAAGACCCTACTATTTTATGGCATATAATTAAAGTTTATTAAGTTTTATTCAGCACAAGATCATAATTTAGCCCTCAGGAAGCAAGAGGAACTAATAATGAATGGGTGAAGTGAGTCGTTTCAGAGAGATAGACAATGAACATTTTGGCATTTTTCCTTCCCATCCTTTCATGGGATTGCTGGTGTCTGGTTCACGTGGAGGGATTCAGCTCAACAACTTCCTAACTCTTTAAAAATGGACATGTTATTTAATGTATAGAATCTGCAAAATGTGAAAATAATACCATTCCTGCTTATTTATTTAAGTCAGTTAAAAAAATAAGGACAATAGTCAATAATTATAACCAGTAATATAAGTGTCTACTCATGATCCAGAAAATATGCTGATCTCTTTAAAAAATCTTGGTTAAGCCCAAACCAAACCTGCTGCCTTTGAGTTGATTCAGACTCAGCAGCCCTCCATCAGGTTTCTCTCACAGAGCCGCTGGTGGCTTAGAACCTTTGGAGACAGGAGGCCTTGGGGTTAGTAGTACACCACACTATAAACATTGCCACCAGAGCTGCTGGTTGAACCCAGGTAGCGTTCAAAAAGCAAGCATTCTGCCCCACCTGCTATTGCTCCTCTAATCCTAGGTTTACTAGAGTCATCAGGTGAAAGGCATTTCTCTGTAGATGTGTTCTCTTATTTATTATCAGTTCACTCCATTCTTTTATGCATCTGTCAACAGTAGATAGATAATGAACCCCAGGAACTATTCTAAGTGTTAAAGATGTAGTGATAGCCAAGAGAGGAAAAAGTCTCTTGTTTGATATATTCTATACAGGAGACTGAAAACAAATTTTCAAACAAGTAATATGATATTATGAAGAACACATATTATGAACAATATAAAGTGAGAATGTGGAAAGTGACGGAGGCACTGGAGCATATGGAAGAAGAGAAGGTTCTGTTTCAAATAGAGTACTCTGAGAAATAGACATTTCCGTGGTGTTCTGAGTATTGCTATCATTCAGTTACAGTTTTATTAAAAAATGAATGTAGCTGAAACAACTATGTGATATCATCTCACCCCAGTCAGAATAGCAAAATTTAACAGAATAGCAAGCAACAAATGCTGGCGAGGTTGTGGAGAAATTAGAACCTTATTCACTGTTGGTGGGAGTGTAAAGGTGGTATAGTGCTTTCTAAAAAAGTTACAAATAGAGATACCATTTGACCCAGCAATTCCACCCCTGGGAATATACCCCAAAGAGACCATAACTAACATCCAAGCAGATATATGCACACCCATGTTTATTGCGGCTTTGTTCACAATAGCAAAGGGTTGGAAACAACCTAAGTGCCCATCAACAAAATAGAGAAGCTGTGGTATATTCACACAATGGAATACTATGCTGCATTGAAAAAACAAGGAACTCATGCAATATTATTCAAAATGGGTGACTCTGGAGGACATTATGCTGAGTGAAGTATCTCAGTCACAAAAGGAAAAATACTGCATGGTGCCACTGTTGTAAAACAGGACTGACCTTGGGGTTGGGGAGAGACTGAGAAAGATGGGTTCAATAATGTATACTGCATTGAAACAGATGAGGGAGAAAACTGTTTAAAAGGGATATGTGATTAGGCATTTTTGTCATGACAGGAGTCTAAAGCGAAGGCTACATGGTGGAGTGGACCTGAGAGAGGGTTTGTAAAACAATGAAAGAATTTGTCTTTTACTTTTCCAAGAGGGTAGTGTAATTGGGGGAAGGTTGGGGAGGGGAGAAAAGTGCCATGAATTCATGAATGAATGGAAATCCAAAGTCTCTGTAAATTTTTACTGAAATTAATAATGTTGTTGTTAAGTGTCGTCGAGTCACAGGCGACTCATAGCGACCCTGTGAAGGAGAGTCCTTGACGCTTGGGTGCCTTTCATCCTCTCTCCAGGTTCATAGGGTTTCCGGAGGCAAGCTATTATGGAAGTGGATGCCACTCCTCCTTCCAAGCTTGTTTTCATCGGGGAGCTCCACCCCACTCTCTGTCCACATTGGGTAGCCAACCATTAACGCATCTATCAGTGTCACAGTGTTCAGCCTCACAGCAACCACAAGTGACCACGGTACGGCAACTTGTACACCAGGGCTATACAACCTAGAGGAATGTCTGAACAAAAACAATGAAAGACAGGCCTGAGGGTGGCAGATTAAAAGTCATCCACCTTTGGCTTGGTAGCATCGCTTTCTGTCCACTGGGCCAGCTGATCTCTCTCTCTCTCTATGTTGATATTATTGTTGTTAAGTACCGTCGAGTCGCAGGCGACTCATAGTGACCCTCTGAAGGAGAGTCCTCAATGCTTGGGTGCCTTACATCCTCTCTCCAGGTTCATAGGGTTTCTGGAGGCAAGCTATTACAGAAGTGGATGCCACTCCTCCTTCCAAGAAATTAATAATAAGTTTAAAAAAAATTAATGTAGCAAGAAGCTGCACTGCAGTCCCAGAGGTGTACAGTTCCAATCCACCAGATGATCTGCTGGAGAAGAAGGGGCAGTCTCCTCCTATACCAGTCAGATCTGATTTGATGGTACATGCAAATAATAATAATAATAATAATAAATGAATGTAAAGTATGATATGCAATGAGTTTAGAAAAGTCAGCAGTATTTGTTTATTTATTGCATATTTTCTTTGAGATTGGACTAGCTCTCACACAGTAATAGACTCTTTTAGTGGGTAAGAAGCGTTTAGGAAATAGAGCACAGTAAAGCTGTATGAGTGTATGCTATTCGTCTACTTGAGGAGAGTAAAAAAAAAGTGTGGCCATTGTACACATTTCATTCTTGCTCATAACTGAACAATCATACAGTAGAATTGTATGGCAATGTGGTGGCAACTTTATTTGGATGATATAAGTAAGTTATTAAACCATGTAAAAATCATATAGACACTATGAATTTAGGAGGTGTAATCTAATAAAGGAAGTGCAGTCACAATTATAACTGGACTGTTATGGCTCCCAGAGAAGGGAAGGGCGTGAAAGGTCATGAACAGTTAAGTTAGGGGAAGGGAAAGACAATATATATTAAGGGGTTGATTGGACATTGTTATTAATTTTAGTAATCAATTGGAATTATTGCTATAAAATGCATATGAGTGAAAACCCACTACTAATTATAAAGCTGTAGTACCTGGTGTCTCTTTCTTTATGTTCTGTTAAAGGGGAAACAATCCATGTTTTCTTCAAGGGTCTTGTCCATTCTTGAAGTTTAGGCTCCTATTTTTGCCCTCTGACCTCGGCAGTCTAGGCTCAAGAAAAATCAAGATTTCTGCATTGTATTTTGCTTTTTTCCTTTAAAAGTATTAGAGTGGGAACAACACTTTCCCTAGATGTTTTATACAGTATATGGAACCAGTGGAGTTGCCTTTAGGAAGTTGTGTTGCAAACCCAAAGGTAGCCCCTCTCTGGTGATTCTAATCCACCGGCAGCTCCTTGGGAGACAGATGGGCAGTTTCCTCCTGTGCAATGTACAGCTTCCTTGGAACCTACTGGAGGGTCAGCTATGAGTTGGTTACAATTTAACAGAAATGAATTTGAGTTTGAGACAGAATCAGAATTCTGGTCTTACTGTTTTTAAATTGTACTATAGATGTGCTGCAAAAGTGCCATTTAGAAGTTTTATTTTAACTATTGTAAAATTGTAATAAAAATGTATCACACTAAAATGTATTTAATATTCCAATTTAAAGATTTGTGCTGCACTGTCAACTTTTCATACCTTTTGAAGTCTCCTGCCACTATGTGACACTGCCTTTTAATTTCTAGGACCCCTGACATTGATTAGGAAGGATGTGTTTCTTGATATCCAGATTCATCCCTGTGCATGTCTACACATGTGAAATTGTAAAGACTAACACAAACTCACTTGCATAACAGCTCATTAAATGCTGTGCACCAGTTAGGCAATAGAAAGTGAGTAGGTAACATGTTGCATCATGACACTATGATGTTAGCAGGTTTTGTTATTTTTCTGACTTGCATTTATCATACAGAATGTGAGCAGTTTGAAAGTATTTTATTTAAGTATGTCCAGTATTAAATCTAACACTTAATCTATCTTGGAGTTTAAAAAATTCCAGCTACTTTTATTTCAATCCATTGGATCAATTTCATTGAAGTTTAAAAAATATTTACAGATGTGTGTCTGTGGGAATGAAACTTTTCTTGACATTATGCAACAAAAAATAGAATATAGGAATAGGTAAATAGGCTGAGGATAATCAAAATCTAAACTATCATTTCCTAAATGAAATTTTTATGTAAAAATACCCTCATTATTAATTCTAATCAACTTGAAACTACATTATCCAAAATTCTACTGCCATCTAATGAGCTCATGATTACCCTCCATTGGGTTTCTGAGTCAATGAAACTTTATCGAAGTAGATTACCCATCTTTCTTCTACAGGTCAACAGGTAGATTCAAGCTCCTGAATATCTCATGGGTTGCCAAAAGAACAAACAAATATACATTGAGACGGTGTAGCCAGAGTATTCCTTGGAGGCAAATATGGTGAAGCTTCTTCATCTCATATACTTTGGGCATGTTGCTAGGAGTGGCTGCTCCTTAGAGAGTAATACCATCCTTGGAAAAGTGGAGGGGTAGTGAAGGAGAGGAAGACCCTCAACTGGGTAGACTGACCCAGTGACTGCAGTAATGGTCTTGAATGTGCCAGAAATTGTAAGGAATGTATAAGATAGGATAGGATTCAGATCAGTTGTTCATAGAGTCACTGTGAGTCATACTCAACTCGATGGCACCAACCAGCAACAGTAACATCAACTCATTACATAGGGATTTCTGGTGGCCTAGTGGTAAGAAACTGTGCTGCAATCCCAAAGGCACATGATTGGAACTCATGAGTTACTGTGCAGGAGAAGGAAAGGCAGTCTCTTCTATGCAATTTACTGTACCAGAAAATCCTCTGGAGAATCAGTTGTGGGTTGGCTCTGATATGTTGATACATAACAGCAATAATGTATCACATTTGTTCTATACCACCAAAGAAACTCAAAACTACATCATACATTTAAATTTTAGAAAATACAGATTTAACCAAAACAAAATTGCTTATATCTATTTATTTACAAGTATAATTGACACCTTTGACCTGTAGTGTTGAAGAGCAAGACATCCCATGGATGTCCAAGAGAACAAGCAGATATGTCTTGGAGAGGGTACAATCAGAATGCTCTTTGGAGGCAAGAATGATGAGGCTTTGTCTTGTATACTTTGGGCATATTGCTAGGAAGTGCTATTCCTTGGAGAGGGAGATGATGCTGGGAAGGGTGGAGGGTTGGTGAAGGAGAGGAAGACCCTCAGCCAGCTAGATTGACATGGTGACTGCTGCATTGGGCTCTTGTGTATTAGAAAGTGTGAGGGTGGTGCAGGATAGAACAGGGTTCAGTTTTGTTGTTCATAGGGTTGTTGTTGTTGTTGTTGTTATGTGCCATTGAGTCGCTTGCAACTCATAGAGACCCTATGGTACAAGAGCCCTAAACGCTGTTCTATCCTGTGCCAACCTCACCATCTCAAACACAGTCATTCCCACCACTCCACTCGCAGAATCTAACCATCTCATAGAAAGTCTTCCTCTCCTGCGCTATCCCTCCACTCTCCCAAATATGATGTCCTTCTCCAAGGACCAGTCCCTCCTTACAACATGCCCAAAGTATGTCAGATGAAGCTTCAGAATCCTTGACTCCAAGGAGCATTCCAGGTTCACCTTCTCCTGGACAAACCTGTTTGTTCTCCTAGCAGTCCATGATATATTCGACACTCTTCTCCAGCACCACAGCTCAAAGACGTCAATTCTCTTTCTATCATCCCTATTCACTGTCCAACTCTCTGATGTATAGCACGTAATTGCAAAGACTATAGCCCGGATCAGGCGCACCTTAGTCTCCAGCCTAACATCATTGCTCTTCAGTACTCATGAGAGGTCCCTCACAGACGACTTTCCCAATGCAATTCGTCTCTTGATTTCCTGGCTGCTGTTACCAAGAGTGGTGACTGTGGAGCCAAGTAAATTAAAACTGTTAACTATCTCAATCTCTTCACCATCCCTACTGATGCTGTCAATTGGCCCAGTGGTAAGAATCTTTGTTTTCTTGTGTTGAGCTTCAATCCATATAGGAGGCTGCAGTCCTTGACCTTCTGCAGCAAGCGCTTCAAGTCCTCCTCAGTTTCAGCAAGCAGGGTTGTGTCATCTGCATAACACAGGTTTTTGATGACTCTTCCACCAATCCTGATGCCACATTCCTCCTCACATAGCCCAGCGTCTCAGATGATTTATTCTGCATACAGAATGAAAAGGTATGGAGACCGAATACATCCCTGAAGGACCCCCTTCTTTATTTTGAACCATGTAGTGTCTCCTTTGGAAGGAGGAGTGGCATCCACTTCCATAATAGCTTGCCTCTGGAAACCCTATGAACCCAGAGAGAGGATGAAAGGCATCCAAGCGTCGAGAACTCTCCTTCATAGGATCGCTATGAGTCACCTGAGACTCGACAGAACTTAACAACAACAGTGTCTCCTTGCTCTGTTCTGATGACTGCCTCTTGGTCCAAGTATAGGTTTTGCATTAGCACGATCAAGTGTTCTGGGATTCCCATTCTTCTCAGAGTCAGCCACAGCTTGTTGTGATCCACACAGTCAAAAGCCTTTGCATAGTCAATGAAGCAGAGATAGACATTCTTCTGGTATTCTTTGCTTTCTGCCAAGAACCATCTAACATTAGCTATAATATCCCTAGTACCATGACCTCTTCTAAATCCAACCTGCACAGCGATGGCAAATAGCAACAGTAACAACAGCATTTGTTTACCAGGACTCAATATATATTTTATTTTCCAAGAAGTAATAGCACTTCCCAATTATGTCTTTTTCCAATCTAGTGCTAAAAAGAAATTGAATTTTCAGTGTTCTGCTGTAAATAACAGTAACAATAGTAATGAAAACTTAAATAGAACTTACAGCGTGCCATGTACTTTTCTAGGCATTTTATACATGTTGTTTATTCTCAAGTCAGCCTTGTAAAGTGGGCCATATTATCCTATCCAATAACCAAACAAAAAAGTAGATCACATAACTAGTCATAACTAGTAAATAGCAAAGCCACTATTCAAATCTAGGTAGTTTGGATCCTGAGCAGTATGAATTTCTATCCTCATCTGTACTGGAAGATAGAATGTTTAAAGCGGAGGTCTGATTGTGTGGTTTTATTTCTTTACTCATACATGGCAAGGAGCTTTTTGGACCTAGTCTATAAGGAGTTGCTCTGCTTAACCCAAAGGCCACACCTCCTTAGCAGTTCAAACTCACCAGGAGCTTTGTGAAGAGAAAGATGGGCAGACTCCTCCCGTCTCCCAAGCACTTTACCACTTTAGAAACCCAGTGGAGAATTAGCTTTGAATTGGGTCCAACGTGATTGCAATAAGTTATGACTTTTAGTTACCCATATGGTATGTTTCTGTCTGATTCTTTGCTCCTCTTCTCCTTCCTCTCTGTTTTTCCACTTGGAATAAAGTGGAAAAATGTGTTCTCCTTAAGAATGCAATGAGACTTAATGAGCTAAATACTTTTAGAAGTGCTTTCAGGATCATAAAATGAAGGCCAAACTACTATACCATCATTGCTGTAAAAAAATGGGTCTTTGTCTGCTCTTATTTTCTTTTCTGAATGAATTAAAGATATCGTATATATTAACAAATATTTATTCCATTGCCTCTACTTGCAGTTATACATATTTTCATTGAATTAACTTCATTGAACGTTCAGTATTGCCCAAGGCACTGAGTAGAAAAAATGAGAAGTATAATTCTCATGGATCCAACCAATTAAGGATCTGAAATATTCAGGGTAGGGTTGGGGAAGTATAATTAAGTAATCAAAGCAATCCCTCTTAAGGTGCTTATTATATAGTATTTTAATTACAGTACTATAAACAATCTAGAACTCTCAGCTCATTGCTGGAGAGTTAGAACCAACTCTCAAGGGGGTTTTCAGAGACTTGCAATTGCACAGGAGTAGATTTCCCATCTTTCTCCCTTCAAGCCTCTGGTGGACTCAAATCTGCAGAGATAAACCATCTTTAGGTTAACAGCACGGCTTCCTATAGTCTACGCTAACAGAACTCTCCATATGTAGCTCTCATTGCCATTAAGTAAAAACCAACTCACAGCTTAACCCTCCAGCAGGTTTTCAAGAGGCTCTAATTTGCACTAGAGGAGTGTGTCCATCTTCCAGAGTTGCTGATGGAGTTGAACCCATGGAGAAGCACTACTTTTGAGTAAACAGTGCAATTTGCTATGGGCTATTACACGAAAGTTCCCTTCCTCATATATTTAGAGAGATGATGGAACGTATACATATTGATGTATGTAAATACTTAACCATCTTTTTATTAGGGACTTGAGTATCCTTGCATTTTGGTATCTATACGAGTCCTGCAACTACTGTATCTTAAAATAGGATCTTCTACTAATAGTTTCATGACCAGTTTACAGATTTTAGGACGCATAGTTTTAAGTTCGTAGGTCAGTTTACAGATCTTGGAATTTAGTTGAGATATATATGTTCATATTTAATGGTAGGCAGAGTCTTTGCTAGAAAGGAAATATCCTAAACAATAGTGTTTCATTTTAATGAATATAAGTGTTTGTTTGATTTATAAGAAAAATAATATTTCTAGAATGAAGAAATTAAACAAGATGCTTTCTGTTTTTTGGCTTTGTTTTCTTTTTTTAAAGTGAAGTAGCATTTCAGAAAAGTCAAGTCATTGAGAGTTATATAAAACTAAGACCAGGAGGAATAAAACTTGAAAGTACTTAGAAGTGATTCATTTTCATAATATGTCTCTTAGATTTCTTTTTCTTAAACATGGTAGAGTCGTATGGAGGGAAAGTCATATGTAACAGCTATCGTGTAATTTTCTGTGTAGTTCTATTGGGATGTAGACATCTTCATTCCAAAGATCAATTGCCGTTTATCCTAGACATAAAATATCAATAGACTCACCAAGAATGAATACCCTCCTAGAAAGCTGTACTTTGCATAAAATGTGAAATGTTTCCATTTGAAAATTGGCTTTATCAGCTTAAAATTCATGAGATTTACATGGTAATTTAAATATGGGTAATAGGGTTTCTAGAAATCCCATTTCTGTAAAAGATTTTTTACTTCATTTTTTTGTGTATATGTATAGCATAAATTGAAAATACTTCATACACATATTTAAGACACTACCTTTCATTCATAATTTTATAATTTCTTTTCCTATAGAGTATGCCTCTTTATTAATCAATATTTTCCTAGGCAAATAATTTTGTTGAAATGTTTCCTCTAAATGATACTGGAAACCTCTTTGTTTTGTGTAACTGTGTTAAATGAATGGGAACGATAAATAAAATCTTTTTATGATAGTGGAATTTGTTATAGAACAACTCTAATTCACTGGTGCTAATTACCAAAATCTACTGTTTTCTGTACAAACAATTAATGTAAGCTCAATTGTTTGTGGTGATTAATTTTAAAAAATCATAGTAAGTAATTTGAGAGTGCTATCAAAGTATCCTGATGAGTTTATGGATGGAGTAGGACCCAATAGGAGGTTGCCATGAACATCTGAGTCCAGAGTTGTCAGTCCTCCTGCTTCTTGGTTTATATTTAGCAGAAGCATCACATCGTACTTCAACCAACAAATGTTGGAATTGGCTGTCTTTTCTTGTGTTCTTTGTAAAAACAACATGGACGTTATCTTGAAGGAGTAAAGAAAGCGTGCTGTCATGAACAGTGTGCAGTTCCGTAGTGTCATATAGAGCAGTGACAGGTGAGGCAGGCAGGCAGGCAGCATAGCTTAGAAAGCAACCTACCATCCAAACCACTGACCCCTCTTGCAGGAGACCACAGGAAGCCAGCAAAGAGATTTTAGACTAGGCAATAACATGAATAATTTTATATTTTTTAAAGACAGGTCCAGCAGCTGAATGAAGGGCTAATTAGCAAAGCAGAAAGTTGTAAAGCAAAAGAAGCGAGTTAGTGATTTGGTTGCGAGTCTTTCGGTCATATGTGGAGATGGGAAATGGTTTGATAGCTCAGATATAAGAGATGTTAAAAAGAGAGTAAATATGCCTCAGTTATTTGTTTTCTTGGGATTTTTTTCCCCACTGAAATAATAAAGCTAAGTGCATGCGTCTTTGATACTTCCACCAAAGAAATTTCAACAGCAAAAAAATGTAATTTATTTTAGCATTATTGTCATTGTTAGATGCTGTTTTGTTCACTATGACTCATAGTGACTCTGTGAACAGTTTTTCTGAACCCTGGCCTGTTCTCATCATCTTTGATGTATTTAAGCCCATTGTTACAGTCACTGTGTCAGTCTGGCTGACAGAGGACCTTCCTGTCTTTCAATGACCCTGCGTCTTTCCAAGCATGATGTCTCTTTCTTAGTACTGGCCCTTCCTAGCAACAAGCCTCAGTTATGCAGAGCAAACAGTATACTATCTTAACCAAAGTTCTTCACCTCCAGATTTTACTGGAACAATAATCGAATGAGTGGTAGCTTTTGAATGGAATATGGAGGTTAGGACTGTTGGGTGAGTTTCTTTATGGAACTGTTAACTTTGTATGATGGCCTAATCCTAGCCAGTCATTTACAAATGTGGAAGGAATAACAGGAATTCATTACCATTACTAGAAAGCAAGTTCAAAGCACGGAATATGCATATATACATCATTAACCCAAAAGAAAGTATTGCTAGAAAAATAAGAACAGGCCAGAATTTCCATGTGCAAATTATTATGCCAGCTGGACCTCTTTAAGATTAATATTCTGTTTTGAAGTCCCTCATAATTCCACCTAAAGTTATCCTTTACATAAAACTAGAAATGGACATTTCAAAAGAAACACTTTTTTAAGCTTCACCTCTGGAAAATATTAGAAATAAATTCTTAATAGATTAGTAAAACATTCAGAATTCATAGACTAAGAATAGTATATAAATATAAAATGTCATCTTCAGTAATTCTCTCATGGAAATAAAATTTTTAAATATCAAGTTCAGTCATTTCCTAGAAACTACTTAATATTAAAAACACAGAGAAAGACAGAGAAAACTGTCTAGAATAACAGTGACTCTCATGACCAGGTCTTTGAACAAGAACCAAATTTATTATAATGTATATAACCTAAAGATATTATATCATATTCATTTTCCTAAAAGAATAATTTCTATATGGGAACTAAATTTCAAGGGCTATAGAGCCAACAATAGAATTTAGATGTTCATTAATGAAATGGTCTCTTTTTCTTCTTCATTTTTATTTGTTTGGCTTTGTTTTTCTTAAATCTCAAAATTATGACAAATAGGAAACACTACTTCCTTCATGAAAATTCTTCTTGAAAATGTTTATGGTTTAGGATGGAAAAGATTTAACCTATTATTACATGAGTGTTAAATGTTATCTCTAAATAGTAATACAAAAATAATTGAAATATTGGGTTTTTTTATTCTTGCCACCCGCTAAAACAAAAACATATGCAAAACTACTGTAGATGAATGAAGCATAGTCTTCCTCATCTGCGTGAATAGGGCGTATATTTTAGCAGAGGAGATGAGGATACAGACAGCTGTGAGACCGAATTGTGTGGGGTTCTAAAAGTGTTGCAGCAAGTGCGGCAGAACGACTCATTCATGGTCTGAGATGCTCTCGTGCCACAGTCTACAGTGGGTTGCACTGCTAAACAAAAGAATTCACTTCTCTGACTGGTAGAATCCTCAGGCATCTCTGTGGGGGAAAAGATGGGAGATCTCCTATGTGATTTAAAGCCATAGAAACTCAGTGAGGATCAGCTATGAGCGAAATCTTAATTAAGAACAATAAGTTTTTGAGAGTTTGAATTATCTTGGAAGAGGCGGTATTTAAGTTGAAAATGGAATTGTAGTTTTTGTTAGGTGCCATAGAGTGAGAACCGACCCATAGCTAACCCTCCAGCGGGTTTTCAGAGGCAGCTAATCACATAGGGGTAGATTTCTCATCTTTCTCCCGCGGAACACCTAGTGGATTGGAACCGTTTGACTTTGGGCTGGTGGCGCAGCTCTTTACCACTAGGTTACCAGAGCTCCTTTGTGAAATGAATTGTTGTTATGTACTGAATAATAGGAATCATTAAAGCAACGTTGTAGGAAAGAGAATTTTGAGCAATGATTACTTTTAAAGTTTAAAAGTAGATACTAAAAAAAACCTGAAAAAAAGTAGATACTGTATCTTAGAAGTGATAATAAACACAGTGTAATAGAAGAATTATGACATACATAGTTGTTGTGCACCAATGAGTTGGAACCAATTCATAGCTGACCCTCTAATGAGTTTAATCACATGGGAGGAGATTGCCTATCCTTCTCCTGCAGAGCATCTGGTGGCCTTGAGTCCTGTACCTTCAGGACTGCAGCACAGCTTCTTGCCACCAGAGCTCAAAGTACATAGAGTAAGGAAATAATTCATGAAGCTGACTCTGAAAAGAAATGATGCATCAGGATCATTGATGATGAAGACTCATCAACAACTTGTATTATGCAGATGACATAATCGTGCCTGCTGAGAGAATAGGAAATGCTACTCTTGCTGCGAAAGATCAAGAGCTACTGTATGGATTATATCTCAACATCTAGAAAACAAAGGTCCTCACGAGAGGACCGACAGTCAATATCATGATAAATGGAGAAAGGATTGTTATAGCAGTCAGTGATTTCATCTTGTTTGGATCAACAATCAACACCGTTGTTTGCTAGCAGTTAAGAAATCAGGAGAGTTAATTATTTCGTTGGGCAAGTCCACTGCCAGTAACCTCTCCAAAATACTGAGGAGCAATGATATCAGGTTGAAGACTAAGGTGTACCTGGTTCAGCCATGGTCTTCTTAATCACCTGCTATAAGTCAGAGCAGAAAAATAATTGATACCTTTGATTTGTGGTCTTGGAGAAGAGTACTGAATATCCCATGGGCTGCCAAACAAATATGTTGTGGAGAAAGTGCATCTAGAGTGCTCCTTGGAGACAAGATTGTTGAAAGCTTTGCCTCACATTCTTTGACCATGTTGTTAGGAGGAGCTATTCCTTGGAAAGGGATATTATGTACTACATCTCCACTAGTGTATAGCCTCCCTAAGTGGGTTTGGTCTCTCTTATTCACCAAAATAGCTCAAGCACTTAAAACAGTACAGAGCAAAGGAAACTTAAGTATTTATCATATTAATTAAAATATTAGAATACTAGTGAGTTCTGAGTACTGTTTTATAACTAGTTAATCAAGACTGCTACCTCTTTCTTCAGTAGATTTATGGAAGTCAATAAATTCTTCAATAAATATTGAATAGTGTGAACAGAGCAATTACTAAGAGTTGCAGCTAGTCTCCATTTTTACTGAAAAGATATTTGTTGTTTTTCTGTACCGTCAGGTCAGAACTGACTCATAGCCGACCTTCCAGCAGATTTTCAAAGGCAGTAAATCACACAGAAGATTACCTATCTCTCACCCTATATAAGCAGCTAGTAGATGCAAATGCATATCTCCTTACCATTAGACCACCACAGCTCCCTTGAAAAAAATAATAATCATAGCTATTCTATATTTCTGTACCTGCTGTCATTAGGATGTTGTCATATGAGGAAAAGTTTATATTAAGAAATAGATATATTTTATATCCAAACACACAATACCCTACCCTGAAGTGTTTCATAGTTCATTACGGCTTTTCTTCTATGGACATTTCATTCTTTCTAGAATTTAGAATTCACAGGTAGTTGTTATGGCCAGTGGTGGTTAAATGCAGTTCATTCTCCACATGCCATTCTGATTTGATACCTATTGTCATTGGAAAGTATCGGTTCTAGTGAAGAAGTGGAAATTTGGAATAAAACTCCAAAGAAGTATTTTTGTATATGTACCTTATGTGCTCTTTAATAATATTATATATGTGTGTCTACATGCAATATCCTAGGGAGCTCTGATGGCCTAGTGGTAAAGAATTGTGCTATCAACCCAAAGACTTGCCATTCAAATCTACCAGCTGCTTTGCAGGAGAAAGATGAGCAGTCAACTCTTGTGCTATTTACTTACTGCTTCTGAAAACCCACTGGAAGGTCTACTCCGAGTCTTGATGGTACACAGCAGCATACACTATCCATCTCTTTACCATACTATAGTGTCTTTTCCTATGGCAATATACATTTCATACCCACCAATTTAATCCGAAGCCAGACATGGATGAACAGAGAATAAAATTTTCTACAGCTAATTTTTAAAACTATTTTGGGATCATTGAAGTGTTTAATTGTGGCAGTAATAAGACTATTATTCATTTGCATGACTGTTAATGCCATATGTAGTATTTTGTAGAATGATCTTTCTCTTTTTTAAAAAACAAAAAAAATTGCTCTTAAATTTTGTGATGACAATTGAGCATCTCAACCATATAAAATGGTAATTTATGCAGCAATAAAAAATAAATAAATCCATGTACTGTGGGCTTACAGCTGAAGACAGCTGTGTTAAGCATGTTTTTTTAGTCTCTTACATCAAAGTAACACATACAGTGCAGTATGAGACTGTGAGGGCAGTGTCTTTGAAGAACCCACATATTAGCTGTGCTTTTGCACCCACTGTAGGAATATGAGGCATGTCATTGTTCTGCATCCAGAGGGAATAATAAGTACAATAATGAAAATATTTTTTAGAATGTCTTTCTTTGGGGGCTCCAAGCCTTTTACAGCTATTATCTCACTCACCATCAGTGCCTTTGGTAAAAAA
Source organism: Elephantulus edwardii (assembly GCF_000299155.1). Taxonomy (NCBI): domain Eukaryota; kingdom Metazoa; phylum Chordata; class Mammalia; order Macroscelidea; family Macroscelididae; genus Elephantulus; species Elephantulus edwardii. The sequence goes on along the minus strand of NW_006399835.1, from coordinate 14,385,422 downwards.
AAAAAAAGTCCCATTAATAGTGTTCTCTCATGACTCAGTATAACTCAGATAACTGAAGTAGCCAAGGAAAAGATATTTCTAGCATCACAGTAGAGAAAATGAAGCTCCATATTATTTACCTTAAATATCTGTTCCCAGTTATTCAAGCCAGTATTCCATGTGACTCTACTGTAGTTATGGGGGAAATATAATCAGGATGAAAGCAAAGGAGGAGAGACCATCTGATAAAATAATTTCAGAATGTAGAATAACTTGGCAGAAAAAGTAGGAACACTGATTTGGTCTAAAAACAGGCTGGAGAAAGGCCAGGAAAAGAAAAAGTCTAAGGGTACATGATCTATATCAGTTACCTAGTAGATCTTATTTGTACTGTTTTGTTGATTTTCTCTTAAATTCTATGATTTCTTAACCAGAATGACAGAAGAGAGAGGGGTGTGTGTGTCAAAGTGAGTATGGGCGTGTGCACGGGATGTCAAATAATTAAATTCCATGAAATGCTCTGATAGGAAATAACCGTTCCTTAGTTCTCCAGGTGCATCACATATTGGCTTAAGCAGGTTATTTTTAAATGAGCTTGGAATGTGATTGTTTGGAAGCCAAAACATACATTCTTTTAATATAATTATCAGTAGCAATTTGTTTATTTATTATGTAGGGTGAACTGTCAAGCCAAATTAAATGTAATATTTTGTCTTCTCTAGCTGTAATCTGAAGCCAAGAATGAAAACCACATAATATGTTTTTGGGATTAAACCATTTATTACTGATAGATAATGACAGAGTAGAAACAGAAGGCACCAGTTAGTCTGCATTAGCTCATGAGGCTTGGGTAACTCTTTTGTGAACTCTAAAGATTGGTGAAGCTCTACTAACTCCTTGATAAATTTCTGATATGGGAAATTTTCCTCATTCCTTGATCACTTACTGCAAGTCATTCTGCCAAGATCACTTTCAAAGAATCTTTGGGAAGAATTTCTCCCTTGGATACATTTCAGAAAGAATAGACACTTTTGCCAGTGAAACTATGCTTCTTTACTGGTCAGCCACATTAGCGCTACAGCAGAGAGCATCCCGCAACAGTCCCTCATAAACCCCATGAAAAAGGAAAGAATTCTGTAGTAGGAATAGCACACTAAGAATCAGGAAGCCTCTTCTCTAATTCTGCCATTCTGGAGAAAATAACAATGCTGTGATGAGGGTTTCTGATCATCTCTAACTTTCAGAGGGGAGAGAATCACTTTCAGCAATATTGGCACAAAGCTAATTCCTATGAACTGGATGTCATGCATAGTCTCTTTCCACCTATTCTGGTACTAACTAACCTTCCCATGTCACTTTCTGCTTCCTCCGGCTTACAGATTCTTTGCAATGGCCACATAGTGCGTGCAGATAATATTCAAGATTATGGGGTTTATTAGGGAAGTTAACAATTAGGGAAGGTAACAATTCAGGATTAGGAAGCACTCGAGATACAGTTCTCCAGTCAGAATGGGCTTTTTTTTCAGCTGTGCACAAAGGCAGGCCTCTCGGCATTCTGGCCTCTGACTTGCTCAGTACAGTCCACTGTTTAAGCTGTAGTTATTCAACATGTTCTATGTTCCCAAACACTAGTCCCAAAGAAGAATATATAACACAAAAGCTTAAATAGTTTTAAATTCTATACATGTATGGAAATTTGCATTCAGAACTGTTAATACTGTTGTTGTTATTAAGTGCTATCAAGATGTAGATGATTCATAGCAACCTTATGAACGAAAGACCTGAACACTTGTTTAACTTTCATCATTTCTCCAAGTTCATAGAGTTTTCGAAGGCAAGCTATTTCAGCAGTGGATGCCGCTCCTGCTTCCAAGCTTGTTTTAATCGGGGAGCTCCACCAAACACTGTCCACCATGGGTAACCATTCTCGCATTTGACACAGTGTTCAGTATCACAGCACCCTGTTAATACCCATTTTAACATGGATATTAACAAACAAATGACCCCCAATAATATGGAATTTGAACAATTGGAACTCCAAGGTTAAATAAACAGAGGATATTGTTCTTGGAAGTAAATATTTCATCGGAACAAGATAACTCTTGTTACATATAACTATTTAAAGGGCTACTGTGAGAAGAGAATAGGGAGCTCGCTTGGCTTAACAGTAAAAAGTTGCACTGCCAACCCCAAGACAAGTGATTCCAATCTGCCAGCTATTTAAGGGAGAAAAGGTGAGCCATTACATCCTATGCAGCTCATAGCCTCTGAAAACCCACTGGTCAGTGAGTTTTTATATTATTTTCTGATTTATTTTGTTATTGCAAAATACCCATGAAGATCCTTACATATTGACTCTGGGCATATGAGTGGGTTTATCTAAAGTACATACCTAGGTTGTAGAGCAATTTGCATGCCCACAAGCAGTACTGGAGACTTCTCAATCTTCACATCCTCTCCCAGACTTATTATCTGAGACTTTTTTTTTCCATAACTGATAAACGTGAAGTGATAGTTTATTGTTCGTATAATTTGGATTTCCCAGCTCCATTTGAAAAGTTAATAGTGTATTCACAAGTATGGTTTCTTTTTAACATTGCCATTTGAGAAGTGAGGTAACTGTTTTAGGTGCTGTTAAATTGACTCTGATTCATAGTTCCCCAGTGACAAGAGAACAAAACTCTGCTTGATCGATACCATCCTCACAATCTCTGCTGTACCTAAGCCCATTGTTGCAGACACTGTCAGTCTCTGTCTTTGAGGGCCTTCCTCTCTTTTGCTGAGGATAGTATGTCTAAAGTTCTTGAGTGAAGAAAAAGATAAAACAGTAGTTACATTAATTTTAGTACTTATGTGAGGGTGGCTGGTTAGTGTGATTACACTTTTATTTGGTCAAATGGAGGTATTTTCAGAGAGAAACCTTTTAAAGGAGCAGAGTTCAGGGGGGTAGCTGATGGCTATGGGTGCAAAATTTCTAGTAGCAGGAAGAGATTCTTCTCTAGTCCAATGGCTCTCAGTGGAGGTGAGGATGATTTAGGCCTACCGTCCCCTGAGAACCCTAGTAATTCTGGAGTTCATAGGAGGGCCACAGCTAACTCAGAAACTATATATAAAGAAATGTTTAGATACATATATAAAGAAATGTTTAGACACGTAAGGGTTAAACTCCGGAAGCATGACCAACTATGGCCTTAGTTTTATTAAAACAGAAAGCCACATGAACTGACAAAACAACAATTTTATTATTAACATGAACCAAAAGTCAGAATTAGTTTAGCAAAGTCCATCCATAGGCTTAAGTTCTTTTCTTCATGGGCACATGTAATAAAATGAAACTATTTTGAAATTCCATTTTAAATTGTATGCATATGTTCAATGAGCAAGTCAGCAAAAATGCTTTTGTTAACTTAAAAATAACACTCTAGCAGTAAACTTTTCATTAATTTGATCTGGCAAACAATAATCTACATAGTTTTAAAACTTTGTTGCCAATCTCTTATCCTGTTGGACTCTTTTGAGGGTTGTAATATTCCAAGCCAATAATCTGTTCCTGAGGAATAACTATTTTGAAATGCAAGTAAAGAAGGAAATGGTATAACAGAATGCAAGGATGAACTGTAATTGCACTATATCATCATTTGCTTCATAAGAATCCTGAATTTACCATTGTTGCGTTGCAACAAACTTTATTACTTCATAATTAATGTATAAAAGCTAAAATAATTATTGCCTGTTCTTTGATTTTTAGTACAAACTGTAATTCTTTTTAAAATAAAAGACCAAAATCAAGGAAACTCTCAGACTTGCTCTTGTCTGTAGGGTAGTCAAAACAAAGAAAGAAATGATAGCATGGAAAGAGCTGAACAGAAGATGTAAAAATTGAGAAAATATAATGAAAAAGTGAAGAGACTTTGACATAGAAAACTAAAAGAAAAAAGCAGACCTGGCATTTCTCAAGCTAAAAGAACTAAACAAAAATTTCAAACCTTAAGTTATAAGGATGAAGAATTCTTCAGGTGAAATACTGAACAACACAAGAAGCATAAAAAAATAAAATGGAAAGAATAAACAGAACCACTGTCCCAAAAGGAACTGGACGACATTCACCTTTTTCAGGAGGTAGAATATGAATGATCAAGGAGAAGTGATCTAAAGGCAGAAGTTCAAATAGTACTGAAATCAATGAGCAACAAAACTCAACCCCAAGACTGCAAGACATGACCGAATACCAACCGAGATGTTTCAGCACAGAGATACAAGATGGGAAGTGCACACTTTTCCATGCCAACAAATTTGGAATCAGCCACCTGGTCAACTTACTGTAAGAGATTCATATTTGCATTTATTCCAAAGAAAAGGGTTCCAATAGAATGAGGAGATTACCAAACATTGCAATGACTATCCCATCCAAGTAAAATCTTATTGAAGAAAATTAAAAAAGTATTGTAGTGAGAACTGGACAAAGTTCACACCAGATTGAGAGAAGGCTCTGCAACAGAGTGATGGATCCTGGCTGAAATCAGAGAATACCAGAAAGATTTTTATTTGTATGTTATTGATTGTGTAAAGGCATTTAATTGTATCTTAACAAATTGTAGATAACATTGTAAAGAATAGGAGATCCTATAACACTTAATTGTGCTGATGCAATCCTGCAAATAGATAACGATGCAGCCATTTGGAAAGAACAAGGGGTACTACCTGGGGAAAGTTACATGACAAGTTTGTACACTTTTGTTGTACCTACTCAGTTTTTATGCTAACAGATAGCCCCAGAAGCTGGTCTGCGTGAAGAGTATTGCATTATGATTGGAGGGAAAAGCCATTAACATCCTATAATACCCAGATGACACAAGCTTGCTTGCTGAAGGTGAAGAGAATTGAAGTACTTTTTGATGAAAATCAAAGCCTTTTGTGTGGATTGTTGTTGTTGTTATGTGCTAGTGAGTTATCTGTGACTCACAATGACCTGTCACTCTGAATCCAGACCTGCCCTGACATAGTCTCACTGATTCTGACACACCTACCCCCATGGTCCCAGTTAGCCTTATCAATGTATCTCATCCAGGGTTTTCGTCTACTGCCTTGTCCCTCCACCCTTCCAAGCATGATGTCCTTCAGCAAGGACCAGTCCCTCCTGCCCAAAGTATGTGAAACAAAATCCTAGCCTCCAAAGAAAAACTTGGTTTCACCCTCTCCAAGGCAGATATGTTCAATCCTCTTCTCCAGCACAACTCAAAGGTATCAGTTTTTCTTCTGTCTAGCAAGTAATTGGAAAGACCATGGCCTGGACCAGGCGCACCTTACTCTCTAGACTCACATGGTTGTTTTGGTTGTTTCTCAGCACTCTGGAGAGGTCCCTGACACCAGGTTTTCCCAAAGCAATTTATCTTTTGATTTCCTGACTGCTGGTGTTAAGAGTGTTTATTGTGGAGCTGAGCAAGCAGTAATTGTTAACAACCTCAATCTCTTCTCCATCTATCATGGTGCTGCCAGTTGACCCAGTGGTAAGAATCGTTGTCATCTTGATGTGGACCTTCAATCCATATTGTGGACTGAAGCTCAACATACCCAATTCAGTCCATGTTACTGTGGATTATTGAACATAAAAAAAAAAAAAGTCTTTACACTTGGACCAATAAACATCTTGATAAATTTAGAAAGCACTGCAGTATTGAAGATTTTCATTTTCTTTTGGATCCATAATAAATACCCATGGAAAGAGCAGTCAAGAAATCAAACCCTATGCTGCGTTGCAGCATGAGGCTTAAATTTGTTTTTCAGTTCTTTCAACTTGAGAAATGCAAAACGAGTTCTTCCCTTTTTATTCTCCAATTCCACCTCTCTGCACATTCCATTATAATACTTTGCTTTGTCCTCCCGAGCTGCCCTTTGAAATCGTCTGTTCAGCTCTTTCACTTCAACATGTTTTCCTTTAGATTTGGCTTTTCAATGCTCCAGTACAATCTTTAGAGTTTCTTCTGACATCCATTTCAATTTCTTCTTTCTCCTCTGTTTTTATAATGACTTTTTGATTTCTTATATCATCCTACAACTCATCTGTTCTTCACTCATTGGTATTCAGTGCCTCATATTCTTAAGATGATCATGAAATTCAGATGGAATTTATTCAGGATCATATCTTGTTTCCTGTGGGCTCATTTTCATTTTTTTTCGGTTTCAATTTGAACATATATGTGTTTGATTTATAAGGATGCTCCTTAGAAAGGAGCATGATAGGGAGACTTCTCACCTACTTTAGTCACATTTTTAGGAGGGACCAGTTAGTGAAGGAAGACATCATACTTGATAAGTAGAAAGTCGGGGGCGGGGGGGGTGGGGAGCAGCAATCTTCAAAGAACTGGATTCACACAGGGTCACAAACAATGAGACAAAGATTTTGGGGTTAACCAGGACTGACCAGAGTTTAATTCTATTGTGCATAGAATTAGTATATATCATAACTAACTCAACAGGTCCTAATATACAGTGAAAATGTATCTTCCCCCCCCCCAACCAGTCTGAAATTTTTCTTCAAACTTCTGAGTGTTTCCTATAATCAAAAGAAAAGCTTTGTTTTATAGACCATTTTGAAAGGGGTTTTGCATGTTTTTTTAAGCTTGCTTGTCTAGATGATTAAGACAAACAAGATAACTTTATGCCTCTTTAAGTGCTTCCTCTAAACATGGAAAACCTTTGGAATAGGACTACCAATTACAATTGTTGCAGAAACACCTGTTATGGTGGTTCTTTAACTTCTAACATTGTCCAGTTATCCCTGAGACCAAATCTTCCATTTTATAATTTACACCTTGATCATAAATCCAGCAGGTGCCCTAATTCTCTGATATTCTACCTCAGTTTGTGTAATGATTATACCTCCATTAACATTTTCTCCAAAGTTCTATACAGAATTGTTAGAAATATGATTTAACTGTATTTGTATCATAGCAGGTGCATTCCCCTCCCCTCCCCCACTGTATGGTTTAAAATCTGAAAAGGTGTGTGTCAAGGTTGTATCCTTTCTCCATACCTATTCAGTCTGTATGCTGAGGAAATCAGTTAAAAGCTGCATTCTGTGGAGAAAAAAAATCACATCAGGATTGGATTGGAGGAAGACTCGTCAACAACCTGTGTTATGCAGAGAACACAACCTTGCTTGCAGAAAGTGAAGAGGACTTGAAGCTCTTGGTGCAGAATGTCAAAGATTACAGTCTATTTAAGAAGAAGATTTTCTCAGGGAAAAGAAAGATGGCCATTTTCAAATGGAAAAGGCACACACAACATCCCCCAGAGGCTCTAGAGCAGTCAGTGAATGTCCCGAGTGAGGACATTCTCCAGAAAAATATTTCTGCAGTTGAACATAAATGAAGTTATTTCATGCGTTAATCTTTTTAAATATCCATAAGTGTTTTGTTGAGAAAATGTATTTCATTTTTAGATATTATGCATAAAAAGGATGAGTAATCTTCTCCAGTGCTATTCACTGCCTCTGAAAACCCACTGGAGGGTCAGCGATGGGTCGGTTCCAACTCAGTGGAGAAAAAGAAAAGTTCTGTGTATTGGGGAGGTCTGGTGGCCTCGTGGTAAGGCACTACAATGCCAACTCAAAGGCACCCAGTTCGAATCTACCAGCTGCCCCACGAGAGAAAGATGAGTGATCTCCTATGGGATTTACTGTCTCTAAAAACCTGTTGGAGGGTCAGCTGTGGTTTAGTTCCAACTTGAGAGTCCATAACATAGCAAAATTTGATATTATAGAATGGGCAACCTTCATTTATACATAAGGTCTCCATGAATCAGAGTCAGTTGAACAGCTACTAACAACAATATGTCATTATTAATGATAAATCGAAATTTTGAGCTTAAATCTCCCAAGTCCATTGTTTCTTTCAATATTATATTGGTTCTCAATCTTGACTATATATGGGATACTTATGGAATATTTGAACATTTGCCAAGAACCAACTAATGAATTATTCTCACAGTAGGTTTGTAGTTAGAGGTGAGGGAGGTGCATAGTTGCTTCCAAAAACTAATACTTTAGTAATCATTACTATTACCACCTCTGAAGTAATTGAGTAGATTTGTTAACAGTTATAAAGTTTATATGCAGAGCTATGAAACTAGAAACTATTTATGAAAAGATAAAATAAGGAAAGCATGAGGTAAGAGAAGTTTAATTTCCCATAAATACCAAATATCTGGCAGCCCTAACTCATAAGTGACTCTCTTATTCCATAAACCTTATTAAAATGTAAATTAAAATATAATCTATCCTTTAAAGAGTTGAGTTTTCTATATTAGTACTTAGGGTCAAGGTAAATGTCTTTCAGAATAATTATTGAAGCCTCTTGCTAGCACATAGAGCTAAAACCAGTTAATCATGTGTACAAATTTAGAATAATATTGTACTGCTGAAAAAGTATTTAAGATTTGTTATAATATGAAAAAGTATTTTGTGCCATTATTTTTAAAGGATAAATCTATCCTTGAAGTCTCAATCTCGTTGCCTTCAAGTTGATTCCAACTCTCAGTAATTGTTCTCTCAGCTTTCTGGGGCTATAAATCTTAAAGAGGGGAGATTGTCCATTTTTGGCCCTCCTGGTGACTGATGGATTTGAACCACCCTAGACATGTGGCTTTTTGGCTAACACAACATGTAGCATACTATGCCAGAGCTCCTTAAATCTATCCTGCTACTGCTGTTGTTGTTGCTATGGTTGCTATGTGCCGTTGAGTCGCTTGCAACTCATTGCAACCCTGTGTACCACAGCCCTGAACTCTATCCTAGATATCCCTATTTTAGATATGGAAGGAAATATTTTTCTAGTAACATCTTTTAAACTACAAAGTGGTTTACTGAAATAATCTTTAAAGAGGCTAAATTTTCATCTGCTTGGCATTTATTTGTACCAACATATTCAACGAATGAAGTAGAACAGAAACCATAAATTTCCAAAGAATCCACATTTTTTAGAATTAGACATTTACCAAACACAGTCAGGTTACCAAGGGAAGTGGGTGGTGCCACTTTTCTAGAATGCCTTATCTCGGTGTTGTACAGCTTGGTTCTTTTGTAGCCTAAGTAGCCCTGTGGTCGTCCTCTTTTTGTTTCCTTTTTTTATATAGCATGAGTGCTTACTAAGATTTGCTGCCAGGATTTTTAAAACGTAGATGAAATTCAAAACTTATTAATAACTTATTAGTAAGCACTTGGTATTATGTTGGATTTTCTAGTGAAAAAGAGGTTTCTTCTTAGGCCAAATCCACTTCATCTGCAGTACACACGTTCCTAATTCCGTAACTGCTGGTTTCCTCTAAGACATGCACCTTCTAGCAAGCTGATTGCTCACTCTCCTTTGTGTATTCAACCTCACCCTTTCTCTCTCTATTCTTCTGCTTCTTCACCCTCCAAACGTGTTCAAACCTTTCCATCTTATAGTAATTTGGGGTGGGGTGTTGGTGAGATAAGCTCCCTCAACTTCCCTCCATCTCTGTCTTTTCTGTTTTTTCCTCCAGTTGCTTGCCTGCATCTGGCCTTTCCTCCTTCTGTACTCTGTCCACTACTCATTCATTCCTCAGCCAATATTGTTATCCTTTCACTCCATTCCAAACACAAAGGCTACTTCCAACATCTTCATTTCCACATCTATGGGAACTCTTCTACTGTCATGTATTATCACCTTTCAATAACAATTAACTGCACAGACCACTCAGTATTCTTGGAATAATTTCTTCTTTCCATGTCTTTGGCCTCTATCTGTGACCATTCTATCACAAGTTCCCATTGCTCTCTTATCTTCTGTCCATCTCTTGAATATCCCTCATTCCCAAGGTTTTATTCTCAGCTCACTTGGTATTCATTCTGTCCCTAGATGATTTCATCCGGTCTTGGCTTTAGCCAGTGGGATATTGAAATTGGCTCCCCAGAGCAAACTGTGTGTATCTCCTCTCAACTCACTGTTCGGTAACCAGTGTGTTCATATCTTGATATTGGGTAAGGCAGAATATTTATATCTCATAAATTGGCAAATGCTAGCAATTTGGACCTTCCAAGCTACAAAAAGTTAGTTTAAGAGCATACCACTGCCTTTACCAATTGTGTATATGCTTTTAGGTCCCAAACATGTATTTCAGAATTTTTGAAGCCCCAAAAAATTATTATCAGCAGATTTCTGGCCAACTCTTCTTCAAATGAAACTCTTCGTGTTCCCCTTATTGGCCCTCTCCCACACCTAATTTGATTACTATAACCATGAATCCCTCTTTATTTAGGGAACTCTCGTGGCCTACTGGTAAAGGGCTATGCTTCCAGCATAAAGGTGCATGGTTCGAATCCACTGGCTGTTCTGTCGGAGAAAGTTGGGTAGTTTCCTTCCACATGATTTGCTGTCTCTGAAAACCTACTGGAGGGTCAGCCCTGAGTCAGTTGCAAATTGATGATACATAACAACCACTCTTCTTATGTCACAAAAAATGTTAGCATGGCAATGTATATAATGAAACAGAACAGAATACTTTTTTCTCACATTGTTGAGTTCTGAACAAAGGAGAAATCAGCATAAGAAAGACAGACAAACCCAGAAGTGAGATGAATGCACAAAATACTTGCCATGTAAGTGTAGCCAGCAAGGCCTAGGCAGCTCTGAATACATCTTTGCTTGCATCTGCAGTATCAAAGCCTCTTATCTGCCCAGTCTGCTTCCACTCACTTCTTCCCCACCCACGATTCACCTTTCAGAATGCTTTCTGAGAGATGATTATTATATTCAAACCTGATCTTATCATTCTGCCTTCCTCTTAGCTTGGAAACATTCAGTAAATGAAAGTATGATTAATTCAGCACAATAGGAGAGAGTACAGGTACAGAGTATTCTAGGGGGAAGGAAGATATGCCAGATTCAAATATATTCTCTGTTCTTTTTAGGTGCCATCACATCAACAGCAACTATATGAACACTAGATTGAAACTTTCCTGTAACCTAATGATCTTTGCCATCCTCAAGCCCATTGCTGCACCTTATCTCATTGAGGATCTTCCTCTCTTTCACTGACCCTCTGATTTTCCAAGCATACTATATCAATCCATGAACTGGCCCCTTCTGAAAACAATCCCAAAAGATGTACCATGAGGTTTAACTATCTTTGCCTGTAAGGAACAGCTTGGTTGGACTTCCTTCAAGACAGATTTGTTGTTGTTGTTGTTATTATTTTAGCAGTCTGTGATACTCAGTTCTTCACCAACATCACAATTCGAAGGCATCAGTTCTTCAATCTGCCTTGTTCGTTGTCCAACTTTCACATACATATGGAGCAATTGAAAATACCATCCACTGGGTCAGGTGTACCATATTTTCTAAACTGATTCCTTGCTCTTTAGCACTGTGAAGAAGTCTTTGACAGCAGATTTTTCTTAATGCAATATGTCTTTTGACTTCTTGACTGCTGCTACCATGCGTGTTTATTGATTCAAATAAAATTAAATTGTTGACAACTTCAGTCTTTTCTCCATCTATCATGATAATGCCTATGGGTTCAATAGTGAGACTTTTTGTTTTATGGATCTTGACATGTAATCCATATTGAAGGCTATAGTCTTTGATCTCCTTCTGTAAGTGCTTCAGGTCCTCTTCACTTTCTAGAAGCAAGATTGTGTCATCTGTGTGATGCAGGTAGGATGCTGATGAGTCCACCTTCAATCATGGTGCCACATCCTTCACATAGTCCAGCTTCTGGAATTATGGTCAGCACACAGATTGAAATTATATAGAGGAAAGATGCCACCCTGACATAAATTTTTCTTCATTTTAAACCCTTTTGAAATAATGAGCTGCCCTTTGAAGGCTTCTGATCACCTCTTTTACTTCATCATTTCATTTCTTCATTTTGACTTCTCTCCATTGAAGAGCATGTCTCAGAGTCTCTTCTGACATCCATTTTTGTCATTCTTTCTTGGCTTTTTTAAATGACCTTTTATATTGTTACTGGGTGATGTCCTTGATATCATGCTTATGTTCTTCACCTTCAGTTTGAATCTACATATAAGTAACTGATGGTATACACCACAGTCAGCCTCTGGCTTTATCTGGCTGCTGATGTTGAACTTCTCCACCGTCTCTCTTCACAGATGATGTTGTTATGTGTTGTCAAGTTGGAACTGATCCATTGTTGAATTTCCACTGTGTTTTCAGAGGCTGTAAATCAGATGGTAGAATGTTGCACATCTTTCTCTGGTGGAGTAGCTGGTGGATTTGCTGTCAAGTTGGCTGTACAGCTCCTCACCACTGGGTCACCAGAGATCCTTTATCACAGATGTAACCAATCTGATTCCTATATGTATTCTAAGAAGTGAGGTCCATGTATCTAGATTGTACAAAATTCTGTCATGTGATCTCTGGCCCCATTTCTATCACAAAGTCCATACTTTTCAATGTCTAGTCATTTTTTGTTTCCAACTTTTGCATTCCAGTAATCAGTTATTGTTAATATATTTTTATTACATGTTTAATCAATTTCAGATTGCAAATGCTGGTAGATGTTCTCAGTTTTCTGTGTTGTTGTTATGTACCACTGAGTCTGAACCAAATCTTTAGTGGGTTTTCAGAGGCAGTAAATCACAAGGGAGGAAGAGGTTGCCCGTCTTTGGAGCACAACTCGACAGCATCTAACATCAACATAGAAAGAAGGAGTTGTACTCTTACGATAAACATAATGCCCTAAAATATAATACTTTTAAACTATTCTCTCCCCCATAGACTTCAATGGCATAAACATATTTCATCCATTTGTCCTGGTTGTATATTTTTGGCTGTATTTGACAGCCACTTTATACCATAGGTGAGGCCTTCTAAGCTTGGCCTGAATTTGTCCCTTAATATGTTTATGGTTTTGGGCTTTATGCCTAGGTCTCTCATTCACCTTGAGCTGATTTTTGAGGATGGTGAGATGTGTGGATTCTGCTTCAGCTGTCTGCAGGTAGCAGCCTAGTTTTGCCAGCACCATTGGTTGAAGAGGCTATTGTTTCCCCACTTGATAGATTTTGTTTCCTTGTTGAATATCAAATGACCATAGGTAGATGAAATACAATGTATATTAACTTTGTATACAAACCAATGTAAAATTAAAAATAAATAAAAATTTAAAAAAAAAAGAAAGAAAGAAAGAAGGAGTTGTGCTGTCAGTTCAAATGGATGTGGTTCAGATCAGCCAGCTACTTCTCAGAAGAAAGATGAGCAGTCTCCTTGTGATTTACTGGCCCTCAAAACCCGCTGGAGGGTCAGCCGTGTATCGGCTCTGACTTGATAGTCAACTACATAGAAGAGTGAGAATTTCTAGCTGCTTTTGCAGGTGATCAAATATGCAATAAAAATCCATTCATAATAACTGATGGTAGAGACTCTTTTATTAAACTTGCTTCAAGACAAAGACAAATCATTCAAAAGTGAGGCAAACAATCAGCATAATTCTGAAGGAGTCCACTAAACCGCAGCGCCAGCTTTTTTTTATTCCTTGTACTATAGTGAGAAGTTCATAACTGGTTTTGTTACTTGCTGTTAAGTCAATTCCAACTCAGAGACTCTGCGTGCAACAGGTTGAAATCTTGCCTGGTCCTGCACTACCCTCGCAGTCTCGGCTGTGGTTAAGCCCATTGTTGCAATCACTGTTAGTCCATCTCATTCAACGTCTTCCTTTCACTTCACTGGCTCTCTGCTTTTCCAATTATGATGTCTCCTTCTGTAGAGAACTCTGTTGTCTTAGTTAGTGGTACGGAGTTGCTCTGTCAACCCAAAGACATGCAGTTTGAATCTGCCAGTTACTCTACAGGAGAAAGATAGGCAATCTCCTCTATGTTATTTATTACGTCTGAAAACCTACTGGAGAGTCAGCTTTGTGTTGTTCTGACTTGATGGTCTACAACAACAACATTCCATAGCCTGCCCCTCTATATAACATGTCCAGAGTGTGTGAGCATATTCCTGCCTGTAAGGAGCACCCAGATTGCACTTCTTAAAGACAAAAATGTTCTTTTTGGAAGTCTTCACCAACACCATGATTCAAAGGCAGCCCTGAGTGTGTACGTACATGGCATGAATGGATGGATAGGTAGATGGATGGACGGGTGGGACAACCACTCAACAGTTGTCTAAAACTCTTTCTAAGATTGTCAACAAATTCTAATGAACCTTGCTTTCATCGTCATCTGTAACCAAGTTTAGTTAGAGTTGCAGTATGGAGTGGAAGTGAAAGATGTGAACATGTATAACTTTGAACTGTATAAACAAAATTCTTGCCTTGAGAACTACTCTTTGTGGTTCAACAAGTCTTGAATCTGTTAAGCTTTCTGGGAGGAGCTCAAGGCCTTGCCTTTTCAGTCAGCCTTTTACTAAACACATCAAAGAACTCTGTCACTTGATGGTTCGTTTGCTTTACAGATTGCCAGAGGCCCAGGCAAAAGGTCACAATTAAAGGAGCTGTATGTTTCTCATAGTCTCTTGCTCATTGGTGAGGGGAGAATCCTCCTCACTTCATCACATCATTGAACAAATGCATCCAGATAATTCTACTAGATCTTTACGACAAACAAGCAAAAACAACTCCTTGTACCATTCTATATGTTTATTGTTTCAGTGCCACAGAGTCCATTTAATACTCATAGAAAGGTGGCTCTAGACTCCAGCACAGGGGCTCTTCATCCTAGTTAATAAAAACTGAAAAAGAAAGAGCAGTAACTGGACTCCACTTCCAGAAAACTAATTGGAACCATCAAAACCCAAAACTCATTGCCATCAAGTCAATTCTGAAAAGCTGCACTTGGAAAATACCTGTTGAGTGCCTTTACTGAGGAATTCCAGTCAAGGCATAAATGGCATTGCTGAAAGTTGCCTAAAGCTGCCCTCCTCTACAAAAGAAAGGTACCTTTTTATCCACCGAGAAACACAGGCTCCTTGTTTTTTTAAAAAAACGAAACCACAAACCAAAACCCATAAACTAAATAAAAACAATACTGAAAAATTAAAATTATACTTCTAAAAGTGAAAGTTACCACCTCCCACACACACTGCTCCCCTAAAGCACGTTGTTTACAGTTTTATATTTAGTTTGAAGCATTTTATGATGTATATTATTTGTATATAATAGACAGTTGAAAAATGTATTACTAGGTAACTGGGTTGTATATAAACATGTAATCAAAGTCTTGGGTTGCCCTATGGCAAGACACCTGTTAGTGTTAACTAGATGAAGGTGCAGACTACATGTTTATAATATAACTTAGTCACTGAGTGATAGATTTTTGAAAGTGCCTCTTGGGAAAAGCCCTGCATTTTGCACCCTCTCACACATATACCTGTCTTTCTTAAAAATGTGGTCTTCTTATACCTTCTCTTAAAGAAATTTAGTTATTTTAGAGGTCAGAGTTCCCAAAATTGGTTTAAATTGTTTGAAGCGCTGATAAGTTTGGGATTACCCACGCCCTCTCCAGGGAGCTGTAGGGGCATAGACGATAGGGAATTGTGATAACCTAAAGGCTGACCTTCTCTGGTGCTTTGAATCCGCTAGAGCCTCTGAAAGAGAAAGATGGGCCGTCTCCTCCCATGCAGTTTAGGGCATTGGAAGCCCAGTGGAGCGGTCAGCTATGAGTTAGCGGGACAGTAATGAGAGAGACACCCTCTCAGGTGTTTGAAAACACATTAGTTCGACTGTGATAGCTAAGTCCAGCCCTCTTCCTATTTTTATAATGTTTTCTCAGAACACAGTTATGCTCATTCATTTATATTTGGTGTATAGCTATTTTATGTTAAAATTTCAGGGGTGAATAATTAACGACAAGTTATACAACAAACAAAACTTAAAATATTTACTGTCCCTTTAGCGGAAAAGTTTCCCGAGGCCTAGACTAATTCATCAAAATGATTAAACCATCTGAACTAATAATCTAATCCAATGTGTGAGAATGTGGTAATCCTAGGATTTTAAGTTCCTAGTTAAAAAAAGAGGAAGCTTTGGTGGCATTGCCCATAGTCTGTGCAAGATCCACGGATGAGGCCTCTTTACAGTTTGAAGTACCAACCTCTTTGAAAGAAAAATGGACAGCCTCTTCCTGTGAGATTTACAGCCAGAAACCTGCTGGTGGGTTAGCTATGAGTCCGTTCCAACTCAGTGGCAATGAGTTTTTCAAATCTGAGCTAAAGAAAGAGTGGGACTATACATGTGTGATTGATTTTTGTAGGAAGAATGTCTGCCAGGTTGCTAGTAGGCAGTGTGGAGGAGAAACAAGTTCTATCTAGTTGGATCCTGCCTTCTTGTTAGACAAGTTTCATTTTTTTCCTCTTTCTTTTCTATCCCCTCCCAAGAACAATGTTTGTGGCAGATTGGCCAAGGTTACAGAATACCTGTACGTTGGATCTTCTACATTTAACAAGTCTGTCCTGCCTTTTCTGCCAAGCCTCATAAATTATTTGACTCAACAATTAAAGGGCTGGGCACCTTGTTGAGTGCTGTTCCAGGTGCAGTGGGGTGATCCCCAAGGTAAGGGACTGCATACATTGTCAGTTTTGAGAGAAGCACCACAAAGAATTGGGCTTGCGAGTCCACTGAGCTCATCTGTTTTCCCTCAATCCTAATTTTTACAGGGGACACCCCTTTCCATTATGGATCGTTCAGTGACCGGTATTTGAGTTTTCGCCGACCAGTTCTGGAAGGATGCAGTTTAGGCAGAGGCTCACCTGGAATGAGCGGTCCTGACCTCTGTCTCTAACAGGGCGCTCTGTTGGGGGAGTCCATGGAGAGTTACACTGTGAATGCAAAGGCCTTGCCTCTCTGACTGTTCAATCCACAGTGACTCTACAGGTAGAAGATGAGTGGTCTCCTCCTGTTTGGATTTCCATCTTAGAAACCCACTGAACAACAGCTATGAGTCAGTTTCCACACAAAGGCAGTAAGTAGTGAGTAGTATGTCTGTCTCTAAGAGAATTTGTCCTTTGGATAGAACTAGTTATATCTGAACTCACAAACTTGTATCTCTTGGGTAAAGAGGACTGACTGGACCTGTTCAGTTAGACCATCATTTTTCATGTATGAATTGGTTGAAGTTTGGATCACTTTCCCTCCCCCACATCATTTGCATTCTTTGAAGCTCCTTCTTGCTCAAAACATTGTCACTTCAAGAATATAGCTATTAATTAATACATCATTATCCCTGGGTGAGGATATTCTGTTAAATTTACGTAATTTATACTGTATTATCCCTAAAGATCACAGGTGTGATTATTCACATTTGCTAGAAACACAAATTGCTACCTGTCCCCACCTCTTTTTTCTTTCTTTCTTGTATTCACAGGATTTGAACACAACTACAAAGAGTAGAGATGGAGGCAGGAGGGGGCAAATTCACATAACCCAGATAGTTGAGTATAAAGAAAGCTGATTTTGTGTCTCACTTGTATAACTAAATACTTATCTGCCCATCATCATATGGGTGTATTCGCTCTGAATTTTAAATTATGAAATTGGAGAACTGGGAGGGTCATGGAGGATTATCTAATTGTGCAGATGTGGAAAGAGAGCCTATAGATCTGGAGTGACTTCTCAAGATGATGACAGTCACTGAGACCTTCAGGCCTTCAGACTAGATGACTTAATCTATAGTTACATATCCCACCCATAACACATTTTTTCCTCTAAAGCATAATTTAAACAAAAGTTTGGGTTCACATTGCTGTGTCTGATGAATATGTGTGTGTTCTGAGTCTCTCTCTGCTGTCTGCAAATCAGACATTCTTGCTGGGTTGCATCAGAGTGCAGGCGACATGATTGATGTAGAAAGGGCAGAGGAAGGATGATGTAATGGCTTGTGCAGCATTTACCTGTGAATTATCTCTAGCTGTGGACTGCTTGGTGTCTGTGTGACTCATGGACTGAGGCACTGCCATCCTCTGTTATTCAGCACTGCAGCCTCACACTTACCTCACTCAGTGTTTCTCTCGTTTTGCCACATCTGATTACAAGAGCCTTTGTTAAAGCCCACGTTTAAGAAGCCATAAGGAGTGGACTTTGTACCAGTGACCATGTGGAGAAAAGAAGTGTTTGAAAAGGAAAATTACTTATGCACTTGGTCCTATCAGTTTGGTGTCTTTCTCAACATAGTTCTGTAAATATTTGCAGGAAAGTTTTACGCCTTCTGATGGCATGTTCTGTCTCTCAGCTTCAATACAAGAAGTTCCTAGTAAGCAGTCCTCATGTACTAAAGACCTACCATAAGCCAGTGAACATAATAGCTGCACTCACATGCATTCTTTCTTGCAGCCCAGTGAAGTAGTTACTGGTGGTATCCATTTGAGAGGTGAAGGCCCTAACCCAGTGTAAGTGATTTCCTGTGGCTCACTGAGTTGTTATATGTCAGAGTTGGAATTAGTATCCTGGATACTTGATACTAAGTGCAGTACCTTTTCTGCTTTATCATGAATGTCTTTGTTTTATGTATCCAATGAGTATTTACAAGAAAAATGCACAGTTCTCTCCAGTTGATCTGTGTATTTGATCTAGTATCTGAACCTAAAACTAAACCCATTGCCCTGGAGTCAATTTCAACTCTTAGAAATCCTCTCCGACAATATAGACTGTCTCATAGAGTTTCCAAAACTGTAAATCTTCACAGAAGGAAACATGACCTCATTCTCCTGTGTAGTAACTGGTAGATTTGAAGTGCTAACATTTGCTTAGCAGCCAAGCCTTAAACACCAGCCATCAAGGCTCCTTGATCTGGTATCTATCTAGTATCTGCCCTGTTTTCCCTTGGGATGCTTGGCATCGAGAGAACAGGTGTGTGTATATTGAACAATAACTACAGTAACTATTTCAACTCTTTTGGTTAAATTATGTCATACAAACATTTCATTTGTATAAACAATAACTGATCAGCAAAATAATACTGTAATAATTTACATGTGCAGACAAGTCCATCAGGTGCTAGTCAATGATGCTATGCCCTGGAGTAAACCAGAGACGGGAGATGTGTGTGTGCTATTGTCTCAGTCTGTCAGCTTGACCTAGCCGGGCATAAGCAAAGATCCATTGAGGTTCAACAGTCCTTACTAGAAATGCCAATTCCTTCATAATACCAAATTCTTTCATATTCAAGGAAGTGTGTCACAGCCAGGGCACCTCCCTTTATTTCCTGTATTTGTGTAGCTTATAACACCTTGCATTGTTAAAAGTGAAATCTTGTTGGCGATAATGTTTCTTTTTCTCAGATTGCTCACTTCACATTTTTTGGCTTCTATTCAGTGTGAGCTACAGGAGACAGCTTGACTGTTGTCACTGGGAAGCAGGCTGCTTTGGAGATGATGAAACTGGGGGTGGGGTGAGTTGAAGTGGAGAGGTTATAAGGAGCCCATTTAGGGTAGAATCTTTCGGTGTTGACCTCTCAACCCCGCTACATAAGAATCTCCTTCAGTGTTAGTTAAGAATGTGAATTCCAGGACCCTTCCCTATAACAACAAAGCATAAGATGTGCCCAAATTGCATAGGATGCAACCCGGGAATATACAGAGCAATAAACATTCGTAAGGATTTTTATGAAGCCTGAAATTTAAAACCACTGATCTCAGAAATGCATACCACGTTCTAGAAGAGAAACCTTTTAACAAACTGAGTTGTCATCATTTTAAGTTTACATTTCATGAATATAAAATATGACCAGGAGTATTTGTTTTAATGAAATTTTCTAAACCTCTCTGAGAAGCTTTATGAGAAAAAATATAAATACAAGGTCCATGTAGAATGTTAACAGTAGTAATAAATTAAGCTCACTTGGGAAGAAGAGATTGTTAGAATTCAGAAAGGCCATGTGAAATTACTACAAAGGAAGAAGAAGCAAGGAAAGTAGGGAAGAGTGCAGAGAGAAACTTTCCTTGCCTTTGAAGAGCTTAATTCTTTCTTCTGTTGTTTCCAAAATGCAGCTGCTTTCTACCCACAGTGCCTCTGCCTCTAATCAGATGTCCTGTTTATTCCTACATTCCTCTTCAGGTGTAATTCTTATACAGAGCCAGAAAGGAAAATGGTAGCCAAGAGAAAAGCAATGGATAGGAAAGCATGTAGAAAAGAGAAGAGCAAGGTGGTGGTGGTGGTGGTGGTTCTTGTTCTTGTTGTTATGTGCCATCTAGTCACCTGCAACTCATAGCGACCCTGTCTATGTGCAGCAGCTCTGAACCCTGCCCTGAGCCAGTCTCACTAATTTTGACACACCAGTCCCCATCACACCAGTTCTGTATCAATCCATTTCATCTGGGGTCTTCCTCACCTGAGCTGTCCCTCCACCCTTTTGAGCATGATGTCCTTCTCCAAGAACCAGTCTCTCCTGGCCATATGCCCAAAGTATGTGAGATAGAGCTTCAAAATCCCAACTTTCAAGGAGAAATTTGATTTTACTCTCTCCAAGACAGACCTGTTTGTTTCCTTGGCAGTTGCTGAGTTCTAAAAAGTCTTATAGTCTTAAGAAAATGCTATTAACTATGGATGTCTGGGTAAAGCCATTTGTTGTAATTATAAAACTCCAAGAGTTATATGGGTTAATAAGAGACACTGGTTCCAACTCTACTGCCCTTTTTAAAACAATTTAAGAAACTGGATCTAGTCTCTTTAATCCTTATCTCATCTTTGACTCTTTTTCTAAATTTTGTTTATGTTGTCTTTCAATTGTTTCTCCTTGTATAAATTATCTCTGTGAATAATCTGCCCACTTGTTCTTGACAGAAACTTTCATGTGCTTTGAGTGTTTTCTACAACACTCTCTATTTCTTCCATCCCATAATTATTAGTACTACTCATAGATAGATAAATGAGTCCTACCTTTCACCCTATTTCAAGAAGTGATCATATATAATTTTCTGTACTCTAAAGGAGCCTGTTTAATTTGCTTTTTCTTTTACATAGTCCTAGAAAGCCAGCATTCAAATCACAGAAGTTTTATTTTACTCTTTGAATTTTGTTTTATTGAAACTCAGCTTTGGAATGATGAGAATCCAACTTGTTTATCTTATATCTTTTCTTCCCCCAAGGAAATTCCAACTTGGGGTGCACTTGGCCTTCAGCACAGTGAGTCTAGAATTTGCTAGTTAAGAAACTAAAGGAAAGAACAAATGTTCCTGACTCTATGTGGAATTTATTTTTAATCAGATAATCAAATTAATAATTGTGTGTCAGCCAAAATAAGCACGCATTCTTGATGAATAGAATGATGATGCATTATCTTGAGCTGCTTATCACTAAACCAAAGCTTTTAAAAAGGAGCCATCTCTGATGTGTATTGTGAGGGATTTAAAAAAACAAAACAAAACATAAAAACCACACACACAAAATAACCTAAGCTTTTTCTTAGAGTATTTTTGTTTGATTTTGTTTATGTGCTCTTTATTTAAAACCTGAGTATAATTCTTTATTTTACTGACATTCGTAGTGACTACTGCTATTTTCTATGTGAGATTCACACCATCTTGTGGCCTATAATTTTCCCTGATATGCCACTTTTCTTCTGTTTGGGGCATTCATTAACCTAGTGCCAAATGGATGGAAAAGGAGACGTCACCTGTCATTATCTCATATAAAAGCCTATTTTTCTCTTCCTTTTTTTCTTCCTGGTGACTGGGAGTCATTCGCTGATTTAAGTCTCACAGATTCTCCCTTTTTATTCTCTCATTGATTTGAATTTTCATTTGAGTAGAAGACTACACCCTAAAGTAGAGCAGAGCCTCAATTTTGTGTCTACAAAATTGGCTTTTACCAAGTTTGACAACTACGGCTTAAGAAATAAAGCCTTCTGGAAAAACTCATGTTAATACATTTCTCACCACAACGTAAAACAATGGAAGACAAATCATGAAGGATGCAGAAGTCCAGTTGGGAGAAATCAATGAGTGAGCCATTCATTATACAGAGTAAAGAGTTAGGGACAAAGTCAACTCTCTGTTGAGGAGCTGAGGCACAGTGAGGCCTAGTATTGGCCTAGAAAATGTACAGATTTTATTCTAATGGGAACTCAAAGCGTTGTCTCCAAGTGCTTTAAATAAGAGAAATGCTTCGCCGATATAAGCCATAGTGTGGTATGTTATTGTTATATGCTATCGAGTCAGAACTGACTCATAGCTGACCCTTTTCAAAGGCAATACATCGCATGGGAGGAGATTGCTCATCTTTCTCCCACAGAGCGCCAGGTAGATTAAAACTATGTACCTTTGGGTTGGCAGCACAGTTCCTTAACACTAAGCCACCAGAACTCCCTTATAGTACTGTATAGGCAAAAATGAGTCTTTTTACTGTGGCTTTTGGAGTCCAGTTAGATTACTTGAGAAAGATGTAGTAGTCATCAGCTTTTACATGACTAATGGTGGGAAGGGAGCTGAGGGGCAAAATCTGACTTCCGAGAGAGTAGAGAAAAAGATGTGATGTTTTGGCCAGTGTACTCTAATAACCTTCCTCCCATTTGTTACTATATAAAAGAAAAGGTTGCGGGGTGGAGAAGGAACCCACTGCCCTGAAATTGCTTGACTCATTGTGACCCTCCATTGGTTTCCTCGGCTGTACATCATAACTGGAAGAAATAACCCATCTTTTCCCCACAGAGCTGCTAGTGGATTCAACCTGCCACAGACTCTCTGAGTGAGTTAGCAGTGCAGCTCACTCCAGACTCTGCCTCCCCAGCACTAGCTTGTTAGCATTCCAAGTAGCTAGGCCGTACTTTGCTTGCAACTTGAGAAACTGAGGGCTCCATTAGGGAATTTGAGGTTGGGATTGGTTTCCCCAGTACAGCCTTGTCTGGGACCTATTCACTGGGTGTTGCCCACCTCATCTACTAAGTTGGCATAACATTTCTCACCTTCCTGCTGTTTGTACTAACATAATTACCAAAAAATTGCTGCTGCTCTTGGAGATAATCTCTTTTCTCACATCTGGGTTTATGTCTCTCGGGCAGGTTGCTTAGGCAGTGGGGAGGAAGGAGCCTTTCCATAAAGTTAAGGTCCTTCCTGATAAAGGTAACTACTCCACCCCTTCTTCCCAGTTGCTTCCTCTGCCAGCAATAGCATAGACTTGAGCCAGTGCCAAATGTTTTAATACCATAAGGACTCACTTGATAAAGGCTGTTCATGGCAAAGAAAAAAAAAAGTAAGCTTAGAGTTCCGAAACGAAAATTTTCCAAGATTTCCATATGAGATGCTGCCAGGGCACCCTAGATCTAATTGTTACCATGTGTTTGCTGTAGTCGTTGGTACCTTGCAATTCTCATTCACCAGAGCTTGCAGAGATTAGAAATTTCAGGAAATGCTGGCCAAGTCAAGATGGAAATCTACTGTAACTACAGAGAATTTGGTCTTTGACACGAAAAGGGACAATGGCAAAGACAGAAAACAACTGTGGGATTAATACTGTGATCTTTCCAAATAATTAAGTAATTATAGGTCTGTTAGTCAGCAGCATTTAGTGTTGTACTTTGTTGTTCTGTTAATGCTTTGCATGTGTTTAGTAGCCTTGCTTCCTGTGGTATCAATTCTGAACCAGAAGAAGGATTTTTTTTCCTTACTTTGGCTATTATATTTTGCACAGAAAATTAGCAGAGCAGCAGAAGACCCAACCCTGCATAGTAGCTGTCTGTCTGACTAGTCAAAGCAAAATGGCTTCATAGATCCCTGGGCATTGGTGACAATAATGACAATGTAGTTCGTTCTGAGACCTAGACTACCCATTAATCTAGGAACAATACATTTTTCACTATTTTGCTGAGAGTCGCTTTCAGATCTCATATGCTATGCTAATTTCGGCTTCATCAAACCTTTCCCGTGGATTGCTAATGAATAATACAATTGACTGGTATAAAAGAGAATGAAAATGAAAGGCAAAGAATCTGTTGTTGTTCTTTAATATTGAGTTAGAACCAATTTGTAGCTGATCCTCCAGAAGAACTTCAGAGGCAGTAAATGACATGGTAGGAGATTGCTCATGTTTCTCCTACAGAGCAGCTGGGAGATTCGAACCACCTGCCTTAGAGTTGGTGGTGCAACTTCTTACCATTAAGCCACCAAAGCTCACAAAAGATCTTTAGACTTTAAATATTAGGTCACCATTCCTAAGTAATAATTCAAATTGAATGCATGTGTCTATGTATTTTTAGGAATGCCTGTGCTTTAACCTGACCATTCAAAAACTGCCTCCCATTTATAGAATGAATAGATTTAAACCAAACCTATAACATTACTGAAGAACTTAACATTCGCCTTCAGACATATCTTTTCCTGAAGCAAGATGGTGGCTAATGTGTTTCCACTTGGACAGCTATTAGGTGATTTCACTGAGGGACTTGGGTCTTACAGTAAGAGTAATACTAACGATAGCTCTAAAGCAGGAACAAGACTGCCTGCCCCTGTTAGCAGCCTGAGCAGTCAAAGACATTAATGGACCATGAAAACTAGAGAGCCAGGGTAACTGTGGGTCACAGCTAACATACATAGCCAAGCACAGTATAGAGAAAACTTTCATCACCTCCACTACACTGAGTCCTTTTCTCTTGATAGAGCAAGCTCTTAATATTCCCAGGTTGTTAATCTGGCACCTTTCATGAACATCAGTGTTCACTTTGGGAAATAAAAAAGCAAACACCCAAAGCATCTAAGTGTTAAAGGGGAAAGAAAATCAACAGAGGAAATTACAGTAGCACTTGATACAGTGGCACATTTTTCTTGAGCTATGTGAGGCTAAGATATTTGAGAGTTTGCAGCTTTGACAGTCTCTTTAAGACAGTAACCAGAGAGAGGTCTTGGGAGTTCAGGTGGCACTTATATGCTGTCACATTTCAACTGTGGCCTTTATAAGGATTATCTATTCATGTTTTCAGAACCAGACACTGGTTTTGAAATACATGTAAGAGCTAAGTGATTTGAAAATAAGTATCACTTCCTTTCTCCATTGCTTTTGCTCTGTGTTGGCAGTTTCCTTTCCAACTCTAATTACTGTTTGTAAGGGAATCACGGTTTTCCTAGCCTGCTGTAGTTTCCGTTCGTCTTGGTTTATCAACCCATTGTTAAGATATCTGCCATGTCTTTTGGAACCAAGTAGTTGGTAGAGTACGATGCAAAGTTTTCACTCCTTTCTTTCTCTCTTATTTTTAGGTAAGTTACTTGACTGGGAAGGCTTCTCATTTGATGGAAATTTCCATTTGGTAATGTACTACTATTTTTGTCAAATGATGTAAAGCTTTTGTTTTTTTTTAATTCCTCAATGTGTATTTTCCCATAACATTGATCTTCATAGTGTACTGAGTTTGGAAGGCAAGGAGAGATGGAGAAAGCAGGGAGGAGACGTTGGAAACAAACATATAATGAAGTAAATGTCAAGCATATGACCAAATAGATGTCAAAAAGCATTCTTGACATTTACCTGTTTTGTAGCTATCTCTTTTTATTAGTTTTCATTTTTATCACTTTGAGAAGTAGAAGAGATATATTTAGCTACATTTAGAGAGGACTGAACTTCCTTCCAGAGAATCCA
Source organism: Elephantulus edwardii (assembly GCF_000299155.1). Taxonomy (NCBI): domain Eukaryota; kingdom Metazoa; phylum Chordata; class Mammalia; order Macroscelidea; family Macroscelididae; genus Elephantulus; species Elephantulus edwardii. The sequence continues at coordinate 14,359,907 of NW_006399835.1, read as the reverse complement.
ACCAAATTTAGAGCTGTGACATTCTAACTGTATTTGGTAAAAATCTGGTGTTCCTTCAGATGTTGAGAAAAACATTCTGTATCACCAGAGAGCTTATCTTTTGAATCATAGCTTGAGTATTTAGGTATTTGTACAACTGAAAAAAACAGTTCTAAATATGGTGGTAGCTGTTGTATGCTGTCAAGCTGATTCTGACTCAGAAAGACCCTGTAAGACTCTATGGGAGCAAATGGTCAGTCGTTTCTCCCATAGTTAGCAACCAAGTGTTCAGTTAGCTGAGTGCTTAACCATTGCACCTTCAAGACTCCTTGTATTGTTAAATAAAAGAAGCAGAATGCACAATTTTGAAAGCAGGAACCCATTGTGTGTTGCGAGGGTTTGTGGTTCATAATGAAAGAGGATAGAAACTCCCCGCAGTGATCCCTGTGAGAGGGGCTCAAGGCCCGTAACAGCAGCTTGTCTCTGCTGATTCTGGATCTTTTCACCAGTCGAAGAGTATCTCTGTTTGGTGTACTTTCTGCAGAGGTAGATCACGGAACTCAGCAATTCTGGGGGGAGCTTGTGTCTCTTTCTAGGCATATGCTGTTGTCGGGTGCTGTGGTGTAAGCTCTGACGCATTGTGTCCCTACTGTGTACTACAGATTGAAATTCTACCTGGTTCTGTAAAAAGTCTTGTTAGTTATTATTATGTTGAGTAACAGGTAACCAAAGACTAAATCTTACTCCCATCCTCGTGTTTTTTTCCCCCCAAAATGTTTCTTAAATGAAATTGCATTTGGGTATGTAGAGACTAATTAGAAGAGAAAAAAAAAAATACCTTAAGATACTCACAAAACCAATTGCATTTCCTGTTCCATTGTCTTTTCCCCCTTGCCAGTTTGTTTTTGTTTTTTTGTTTGTTTGTTTGTTTTTGTGGTTTTTTTTTAAGATAATGCCAAGTTTAATCTGCCAAATATACAGGTTGAGTTTGTAGAGCGTGTTTGCCTGGGTGCTGCACAGTAAACAGAGGTTTCCTGAAATGACTGATGGGTAGGATTAACAAGGGGCCCTGGTCAGGTGGGTGGGTGGGTGGAGGGCAAGGAAGGGAAGTGCTGGGACCCTCGGGAACCCAGGACACAGCCCCTCTCATGAGCGAGCACCCAGGCAACACAGACTGGGGCTGGATGTCATAAACTGGTCAGCAGCCACCCCAGGCCCGCACAACTGCCACTACCGTGCAATCTACTGGACGAACGGAAGCTCTTCTCACCCCACCTCCCTGGAGCCCGAGGGCTCTGAATTCCAAACCCAGCAAAAACATTCAAATGGTTACATAGGAAATGCTTTCCTGCATCTTTCTGTCTCAAAGATGGCAGCCGCTCCCTCCCCCCAGACCCCCCCACCCACGATCCCCCAAAACGATTTCTGTGCCAAGATGAAAGGGCCACCCCAGGCCGCGGGGGGGCTCCTAGCCATGAGGGGCTGCTGCAGCGGCACCAGGGCACAGGGTGGGCCGCACGCGGAGGTCCTGGCGTCACAGCCCGGGCCTGGTATCTCCTCTCCCCTTGACCACTGTTACTTGTTCAAGGAGAGCGACTGCATTCGTTTTCCTGACAAAGTCGCATCGTCTTTTGCTTTCCGTTCCTCTTCTTTCTTTCTTGCAGCTTCTTCCCGCTGTTTCCGGATGATTGCCAGCCGGGCCAGGTCAGCCTTGGCCTGCTCTGTCTTCCCAGCTAAATGCATCTTCATGTAACGCTCCTTGGCTTTCTGCGTCTCGATCTCTTCTTGTTCTCTCCTCGAGAGCTCCTTCGGCCCGTCCAGATCGAGCTGTGTGATCTTTTTGGTTGTCTGTGCCACCCGGTTGGGGTTCTCAATGTCGATGAGCCCTTCCACACCTTTGTGTTTTTGCTGGTAGTCATCATCATCCTCTTCGCTCTCGTCTGAGTCTAGAGATTTCTTCTCCTTTTTGGGGTCACCTGTAGCTCCATCTCCACCTTCTTCTTGTTCCTCTTCTTCCCTGGCCTTCTGCTTCTCAGCCTGCAGCTGCGCGTCGATCTCCTCTGGGCTCGTGTACTGCCGTGCCCGGCCTTTATGGCCACCTTTCCTCCCTCCTTTAGGCATCGCGGCTCCAGTGGGTGCTGCGGCGGTGCCTCGAGATGACACCGGAACCGCCCTTGCCAGTTTTTAATTTTTAAACGCAGACCCTGGTATTTGTAGTTCTAAACACTGTTTAGACTTTGATATTGTTGTTTTGTACTATCAAGTCGGAAACAACTCATAGCTGACCTTCCAGCAGGTTTTCAGGTGAATCACACAAGAGGAAATGGCCCATTTTTCTCTCACTGAACCACTGGTAGATTTGAACTTTGTACCTCTTATATTGGCAGCACAATTCTTTACCACTAAGCCATGAGAGCTTATTTATTGTTGCTGATTAAGAATAGTCATAGTTCTTAGATCTCGGGTGAAACCATGATAGAATAAGATTGACATTTGTTTTTAAAAGTTTAGTGCTTGAAGTAGAGTTTCTTCCTGAACTGGTGTCTAGAGCATTTAGGTTGGTGAACATTTCTGTTCTGTGCTTTGGGTTAAAGAAATGAGCTGATGAATGAGTGAGTGTATCCGTACGAATACTGTTGTGTTAGTTGTAGTGAGGAACCATTCAATTCACTATGACTCATAGTGACCTGATGAGCAACGGCTCTGATCCATGGCCTGCCTCGTGCTGTGTTCTTGATCTCTATGCCCGCACTCACTGTTACAGTCACTGTTCCAATCTTGTCTTCTTTTGTGGGTCTTTCATTAATATTAGATTCTTTAAAATAGCGAATTTCTAAGTACATCTACCTTGTGTTTGGCAACAAATGTTATGCTAGAGCTTCCTTCTCATGCTGAGATTTTGCTAATATAAGTCCTGTAGCAATAATCGTATATCTATGTTAAACTTCCTTTTAAAACTTTGGGGGAGGATGGTAGGGAGAGAGCAAGGGGGAATGTACAATATCTTTTAACTCAAAGTATTCATTATGGAAAAAAAAGTGTTGGTTGAACATAAGTTGAATTTTTAACATATTCAGTTATTTTTCATGAAAAATGGCAATGTATCTACTAAAGTTTATTTCTGATTCTTTTATATATTTACACTAGAAGTAAGCTTAGTGAAATCAGTATCTTGTCAATCATTCTTAAGATCGGGCAAATATATGTTTCATAATAATTAATTAACTTCAGTACTTTTTTCTTTTCTCAGAATCTCTAGTTTTCTTGTGTTAGTAAAAGCTAAAAACAAAATCAAGCACACAGTCCCTCTATTTTCCAAGAAATTTGTCGTCTAGTTCAAGTTCTAGCATTCTAGTATGGTATTTCCTTGCTAACAGAAAATGAGGAGCCCTTTGAGGAATATATGCTGTGTAGTAAAGGATAGAACTGAAACCATATTAAATTCTTAAGGGTTAAATTCTCCTAATACTCAAGACAGGTAGAAGTTTTGATACTTAAGGAGGAATTTTACATTCCCTCTCCAAACCGAATTATTTGCTGTTAGTTTAGCTGAACTGCCATCAGAAAAGGCAGACACATACAATTTCTACAATTACAAAAGGAGTTGATACCAGGTTTTCTAGAATAAGTTGCCAGTGATGGACTGATTTCTAGATCCCCTAAGCTGATTCTAACAGCAGTCCATTTGGAGGCCAATAAATTACATTAGATAAAATATGCTGAGAATGTTTTAAATTGAATTAAAAAAATAAAATTGGCCTTGTTCTTTTTCTTCCTTACCTTAAACAAGCTGCTTACAAAACATTTGAAAAGTATTTGTAAGCATTCTTAGTGTGGAGTTTATTGCTTATAGAATTCTGACAGTCCTTGAAAATTAATACTGAGGTAATTGAAGCAAAAGGTGCTCCAGCTAGTGCTTAAATTCACTATCTTGGAATTTGTTTGCTTTCCCTCTGCCAAAAGCCTTGTGAAGATGGACTGTTGTGTTGGCTTCTGTTCATTGTACCTGTAGAATTTGTCACAGCACGTGATACACAGTAAGCACTGACAGAATAGCCATTAAATGAGGAGGATTGTAACATGTAAAATCTCATTGTCCTGTAGTGGTTCCGAGAAATGAGATCAGCCCTGTTGTGTGACAGGCTGCTGATGAAGAAGTAGGTAGTTTGAATCCACTTTCCACTCCATAGGAGAAAGATGAGGCCCTCTTCTCCCATTAAGATTTACAGACTCAGAAACCTCATAGAGGGTGCCATGAATCAGAACCAACTTGAGGTTGGGGGTTTTTCCCTTTTAGTTTTTTTTGTTTCATTGATGTACAGATAGTCCCTGGCTTACAATGGAGTTCCTGTCCAGTAGCTTCATCATTAAGTCAGTTCTAATGTAAGTAGGATATTTGATTTTTAAAATGTTATTTAAAAAAAGTTATCATCATTATTGTCTTTTAAAACTAAAATCTTTATAAATCATAACATTGAGAATGATACCGTCAACAAATTATGCCCTGAAACATTATGTTTAGTATATATTACTAACGAGAGGATACATATTTTTTAAAACTCCTAAGAAAGACCATTATAAATTCAGTTCATCTTAACTGCAGCACATTGTAAGTTAAACCTCCTGTGTACATGTGGAGGGCATATAATACAATGATTTGCAGTTGATGACATCTTGTACCTGATTTGAAAGCTATAGTTGTTTGCATTCCTTAGTCCCTCCTAGCTATTAAGCAAATCTACACATGATATTTAATCACTACCTAGAGCTTGTTCCGTGAACATGACATAAGGATATAGAGAATGTATAAAACACACTAAGGAATCCCTCTTCTGCATTCCAAGTATATTCCTATCTAAAATTCAGGCTGTACCTCTCCTGGATCACCCTAGATTTGCTTAACTGACAAGGTCTCATAGCCCAGTTCCTTTGTTTTCTTAATATATAAAAGCTCCGAGGGCTTCTGCTCATCTTCATCTGATTTTTTTAAAAAAAATATCCTTCTCTAAAAATTTCATACTTACCAGGTGTATTAGATTTATAACAACTGCCTAAAGTTATCTTTTTTTAATTATGCCTACAACCTTCTTACTGTTTGATTTATAACCTTATTCTGATTTCATCTTCTGTTTAGAGCTTGAAGTTCACTTAATATTTTCTACAAGTGTGTCATATTTTATGGAAACAGACCCATTGATAGTCAGAAATCATCAGTACAAGGGTTAATGGGATTCTTTCTCCAATGCTACCCTTTTAAATAACTAAATGCTGCCTGCAATGTGATCCTGTGTTGTGACTTAGTGAATAGTGACCTTGTATGAATTATGAAATTAGAATTATATATGTAATTCAATTTCTAGAACAGGAATGATGAGCATGAGAGATGAAGCCTTTGAAAACCCAGCCATAATGTCCATCGGCATTTTGAAAGTGTGTCCTCTGGACACTACTCCTCTGGGATGGCCTACAAAAAGTTAATTAAATTTAGGACAAATATCCATCAATATATTTTAGATGTACAGTATAAATAAGATAACCTGGCAAACAAGGAAGAAGTGGGTGAAGTGTTATTTCTTTGTGAATTTTGAAAGTAATGTTATAGAATAAAATATGTGGGCATGGTTGAATTAAAAAATTAAGTTTGCTTTGTAAACTTTCACTCAAACTACCATAAAAATGGGGGTACGGAGAAAAGCCTGGTAAAGACTAAAAAATGTCCTCCATTAAGAAACAAGTTTACTTTTGTCATACTAATTTAATTAAGAATATGTTTTGGAGAAAACTCAGAACATGGGTGCCATGACAACTATGAGATATCTTACTCCAGTAAAAATAGCAAAATTCAACAGAGCAGCAAACGGCAAATGCTGGCAAGGTTGTGGAGAAACTGGAAACCTTATTCACTGTTGGTGGGAGTGTAAAATGGTGCAACCACTGTGGAAGGCGGTATGGCTCTTTCTCAAAAAGTTGGAAATAGAGATACCATTTGACCCAGCAGTTCCACTACTGGGAATATACCCTAAAGAAACTAGAGCTGTCACCCAAGCAGATTTATACACACCCATGTTTATTGTGGCTTTGTTCACAAGAGCAAAGAGTTGGAAGCAACTCAAGTGCCCATCAACAAACGAATGGATAGAGAAGCTGTGGTATATTCACACAATGAAATACTATGCTGCATTGAAAAACAAGCAGCTCATGCAATATTATTCAAAATGGGTGACTCTGGAGGACATTATGCTGAGTGAAGTATCTCCCTCACAAAAGGACAAATACTGCATAATTCCACTGTTGTAAAATGAGACTGACATTGGGTTTGGGGAGGACCTAAGAAAAAAGAGGATAAATAATGTATAATGCATTGAAACAGATGGAGAGAACTGTTTTTAAAGGAATATAGAATTATTTTCATGACAAGATTACAGAAAAAGAAATGCATATTAAGGTGGACAGTGGGCGGGGCAAGGATTGTATAACAAAGAATTTTGTTTTTTTTTTTCAAAGAGAAAAACGAACTGGGCTGGGGGCAGGGAGAAAAATGTGCAACAATGAATGAATGGGCGGGAAATTAAATGGTAAGAATATGCTGTAAAAAATGTATATTTTGCATTTTAAAAAATCATTAATAAAAAAAAAAGAAAAGCACCTCCGGGCTATAATTTAAACTTTTATCATTCATGTAATTCATTTTACTTAGTGTTTATTCAGCACTTACTGTGCTCAACTCAGCTCACCACCACCGAGTTGGGACAGATGCAAAGTCTGTTCCTCCAGCAGTTTTTCGGAGGGAGCAGATTTCCCATCTTCTTTCTTCCTCAGAGTCACTAGTGTATTTGAACCATGTGCCTTTGGGTTAGCAGCACAGCTCCTTACACACTGTTGTTGTTAAGTGCCGTCAAGTTGTAGACAGCTCATAGTGACCCTATGAACAAAAAAGACCTGAATACTTGTGTAACTTGCATTGTTTGTCCAGGTTCATAGAGTTTCCGGAGGCAAGCCATTTTGGAAGTAGATACCACTCCTGCTTCCAAGCTTGTTTTAATCAGGAAGCTCCACCAACCACTGCCCACCATGGGTAACCATTATCCTTACACACTAGGCCACCAGCATTTTCTTCTCTCATATTATTGTTATTTTTCTTGTTTTGTGCTATTGAATTGAGACTAAGTAATAGCTGACCCTCGTCAGGTTTTCAGGGGCAGTAAATTGCAGGGAAGGAGACTGCCCATCCTTCTTCAACAGAGCAGCTAGTGGATTCAAACCACCCTCCTTTGTGTTGGCCGTGCAATTTTTTACCACTTAGCCCATAACATTCCTTTAATGTCATTTTGTTTTCTTTAGCCATCTATGTCCTATTTTTTATTCATATATATTTGGCATCAAGTGCAAGAACTCAAATTACCCAGAGCTGTTGATTTGGAGGGTCAGCTGACCCTCGAGCAGATTTTCAGAGGCAGTAAATTGCATGGGAGGAGACTGCCTATCTTTCTTCTGCAGAGCCACTGGTGGATTTGAACCACTAGACAGGCACCACCTTTGTGTTAGCAACACAACCCCCTCCAAGTTATGCCACCAGAGCTTTCTTGGTTTGGGGACTTTGTTTTTACCATCAGTAGAAGTTATATTTAAATGTCAAGAAACAAAAAAATGGAAGAGGCCTTAAATTATCTGAAATTTAATGTTAAGTTGTATTGCTTTGGTATACATAAAAAAGACAATAGCAAGTACTTCCAACAGCCTCCCCCTGCAAAAAGAAAAAAAGAAAACCACCTAACACTAGACTTGGTGCATTTACCAATTGACTCTTTTTCCAAATTTGTTTTCATTTTCAAAGTTTTCTTAAACAGTGTAAATATAAACAGATATGTGGTTTTGTAATATGTGAGTAATATTCTAAGGATTATAGTCTTTCAACTGTTATCACAAACCAAAGAGAGTATAGTCATCCACCTTTGTGATTTCTTTTTCTTTGGGCTGGTGTTCTGTTGGTTTTTTGGTTTTTTGTTGTTTTGGGATTGGTGGTGGTGGTGGTGGTGGTGGTGTGGGGGGTGTGTGTGTGTGTTGTGGGGTTTTTGGGGGGGCAGGGAGAGAAGTTCAGAAAGCTACAGCGGTTCTTCTTTTCAGAGGAAGTGGCTGGTGTGAGATTGAGGACAGGGGAAGCACAGCACAAGAAACTAGCTTAAAACCTTGATGTATTATATGCAATATTATTTTCTCAGTAATGTCCCTGATTCAGTAATAACCTTGGGTAGTTGCCATACAAGTTTTTGTATTCCCTGGAAAGTCTTCCTATAATTGAGAATGTCTAGCATATCACGTACCTTGTAATTTTATTTTATAAAATTATGTGGCATTTAATGTCTTCATTTCTCCATGTAACTTTTAAAGGCCTTGTATCTTTATTTATTTTATTATTCCCACATCCTTCTTCGATTTCAGATACTTCTTTGCTATTCACATGTAAGAAAAGAAAAAATAAATCATTTGCAGACTTTTTAAAAGCTGAGCGGCCTCCCTTATAGACTAGCACTGTGGTTTCTTAGTGGAAGACAAGTTTACAACCAGAAACTGTAAGTTCCATACAATCAAAATCGGTACAAGTTTATACTGGAAAACCAACCATTTAGTCAGCTCTGATTCAGGAGGATCCCCTCGATTGCACAACAGAATGTTGCCTGGTCCTGTTGTGTGGCCACTGTTGCTCAAATTGATTGTTGCAGCCACTGTACATTTCATGTGCCCTCTGACTTCAGGGATTCTTCTTCTTGCACCGAATCAGTGTTCTATTAACTAATTTTTGAACATTGCCATGCCTTTTGTCCAAGTCTGTCTTAGCCAGGAAACTCTGCTGAAATCTATCCACTGTGGCTATTATTTGAAGTCCCAGTAGCATAGCTTCTCTTCACATAGTAGCATACAAACTACCACCGTCTCTTACCCTGCTCTTATCAAAATAAATTGCAATAGGTTAAAAATTAGTAATTTTTAATGAACTAATTTTCAAAATTAATTATGCTTCTAAAATGTACTTAAGCTTTTGAAAAAATATTTCTTTAATAGTTTCATTCAAAAGTGGCCAGGCAACTGACAAGTTCCTGTTTACTTCATAAGAGCTATTTTTATAAGATAATAATGAAAAACTTTCCATTTGCTTAAAAAATTGAAAACCCAAACTCAAAGGCTTTTATCTGGCACAGTTGACCCTCCAGTGAATTTTTGTGAGGCTGTAAATCACACGGGAGGAAATTTCCCATCTTTCTCAGAGGCGGTTGGGAGTACTGCTATTGTCATTTTTACATTCCTAGAATTTGAACAGCCAGAAAGACACCACCATTGGACTAGTAGACCAGCTCACTATGGACTATATTCCACTAGAGCTTCCTTTGTATCAGTGTAATCTACTTTTAAAGATCTTTGGATGGTCTAGAACTCAAATCCCATTGCCGAATTCTCCAGCTTCTGTTCTGATGCAGAAGGCAGTCATTCCGATGCTATGCTCGTCCAGACAATCATAACGAGTGTCTAGTGACATATTCTCCTTATACATATTTGCACATTGGGGGTTAGTAAGAAGTGAGATGTTACTGTGCTATCTCGGTTCTTTGTTGCCTTCCAAGCTTCACACCTTCAGCATCTTTACTCCCAACATAAACTGTGGTGCACAGCATTAGGCAGGAAGCTTGAAATGATGAAGAACCCTTAGAATTGCCTCATTGAAGAGAAAACCTGCAGAATATTTTAGAGAATCTAAGTGTCAGAAGAACAGAAGAGGAGCTATTTTGAGTAACTAGCTCTTGAATTTGAAGCAAGACTTGTATTGTGACCCTATCTAAGAAAACTTCTGCCTCTTTGCAAAGCCATAGTTTTGGAAAACTGGTTAATTATTTCAGTTGTCTTGGTTGCATGTATATAAATTTTTTTAATATAGACATAAAGATATAAATTCAGCATGCCAGGAAAAGAAAAAGCCTGGCCTTCCTCAGTCAGCCCTGTCCATGTGTTTTAGAAGCATCTTAGAAATTCCCTAGATGGCTAAAGTATAGATTGGGATTTGATGGAAACAATGATTTGCAGGTAAAAAGGGAGGGAGTCTGATATGTTGTAAAATACTTGTGTGTGTGGGTGTGTGCTCGTGCCTGCAAAGAGGCATAGTTACTAAGTGTTTATAGTAGCTTGTCACCAAAACATCTAATATTCACCTGCTAATTTTTCATTTTAAATAAAAGCAGAGAGAAGGGTGATCAGAGAGCAGCCATGGTGTTAGAGTAGTTTTGTATTTCTCCAGAATCCTACAGAACTTTTGATTTGGTGTCGGAGCAACACATTGGCTCTGAGAGCTGTCAAGGCACAGTTCTGATGTGGACGAGAAGGCACCCACTTTCCACTATGCCTGTCCTCTGTCGCTGGTCCATACTGAACCAGTGTCAAGTCTACTCTCGGGCATTGGGCTTCATCTGAACTGCACATTCATTCTAGCTCTTCTGTCCGTGTGTGTGTGTGTGTGTGTGTGTGTGTGTGATGATGATGATGTAACTCTGCCAGAGTATTCATTCCATTGTTTTCGACAACTCTGCAGACTCAACAATTGCATGTCTGGTTACAGAATAAGCATGATCTTGGGAAAATTACATATATTAGATTTGAGCAATCAAGAAGTATTCAAAACATCACCTTTGGTTTATTTTTTTGCTTCACAAGTGCTTCTTTGAATGGACGTAGAGGACACATACAACCTGATCAAACTAAGAAGAAAGCATGTCTGCCTGACTCCTCTGTGAGAGGGAGAACCCTAAGGATTTGTTTTTCTTTTTATTTTGTAGTGATCATTTGTTGTCATCACTTTTTCTCATGGTAATTTTCTGCACCCCAGTTATTATTTGAACTTCTTTAAAAAAAATCATTGAGTGAAACAGCCTCAAGAGACAGAGGAAATGGAGGTGCTATAGCAAAATCAGAGAAAATTTTGTATTGGACTGAAGTTCCACCCCTCTGAGCTCATGCTATGTTATTACACCATAATTGGCTGAAGACCTGACACTAGATGCAATGTAGCCATCACAAAGGCAGGGAGGGCATACTCTTGCTTCCGAGATCTCTACTGTTTTTTCTCTTGTTAGAGTAGCCATACCTTTAGACATTTAGAGGAAAGAAATTAGAGAGAAATAAAGGGGTTGTTGGTAAAGGGATGGAAACTGAAAAATGGAAAAGTCAGAGAAGAAAGCGGAGTATGTGCTACTTTCTTACACAGGCCTTGTAGGTGGGTGTGGATACTGGTGTGTAGGCCCAATGTGGTCACCTTTGCAGTGGTAATTCTCCCAGGGTAGCCACCAAGTATTGTTTCTTGTTTTCCTATAGTGCTTGACAAAATGCTATGACAACTGGCTGGTTTTATGCAAACAGAGCCTGGCTCTCAAGAGACAGTGTGTCTGAAAGTCAAACATGGATGGCAGCCATTGGCACGCAGAGAAGTCAGAAACCACAGATTGTTTTCTCGTTGGATGAACAGCTTAGAGCAACGTAAAGTTAATTGAAGAATTCCTTGAAAGTGAAGTCAGACTAAAAGAAATGCTTCGAGTCTATAATTTACTAAATGTGAAAGATCTGTAAGTAGCAGTGAGACTAAGAGTTTGGTGGGGGGAGAGAATTTTTGTAAACAGATCTGACTTCCATTATTGGCTAGGCTGTTTTAATTATTTGCTCTAATAATGTAGATCTGCAGAAGAATCTCTAATTAGGTAAGGTTTGATTTATGGCGCTGGCCTCATATAAACCATGATGTCATGGTGTGCTGCAGAAAATTGCAGGCCTGGTCTCGCTGTTGAAAACTATTATTTCTACCTAAGACTGCTCATACTCTGCATGTCTTACTTGCACAAAACTAAAGCATTCTGAGTTCTCTTTCTTAGTGCCACTTGCCTAGGTAAATCCAGCTTACATTATTACTAATCAGGTAATTTATCAAACCATAAAAGAGCTGAAGGAGAAGTGAGTGAGCAAAGGAAGATCTTAAGTAAATAAAATCTTTACTTCTTAGGAACTTAGTAGAGCCCAACTTGTGACTCTTTGCAGAAGTGAATGCATGCTCTCTTCGGCTGATAGACTGGTTAGGGTAGATTGCCAAAAAAGTAGTGCCTCTCTTTCCCTTCCTCCTGCTACCCTGGCATCGTCCTCTATTCTTGTTCAACCTCTTCAGGCCCTTGGAGAGTTTTCCAGTGCCATTGTTGCCTGTTTGATCTGGTTTTGAATAAAGCAGGAGTCTCTGTAACATTTCACCATGGCTTTTATTCCCTTTTCCATTGCAAGAGAAGCCTTGATGCAGGGCCAAGGTCTTTTGTTTGATTATAGGTCTGCTGATTACAATTTCCTAACATTTTTCTTGCATTAATTATACCTTTAACGAGTGTTATTTGCTATGGTTTTCCAGTTTCGGTTTTGTTAAAGTCAAGCAAGACTTCAGAAAGAATTCTAGGTTTCCAAATTGTGTTTTCCAGCCTGTCACAAATGCCTAACCCACATCGGACTTGATCGAGTGATTTGCCTTTATCAGGCTCTTTCAGTCTATTCAACTTTTTATAGAAAACAGCTCTTTCCTTTCACCATCATATTTTCACATCAGTTTACATAATATTTAGCTAACTTATATAATATCAAGTCCACTGAGCATAAACAGTGTTTGGGAACAAATACGTCTAAAGGGTTGGAAGAAGTTCATGGAACTGTACTAGAGACAAGTCTTCCAGCAGCCATCAAGGAATCCAGATACAGAGGATTTGATCCCCGTACTGAGCAAAAAGACAGCGCTGGTTAAGTGGAGTGCAGATCAAGACTCTGAACACTCTTCATTTTATAGCTGGGACCCAGGAACGTTACGTGACTTGCCCAAGGTTGTGAAACTAGTTGGTAGCCAAATTGAGAGTCCTAACTCCTGAGCTGTGTGGGTTTCCCATGGCCCATAAAAGACATGGCATCCTGGCCCTTAATTTCACATGTCTGACTTATACCTGAATATGATGATGCAAGTTTCTAGGCCATACTTAATTTGCTACCACAAAATCTCTGTCTTGATGCTTATTTTACTTGTAGTTCTAGGGTTACTAAATTAATACACATTTTTCGTTATATTATTCATTTTCTGCAGATAATAAAACTAATCCTACTTGATTTTGCAGAATTAATCTAGGCTGTGAGATTCATCACTTTACTTTCTACATGATCACAGCCCCTGGGGGAGAAAGATGGGCAGTCTCCTCCTCTGCCACAAATCCTTTGTGATTTACGCCCTCACAGAACCCACTGGAGGGTCAGCTGTGTGTTGTCCAGACCAAAAGGCAATGAACAACAGTAAGAAAGGCACTTTTTAAAGACTTAGGTCTCCAAGACAAAATGGCTTTAGGATTGGAGGCAGAGATACAAGGTTCATTTTTTTTCCTCACAAACCAGAGATAGATAGCAACTTGCAAACATTCTTTGTTTTTTCAGATGACTTCCATTCATTCTTTCTTTCTTTCTCTCTCTCTCTCTCTCTCTCTCTCTCTCTCTTTCTTTCTCTCCTTCCAGTGCCCTCTCTACTCACTTTCAGAAAATATTTTCTTTCACCTAGTGTAAAAACTATATGCAAGTGGATGATTAAGAATTAAAGCAAAACCACTAGGGGCAATATGAATGAAGAGAGGGAGATATCCTTGAATTCTTGAGGAAACATGGCATTCAGCACTGAGCTTCCTTGAGGAAAGGAAAGCAAAACATCTGGGTTTACTTTGGGTTTTATTTACTGAATGGAACCATATTTGCTCGTATACTGAAAGGCTGTTACCAGGCAATTTATTCTAAGATTATCGATCTTTGTGTAAGTGTCGCTGCATGATCACCTGGAGCAGGAACCCGCAAACTTTTTTTCTGAAAAGACATAGTATTTCTGTGGGCCATTCAGTGTCTGCTGCAACTACTTGACCCTGTAATTATAGGACCAACACAGTCATAAACATGGGCAGTTGAGAAAAGAGTGGATGCGGCAGTGTTAAAATAAGATGTGATTGCTGAAAAACACATACGCAGTAGTTTACTGACTGAAAAAATTCTCCAGCTTTAGAGACTTGCTAGTCCACTCAGCAGTGGTTTTGACTCAGTAGGTCTAGAGTGAGGTTTGAGTTTTTATTTACATTTCTGCCAGCCAGGTGATGGAATTGCTGCTGCTGCTGGGTCAAGAGTCACTCTTTGAGACCGTTCGCTCTAGAAACACTCTAATCCCTCGTTACCTCTGTTTTGCTCCACAGAGTAACATCATCTCCTCAGACTGTGACAAAAATGCTTACTCTCAGATCAATTTTCAGATGAACTGAATAAGAATATACATTTTAACAACCACCCAGGATATCCTAATGCACACTAAGATTCAGAAGTACTATTGACAACAGTTTTTCTCTGTTGATGAGGAACATAAGCTCAGACGAGGCCCGTAATGTGCTATTCTACCCAACTCATTGGTGAGGGGAGCAGCTGGAGCCAGTAGTGCCTCCCCACATACACACAGGCCTCAACCTCTTCAAGCTCTGTGTGTAAAGGTAGCGTTAGTGAGGTGTGGTGTTGGACCTGGGACTGAGCATTGGAGACAAAGACCATGAAAAGGTCGTGGTAAAATTGATACAAGTGGTAAGAGGAGTTTCTTCAAGGAGCGTCTTGTAACATGAGGCTAGAGTGCCTCAGGTTGTTGTCAAATCTCTGTGCTGAGTGAACTAACTCAGTCCCACACAGACAAATACTCTATTAAAAACCATTATTGTAGAATGAGTATGAGGATCCAAAGTGGGTTGGGGTGGGGCTGGAAATAGAGGGGTGAGGATAGGGGGGTTAGGGTGTCAGTCATAGGGATCCACAATTTGATGGGTGGATGGGGTGAAGGAAGTGGGAAGGATCTTTTGTGAAAACCAATGTATTCAAACTTTGTAAATAAATCAAAGTATTATAAAAAAAGAATGAAAGAAGAAGAAAAAGACACTAGAATAACAGTGTGTACTTCTTGTTGTGTACCATTGAGTCAGAACCAAACCATCGCCGAGCCGCCAGTGGGTTTTCAGAGGCAGTTAATCACCTGGGAGGAGATTGCCCATCCTTCTCCCCCGGAGCAGCTGACAGATTCAAGTCTCGTGCCTTTGGGATTATAGCACACATTCTTAGAACCAGACCACCCGAGCTACCATGTTCTTTTTATATCCCATATTTAAAGAAGTATTTCATGAGAAATGCTATTTTAATTAGTTGAAATTGTGGGTAAATTTAGTTGTGTTTTTGTTTTCATACATTTTTAAGAAAATTATAGGCAGAAGTCCTTAAGTCAAAATCAAGAATGTCTGTTCCCACTGGGTGTAAAATAAGTAGTTAAAAAGCCAAAGTTTGTTCTCTTAAGGCAACCGTTTCTCAGCTCTAGCTGGTTTTTGCCATGTAAAAAATTCAGATGTGTGATTCACCAGATCTTTCAGTGTTTTGAGAAAGCTGGAAATCTGGATTATTACATTAATTCCTCTGATTTTGGATGCTGGCAACTCCTTTAATCCATTTGCTAATGCCAGAAACCTTGGAGTCATCCTTGACTCCTCACCTCCTTTCAAAGACCACATCTAATCCATCAGGAAATCCTGTTGTTTCTACCCTCAGTATGTGTTCTGTCACTTCTTATGACCTCTGCTGAACTGTCACCACCCCAGTAATGCAGACGACCGCCATCCCTCTCCAGAATCATCTCTGTCCCTTCCTGTCTGGTGTCCCCGCTTCTCTGCTGGCTGTCCACAAGGAGCCTGTTGAGGCGTAAGTCAGAGCATGGTTCTCTGCTGCTGACCATGCTCCAGAGGCTCTCACATAACTCAGGGTGAAGGCCAAGTCCTTAATATGACCTGAGGTCCTCTGACCTCATCCCTGCAGCCACCGTGACTTCTTCCTGTCCCTCAAACCTCAGCTCAGTTTCCCTGGGGGCTCTAGATCCTCTGCCCGGCAGTTTTTCTTTCCAGGTGGCTCCAGGGCTCATCTGCCCGTGTAACAGTTCAAATGTCGATATGTTGGGCATGAACTCTTCCCTGACACACTATCTAAAATTACAAACACACACATGCTTTTGTTCCATTCCTCTACCTGCTGTTGCTTTAATTTTCTCTTCAGATATATGATTATTTAAGTAAGAGAGAGAGAGAGAGAGAGAGAGAGAGAGAGTGTGTGTGTGTGTGTGTGTGTGTGTGTGTGTGTGTGTGTGTGTGTGAGATTTCCTATCTCTCCTTTGGAAGATAAGTTACAAAAGGGCAAGAACTTTTGTAGTTTTTGTCTTTTGTTGTGGGGGGTTTTTTGGGGTATTGTTTTGTTTTGTTTTTTGTTGTTGGTTTTTGGGGTTTTTTTTGGTTTTTTTTTACTGCTGGTACTTCGCACCTTGAAATGTGCCTCACATTTAATGAGTATTTCATTAAAATTGGATGAATTAATTTGAAAAATAAAACTTGTTTTCAGCCTGATCCTCAACAGAACTCTTGCAAGGTCAAATCCAGCTTGCATCCCCTTTGGCCTTGGGTCAAGAAGAAAGACAAGCCTTCCTGTAACTTTCCATCTGTTTGTTTGAGGACAGTTGCCCTGCTTTGGAAACTGTAGAAGATTCTTGTAGATTGTTACTGCTGAATTTAGGGCTTGTTTATTGTCTTATGCCTCCAACTTATCTCTTCCAGTGCATTGCTTTTGAGAATATAGGGAACATTATGTAAATTGGTTCAGTCTCTTGAGTGAACGTCCATGTCTTTGAAGGTAGAAAACATTTGAACAGTTTGACTCACTTTCTTAAATTTAGAGTTATCCTAAAGAGTACTACAGACAAAGATGATAGTGTTTGTAAAATCTTACATCCAGGCATAAAAAAACCCTTTGAAAGAGAGCAAAGGAAACCAGTGGGGAGCCATTAAGTATTACACTGTTATTCCATCATCATTACCATCCAGCTCATTCGAACTCACAGTGACAGGAGTTACTTCCAGTAATAAAGTATTTCTAATAATTGACCCAGCTTAGAAAATACTTTCTAGATCCTTGTCAATTAAAAGCCCCTTTCCTCAAGTCAGTCCTTATATCCTGAAGCCTTCAAAGTCACAAGAATAACTGAGATAACATTGCTTATTTTAGCCCCACTCTCTAACAAGAGGACTGTCACCTAGGGTAGTATTGACTTTTTATCGACCTTGCCAACCACCATTGTAGACCAAAAGCAGCCACAGACATAAATGAATACAGAATACTTATGTTAATGAACATGACTGTGTTCCCCTAAACCTTTATTTGTGCCCAATGAAATTTGAGATTCTTGTCTTTTCCACATCATGAAAATTATTAATGTTTAAAATTTTTCAAGCTTTGCAAGATGTGAAAATTAATCTTGTCTCATAGACAGTACCAAAAAAAGTACACTGCACACATCTTAAAAAAAAAAAAAAAAGTTGGCCCATAGGCCATAGTTTGCAAATATTCTTGGAAATAAATAATGAGATATGAGAAAGACTATAGTTGTTAAAACAGACAAAATTTGATACCTAGGGGACAAATGGTTTCAGCGTGCTAAGGGAAGTCACTGATGAATTTACAGGCTAGTAGAAAGATGTCCTGACCCTGGGTTCTACTTTAGGTAATTTTGGTTGGTATTATGTCAAATTCTGGAGTGGTTATTTTTATTTACTCTCTAAAGATTTCCAACATATTTTTTTTTTAGTAGCCTTGGGGAAGAAAGGCAGAATAGTAAAAAAAAACATGCAACTTGGAGCTTGCTATAAGGTATGCAGAGCAAACAGAACATTTTATTAGGAATGGCAGCAGTTGGATTTTGTTATCAGTGAATCTTGTGAACTCTCTCTGAGGCAAGGAGAAGGCAGTGAACAGTGTCCCTTCTTTATCCAGAGTAGCTCGTGGCATTGAAAAGCTCTCACAGACATGTTTCTGCTGTCCTAAAAAACGCGTTTAAAACATGATGACATGAAGACTGTATGGATAAACTTTGGGTTAAAAAAATAGTAGTATTAACACCAAACTCAGTGCCATAAAGGAACACATTTTAAAAATAGAGTGAATGCATATACACTCTATTACATGTACACTCACATGACAGCAGTTGTATATATCTTTTGTTATTTTATAATTTGATTCACCTGTAACAGTTTTATAACTGGTAGTGCAGCTGCTCAGAGCAAAGGAGCATTATTAATTATTACTCTTGATGACAGTGATAGTCTAGTTACTATTTTTTTTTTGAGCAGCTTCTCTGATAGCATGGTCCATCGGGAGCTGCACTGCTAACACAAAGGTCTCTAGCAGTTCGAAACCACCCGTGGCCCCACAGAAGAAAGATGGGCAGTCTCCTCCTGTGTGAATTACAGCCTCCCAAAACCCTGCTGGAGGGTCCACTCATAGTTGATTCTGGCTTGATGGCAATTAGTGATGCCAACTGTCTGCTGCCACCTAATCATCACATTTATGTCCCACAATAACCCTGAAAGGTCAGTACTCTTCTCTTGTTGAATAGGAACTGAGTCCCTATAACAAAAACACAAGTCACAGGGCTAAGACTGTAATCCGTGTGTGCCTGATATAAACGCACATGCCCTCTCTGCTGCTGCCACCACTGATGAGAAATGGTGATAGAAAACCAAAATTTGCAAAATCCGTTCTCAACTATATTGCTGGATGACAGACATTATTTTATTAAATGTTATGTTTTGGTAGTTATTTTACAGTAGTAATAGAAACATTTTGGCCCCTTAAAACCTTGAAAAATTAAACCAGTGGAGCTTTTTAACATTTTTTAGGTTTTGTATCCACTCACTTCTTGCTGCTTCTAAGAGGCCTACAGCCTTGAACTATTCACTGTCTGAACTTGTCCTCAAAGAATTCTTCCTCCCGCCCTGCCTCTATCAAGTGGCAGCCAATGAAAAACCCCCAAGCTCGGCAGCTGCAGCTCTGGAAAGTTTCCATCAAAACCCTCATTCCCACATCCCTTTTGAAAATCCCAGTTCCTGGAGCTGGCTGTTATCTTCTTGAAGGTCATGACTAATATTTGTAACATTGTAAAACTTCCCTAAGCAAACACTGTCTGCAAGATTCTTTAACTTGGGCTTTGTGCAAACTTGCCTACACCAAGATATTTACTGCCCTGCTACTGCTCTACCCTAAATTCTTACCCAGTAACCTGCAAAGCAAAAATGCCGTGGGATTAAAAAAAAATGGAAAGTTTAATTAATTGCAGAAGGTACCCTTTGACAGATCAGAATTGACTAACACCCCCTGGTATATTGAGAATGCCAGGTTACTAACCCTTGTTCCTGACCCTCTAAATTTTATAGTTTTTATGAATTGTTTTCAGAACGCAAGTATTCAGTGTGCTGACCTCAGATGAAGCAGTTTCACTTTTTCTAACTGTGGCTATGGCTATGCACTTGGAGGAAAAAAAGTGACTATTTTATGTATGACTGAGTGATACTCAAATTCACTTTTGAGCCCGTCTTTTCAAATGTGAATCATGTTATTTAATCCAGATTTCTTTGAAACCACAACCAGACACACAGTATGTGTATTTGATTGAAGAAACATGGTTGCTATTATTCACCCGCCATGCTTTATTTTGCCTACGTTAATGATCCATTAATACACTTCAGAAAAAAGTTAATTTGCATCATCATCTATTGAAATTGGCAAGACTAGATGCTAGTGATTATGGACACAAGATTTCATCGGGAGATAATATCCTGCTTTATATGAATCACAGTATTGAGTTTTTAGACCATACTGTGAACTCAAAAGGAGAGAAAGGGGTAGGTAAAGTGCAGCCAGGAAACAAGTATTTGCTAATGCAGAACTGTCTGAAGAAGAGATTCACTCCAGAGATCAGTGAAATATTCTTTGGTCTGTATTTATTTCCATTGTAGATTCATCCAAGAGAGGGTGAAACCAAGCTGCTCCTTGGAGGCAAGGATTGTGAGGCTTTGTCTGACATACTTCGGGCATGTTGCAAGGAGGGACCAGTCATTGGAGAGGGACGTCATGCTTGGGAGGGTAGAGGGACAGCACAGGAGGGGAAGACCCTCAATGAGATGGATTGATTCAGTGACTGGGTAATGAGGGTAGGTGTGTCAGAAACAGTAAAGTTGGCACAGGGCACAGGAGAGAGCAGGTTTCAGGGCTATTGTACATAGGGTCACTTTGAGTCACAAGCAACATGAGGCACAACAAGAGGCTGCAGAATGTTAACAGTTCTCTTTGTATCCAGTCATGATTAACTAGCATGTACACATTAGCTTTCATAAGGAATGCACATTTTGAATCATTGCTTAAAAGGTAATCACTTAGCTCCTCTAAACCTCTAACCTCTAAAGGTTCTTTCTGATGCCTAAATAATAAAGAAAATAATTCTGTCTACTTCCTCTTAATTAACTCTGTCTCTCTTATGCATATTTCTTTATCAGTAAAATATGAGTAGACATATCTTTTTTAAGAATTTGACGGAAAATCTCTACTGCTTAAGAAAGAGAACTCAGATTTATCATAGGCAAACTTTCATTTTCAGATAGTCTAGCTTCAAATAATTTTTTAAGAATATCTACAAGCATTTTCTTAATGGCAAATGGAAATATTTTATAATGCATACTTCCTGTTCTTCATTTTCAGATAGTCTAGCTTCAAATAATTTTGTAAAGAATATCTACAAGCATTTTCCTAAGGGCAGGTGGGAATATTTTATAATGCATACTTTCTGTTGAGTAAGCAGCCGGCAGAGAATGTCTGCTCTATCAGTAAACAGTATATGAATATAAACAGAATGTTTTGTTCCCAGACTTTGCATTTTTTCCCCTTTGCTCTTTTGACATGTTGACTGTCATCTACTGAAGTATAAGAAGGCTTGAGGTGTCAAGAAAAGGCCATCTTCATTCTCTTTTAGCAAAATGCATCAGGATTTTTAGCCCTGCAAATAATTCTAAGGTCTGCTTGTTTGATATTATTTTTTAGTGGTTGAACGGATAACAAATATATATTTAAAATGATTAAGTAGAGGGTCATTGGAGGAGAGGAAGACCCTTAATGAGGTAGATTGGCACAGTAACTAACAGTGGCCTAGTCACAGCAGAAACTGTGAGGATGGTGCAGGTTCAGTTAAGGTTTCGATCTCTTGGACTATGAGTCTGTGTGGTGCTATGGCTCTGAGTTAGTCTCTTAGAAACTGTGAGTCTGAGTTAGCTTGACAGCATCTAACAACAAGAGGGTGGTTAACCTGGGAGTTTGATAGTGAAAACCATTGTAATATCAAATCTATTAAACCAAATGTAC
Organism: Elephantulus edwardii; assembly: GCF_000299155.1. Lineage (NCBI taxonomy): Eukaryota > Metazoa > Chordata > Mammalia > Macroscelidea > Macroscelididae > Elephantulus > Elephantulus edwardii. Next base: position 14,338,598 of record NW_006399835.1, on the reverse strand, counting down.
TCAGAAAATTAAATTCCCAAGTGAGTAGTCATTCTCCAGTTTTTGTTCCCTTATTTTAATTGAAGTTGAATTTACCTTGGTTCCTTGCAATTTCAACTTTGATATTGTTTTTGTTTTTCCACACCACCAAAATGTAAACATTGACTTTAAGCTTTTACACTTTTATTTTGTAATGGACAATCTCAAATAATAGAGACAGACAGGTAAAATGAAGTGCTATGTGTTTTTGTCTGTCACTAATTAAAGCAGTCATCAACTTATGGCTACCTCTGTGCCTAGTGGTAACAAGCGGCACCGCAATCCCAAAGGCATGCAGTTCAAATCCACCAGCTGCTCTGTGCAAGGATGGGCAACCTCCTCCCATGTGATTTACTACCTCTGTCAGGATTGGTGGAAGATCTATCAACAATCTGCATTATGCAGAGGACACAACCCTGCTTGCTGAAACTGCAGAGGACCTGAAGCACTTGCTGCTGAGGGTCAAGTACTGCAGCCTTCAATATGGATTGAGGCTCAATGTCAAGAAGACAAAGATTCTCACCACTGGACCAACTGGCAGCATCAGGATGGATGGTGAAAAGATTAAGATTATTTACAGATTATTTACAGCTTGGCTCCACAGTCAACACTCTTGGCACCAGCAGCCGGGAAATTAAAAGACATATTGCAATGGTAAAGTCTGCTGTTAGGGACCTCTCCAAAGTACTGAAGAGCAATGGTGTCTCTCTGGAGACTAAGGTGTGTCTGATACAGGCCATGGTCTTTGCAATCACTTGTTATGCATCAGAGAGTTGGACAATGACTAGGGAGGGTAGAAGGAGACTTGATGCCTTTAAGCTGTGGTGCTGGAGAAGAGTATTAAGTGTACCATAGACTGCTAAGAAAACAAACAGATTCATCCTGGAGAGGGTTAAACCAGGCTGCTCCTTGGAAGCAAGGATTCTGAAGCTTCGTCTGGCCTACTTTGGAATGTTGCAAGGAGAGACCAGTCCTTGGAGAGAGGCATCATGCTTGGGAGGGTGGAGGGGCAATGAAGTAGGGGAAAGCCCTCTATGAAGTGGATTGATTCAGTGACTGGGGTAATCACGGTGGGTGTGTTTGAGACAGTGCGATTGACACAGGACAGAGCAGGGTTTAGGGATGTTGTACTAGGGTCGCTATGAGTTGCAGGCAACTCAACAGCACATAACAACAACAACAAACACTAGAGGGTCAGTTGTGGGTCCGTTTTGACTTGACAGCACACAAAAACAACCACTCTTTTTCCCCCCAAACTGGACTCTCTGGAAATAAAAATCCCAGACATCATTGATTTTTCTATTACATTATTTTAATTTTTCTGCGCTTTGGAGATAAGATGATAAATGGGATATTGTCCTTGTTCTTAGAAATCTCACCAAATTCATTTAGGGTAATGTACCCACTCCTCACTTACTGATATGGTTAGATTCAAAACATGAAGTCATTATGTGAAAATTGGTGTTATGCAAAAATGAAGGATTACCAGATCTGATCACAAAGTAAAGGTTAACTACACTGTTACATAACTGCCAACTTATTTTATTAAGGAGCTGCCAACCCTCTGAGAATTATGAGCCAAACAAGTTGATACACATCCTTAACTATAAAAGCTAGTGTTACTCTTCCTTCACACTTGGTGTTTATTCATTATTATTGTTGTTGTTGAGTACCATAAAGTCAGAATCGACCCATTGCTGACCCTCTGGTGAGTTTTCAGAGGCACTTGATCACACCGGAGGAGATTGCCCGTCCTCCTGTGGAGCAGCCGGTAGCCTCTGAACCACGTGCCTTCAGGGCTGCAGTGCACCTTCTTGCCACTAGAAAACCAGAGCAACATGCAAGTGTTAATGTGCAGAGCAGATGGACTTTTTACTGTTGTCCTTGCAAAAGGAACAGATGCAACGTGAAGATGAGCGAGTCTGACTTCTACCCACTTCGTAAAGGTGAACTTTGCCCTTCAATAATATCTGTAGTACCATACAAAGAAGTCCATGGTCAGACATGCCACCCCACGTGCTCCTGCGTCTATTTCTATCAACTCTTGGGTCCACTGTTTGTTGCAACTTGATTTACAGGCTTTACTCACAGTTGTGGGGTTTATTAGGACAACAGATTGGAGAGTAAATGAGGCAAAAAATATCACACAACACAAGTTCAGGTTTAGTCCAGCAGTCTCCAGCCAGATTAACAGCAAGACATCCGCAAGTGAAAGTCTAGATTCAGTTCAGAAGCACAGTCCTAAATGTGAAATGTCAGATTAACGAAATAGTTATAAATGAGAGGCAGATGTTACACTAGTTCATCATAACATAGAACTAAAGATCTCATTTTATCCACCTCTACACACACATAAACCTAATGTAAAAGCAGTCGGGGGGGGGGGTGCGCACATGTGTCCCTCAAGCCAATTTTATGAAGACTTTTTGAAGCACAGAAAATGCCCTAACCCTGTCTGCTGAAATGGATCCAGATCATAGCGTCAATAACCAGGGCTCCTTTTAATCTTTTGAGAAATGACTGACTCAAGGGTTTGGATAGGGGGTAAAACTGGGATATCTTTTCTTGCCAACACCTTAGAAAGTGCTAAAAAGAAAAGAAATATGAGTACATGTCAAAAACGACATAGAGACCAACTTTAAAGGATTTCACCTTACTCAATCTGCAGCAGTTTGAGTAGCAAAATAATGATCTTGATGGGATCTAGCACATTGAATAAAGTAAGAATTCATAAGTATGTCTATAGTTATAATGAATTAACAGATACAACATGCATAAGATGAGAAAACTTTTACAGCCAAATGGCAACCAATAAATGTAGGAAAAATGATATATTAGAAAATGACCATTTACAACTCTCATGTTGATTCTGGCAAGAAGTGTTGATGGTTGCTGAAACTAGTTGGGGGAGGTTTAATAGAGATCAGGATATTTACATATCTCAAGGAATATCTCTACAAATTACTCATTAATTACCATATAAAGATAGAAGCACCTGGTAATAACATTTTATCAAAGTTATCATCACCAGTAAACTGACATCATGTGCCTTTTGGTGCTATGCCTGAGAAACACACATCAGTTCTGTGGTATTCCTGCCAAAAAAAAAAAAGCATAGTCAATCTAATCACCTGGAAATCTCAGACACATCCATACTAAAAAGTACTCTTCCCAAAATCTCAGTGTCCTGAAACACAAAGAAAAACTGAAAGACAGTTTCAAGTGAAAGGAAATCATAGATGCTTTGAAATTACTGTATACATGTTCCTGGACCAAGGGGAGGAGGGGACAAGGGGCAGCAATGCTATAAAAGACATTATTGGTACAAGTGGCAAAATTTAAATAAAATCTGTGAATTAAATAATATTGTGAAAAAGTTAAGTTTCCTGATTTTGACTATTGTACTGTCATCAGTTTAGTGATTATTTTTGTTCTTGGAAAATATACATTGTAATATTTAGAGCTGTGGTCCTGATGTCTACAACTTAAGATAGTTTAGAGAAGTAAGAAAGTGTGTTATGTGAAGGAAGAATAGTAGAGCAAGGTGGCAAAATAACACTTGGTGAATCTAAGTGGAATATATAAGAAAGTTCTTTATACTATTCTTTTAACTTTTCTGAAAGTTTTAAATGATTAAAAATTTTAAAGATTAGAGCAAAAGCAAAAATATGTGCATCTGCAAATACACACATAACACGTACTTTGCTTTAAATGAGACCAACTTAAAAGGTGAGAATCTGAATGTCACATCCAAGCAGAAAATGGGGAATGTAAACTTTCTGTCCCAACAAAGTTGCTGCAGATAGCCATCGTTTAAAAAATATAAGAATTTAAGAATTGAATAGTCACAGAGGATAGAAAGGTCAATTGGCATAGTCCAGAAAGAAAGTGTTCTCCATCCTACTTTGGTCATTTGCAACTAGGATGTAAAAGCTTACAAGTGGCTTTCCAAGGTACAGCTATTGATCTCTCCTCATCCAGAGGGAAGAAGAGTGAAGGAAATGAAGGGTTATTAGTTCAAAAGACTAATGGACCCTGTGAACTTAAACTGCCATGACCCTTAAACTAGAAGAGCTAGATGGAGCCCAGCTACCACTGCTGACGGCTCAGAAAGGGATCACAACAGAGAAGGTCCTTCACAGAGTGGTAGAAAATGTGGAACAAAACTCAGATAGGTAAAGACCAGGCTTACTGGTCTGATGGAGAATGGGGAGACTCCTGAGACTATGGTGTTCTGACACCTGAGCACAATGGCCATTTGCACCATCTGTGCATTGTTTTCACTTGTTAGCTCTCTAATACTCCTCTTAGTGACCTGACATATATGGACAGCTCATATTTACTGACTATGGCCAGAAGCCATCTTTTAAGCCAGGACTGAACTCACCCCAATAACTCAACTTTTAACCTAACAATAAAGAAACCCAGGGAACTCTGATAGTTTAATGGTAAGGAGTTGTACTGACAACCAAAAAGGCATTCAGTCCATATCCACCAGTTGCTCCATAGAAGAAATATGGGCCGTCTTCTCCTGTGCAGTTTAGTTCTTCTGAAAACCCAGTGGAGAGTCAGCTATGAGTCTGACTCTATGGAACATAAAAACTATGGTTATCACAAGAGTCCACAATTAAGGTTGCATAGTGCAATGTACTTGGGGTGGCGGGAAGGGTGCAGGGGGATTGTATACCAGGGAGGGAGTGTTTCTTTTACTTTTGAAAGCGAGGAGTGGGGTGGGGTTGGGGGGCTGGGCGGGGAGAGAAGTGCAGCAATGAATGAATGGAAATCCAAAATCTCTGTAAATGCTCATTAAAATTATTTAAAAAAAAATAAAGCTGAAGAAGAAAAAAAAACCCATAAGATGATGGCACATAACAACAGCAAACAAGTTGATAAGTAATAGGCTAGGTGGGAAGAAACAAGATCAAAAGAGCACCATTTTTCCTGGAATAAAGCTGGGAGGGGAAGAAGGTGTAAAACAGCTTAGCAGGCAGGGGAGTGCTATGTTTAACATCCACTAACTCCACAGGAGGAGCCATTGTCATCTGCAGGATCAACAAAACAAAACTGATTCCAAAGAGATTAGACTAGCCCCATAGTCCAATCCTTCGACTAATTCCAACACCAAACTGTCCCTCCCAACGTCTGGCTGCTTCTCTGCTGGATTCCGTAATTCATTGCAAAAGCCACACAGAACTCACAGACAATATTAGGGACTGTGAAACTTGTTAGGGGAATAGCAGGTTATATAATTCAGGTGGTAAACACTCAGGATACAATATTTCAGTCAAGACTTCCTCTTCTCAGGCATACTAGTGGCAGGCTTTCACCACCCCTGAGCCTCACTGCCGTGGCTTCTGCACTGCTCAAACAAGTGTTTTGCAAAGCTCTTTCAACTCTGCCAACTATGCATCGCTCCACCTCTGCCAGTGAGCCAAGGCAGGAAGGCATTCTGCTCTAGCTCTCTTATTCAGTACACCTAGCTCAGCAGTGTCTCATACCAGGCGCTGATTCACTGCTACATCTGCTGCACCACCGCTTCTTCCCTCTGGACTGTTGTCTCGTCTCTTCATCTCTTATTTCACACAGAGATCTCAAATTCCAAAGAATGGGCCTCGCTCTCTGGCTCTTCTGTCCTTATGGTCTTCAAATCCTCATTTATCTGCCTCTGTGCCTTCTCCGTTTGAACCTGGCAGGCTGGAAACACTGACCAGTACACATACTCTTTCAGTAGTCTTACCCAATCAAGTGATGAGAACCACAAAGTCAAGGACTAGAAAAGCCATATGGACTAATCCATGACAGCACACTTAGCCTTTAAGTCATTGTCGTTAACTCAGAATTCACTGATAACTGACCCTCCAGCAGGTTTTCAAGGTAGTAAATCACCCAGGAAGAGATTGTCCAGGATCCCCCTTGCCAAGGAGCCACAGGTGGATTTGAACTGTGTTAGCTACTCTCTTCAGACTACCCCATGAGGCTCCACTCTACATCATGGGAGAAATGCAATCAGGAAACACAAGGAGGCAGTGGGGATGTGCTGTTAGAATATGAAAATTGTAACTCAAGAAATGGACCATAAAGTATATTAATTGTTTACTGGAAAACTCGTTTCCTCTGTTAAATTTTCCTCAAACCAAAATAAAAAGTTAATTGATGGGGGAATGTCTTATGTAGAATATTAGCAGTATATCTAAAGAAAACTAAAACCCCAGTAGGACGTAAGACGTTTTTTAGGAATTCAGTAGACTCTAGAAGAACATCCTCCCTAAACTTGATATTCAATATATCACCAAATCACTTTTCAGTCAGAGTCTCTGTACTCCCCTTAAACAGGATCTGTTAAATACCATGTGATCAGTTTCTCTACCCTAACCATGATCAAGCTCCATCATTTGGGAGGGATCGTTTGGGATATTTTTAGTTAGCAACTTTATTAGTCCACCTGCATTTTAAATGTGCATTAATAGAACCACTCCAGACTTTCTGAATACTTCTTTTTCTTTCTACACCTGCAAGGATTAGCAAAAGTCTGAGGAAGTCTCTGGGGCAAATAATTCTCTGTCAATCACTTACTATGTGCACCCTTTGATAGCTCAACGGGTCAACCGGAGGACTGTAGACAGGATAGCTATGGACCTCCTTGGATTGCTGGTTTGACTCTGACTTGAAAACGATGCTTAATGCTTTGTGCACTTTGGTGGCCTTGTGAGTGTGGTATTGTCCTGGCAACCCAAAGGCAAGCAATTAAAAGCCACCAGTTAGTTGCTCCTTGAGAGAAATATGGCAATCTCCTCCCATATGATTAACAACCTCTGAAGACCTTTTGGAAGGTCAGCTATGAATCAGTGAGTTTTAGTTTCAGGAAATGCTCATGGCCTAATGGGAGAGAGTCACGCTACCAACCAAACCCAAAGGCCTGCGGTTTGAATCCACCAGCTGCTTCACAGGAGAAGGATAGGCAGTCTCCTCCAGTGCAACTTAAAATTTCTAAATACCTGCTGGAGGAGCAGCAGTGAGTTGATTAAGAACAATGAGTTGAGTTTGTTGAGTCACTTACAGCATAAAATTAAAGAGAACATTTTCTCCTGTGGCTTATTTGCATATTTCATGAGTCTCCTATTTAAGTCCTTGATTCCCTTTTTAAAATTGTTACCCAAGGGAAGACTATAAAGATAATTATTATGTATCACTCACTGCCATAAAGTTGGAATTAGCTTACACAGGAAGAGACTGCCCATCATTCTCCCACAGAGCTGCTGGTGGATTCAAACTGCCAAAGTGATGTGGCTTTTGGGTTAGCAGTGCAACTCCCTACTTACTATGCCACCAGATAGTTCTGATAACATTTCATCTTAAGAAGTACACCGATGCTGCCGTGGTCTGGGGACAGCTGTGGTAACATCCGAAAACACCTATATAGCAGCCTGAGCAAGTAATGAGCTCCACAGATTGTCTGCATCTGGACCTTCCACCCTTCCCTCTTTTCAGCATTTTTGTGGAGTATGTGTGTGGGTTCTAGAAGCCCTGGGGACTGTCTGGGATAACAATACATGTACTTCAATGTCATTATCACAAAGCACCTCATTGAATAATGCCAGTTACAGGCTGGACAGGATACAGCAGGAGGCTTTTTGAGGGGGTAGTGCTGGGAGTCATTTGAGACTCTGCCCATCAGAGCCCAGGCAGTTGATAGATTCCCGGGTGTAGGATCAATTAGCTAGTTAGCTGAAGAAAGGGAAATTCTGAGTCAGTCACTGGGTCAGTGTCCCTTCAAATCTGGGTATTGCATTCAAAGAAATTACATATTTTTCATAGAAAAGAGTTCCTTTTCCCCACCTTCCTAAGGTTGGAGGAGGGAGGAGGATGACCATTTTCATAATCATTTCATTCAGACCACTATGAATTTTACTGAAACACCAGTCCTAAAGTATTTCTCTGCTGCCAAATCCCAGGCTTCACAATTACCTCAGTTGACTTTGTGTGACCTGTTAGATTTTCCTCAGACAGTTTGATGTGATCACAGTACCATGATTGCCATGGTTTTATTTCAACTCAGATACAGCTAAATGCAAGAAATCACTTCCTGACACCTTTATTCTCCTGGCCCACCCTAAATCACCGTGTTGGAACAAGTTATGAAATTTACCAAATGATCTGCCTATGTTCCAAGTTCCCCTTGAGAATGGCTTTTTATGGCTGGTTTACAATCTCTTTAGAAAAGCAGAATTATGATGGAACACTGTGACATTCGAAGCTATAACAAATGAGCTGTTCTTGAAGATAAATGTAACTTCATGTCTACAAAGCTAAATATTTACTTTCCAGATGATTTAGTATATCTTTGTTCCTTTCCACACTGAGCTTTTTCTTTCTGGGCATCCCTTCATCTCCAAGTTACTTTTTTTCTAGTCCTGTTATATCAGTGTTTTGTGATGTTACAAAAAAGCAGAGTGTGAGATCAAAATTTCCATTACATACCTCTCTAGGAATGCCAGGGAACCTAGCCAAACTAACGCTACAAAAAATAAAAATTACAGGAAAGATGACTCATTAATCAACAATTGCCTTACCCAAAAAATAGAATTATTAATATGTATTTGAGAAGGAGACCTTATGGCACAGTGGTAACAGAGCTCAGCAACGATCCAAAAGGTCACTGGTTCAAACCCACAAGCTGCTCTGCAGAGAAAAGATAAGGCAGACTACTTCTGTAAAGATTTACAGTCTCAAGAACCCTGGGGGGCTGTTCTGTCCTGTGGCTCTCAGTGGGGTTGGGTTGGGTTGGGTTGGGTTGGGTTGGTTTATTTGCTTTGGGGAAGGGGAATGACTGCAGACAGCCTGGCTGGCAGAGTGACAGGGAATATTTTGTATCTGTATGGCGTGACTTTGAACTCACTGAAGATATCTTTGAAACTGTAAAATTCAGAGAAAAATGTGACTCATTCTGTGCCATAATTTCTCTCACTTTTTCCTTCTTTTCCATGAAATACTCTTATATGTTGACCTTAACTACAGTTTGATTAACAAGATAACATCTGAGGAATTTGTTAGAAGGGCACAGTCTAAGCTCAGGGTTGGTCAGAACACAAGCTGCGACTTCCCCTCTTTTTTCTGTGACTGATGTTCACCACTTCCTCTTCATGCAGTATCAGTCTTATAGTTGCTTTTATCTATTTGTTACCATAAGTACAGAACTTAATCTCTCCCTAAATCCTTGTCAGGTCAATAGAAGTGGTAGTATTTTGTCTTTTCACGTAACTATAGTTAAATGTGAAAGGAGCTGGAAGAGACAATCATTATGACACTAGAGGTAAGATTATTGCCTGAAATTAGGAAGAACTCCCAAATTCCTAAAACTTTTCTAACAAACAATTATCTGATCAAAGAACATAGTACAACTACTAGGCTCAATGTGAAGCTTCGTTTTTGGTGTTCTAATGAAAGAGCAGTCAGTAATAAATACAGCTGTCTCTCTGAGCAGCTAATGCCTGATCAAGTACACTTTGTCGTCTGATGTTTTGATAGCCAACCTGTAAGCACTGTCGTGGAATAAAATGTTCAAAGCAGCGACCCAGAGTGCTATCAGATCCTTAGACAACCTGTGACTCAGCAAGGAAAGATGAAGCTATGGCCCTGCAAAGTGTATTTTACTTTAATTCTTTGGAAATAGTAATCCATATATGGTTTAGACACTCTTAACCAGAACACATAATTAGAACAATTCCAACTATGTTGGATGATACTGAATTTACTAAGAATTGTTGTTACCTTTTATGGAGAACATGAGGGAGAAATGGAGAACAGGTTTGTTGTTTGTTTGTTTTTCCTTTTGCCAAATAGCTAATAGCTCAGTTATTACCATTTTATCCACACAAAGGAACAAGATGGAAAATAAACTTTTTAAAGTTCCTAGTAATTGAATTATTTCTTATGAAAAGCTGGGACAGTTCAAGAAAAGAAACGAATTGCAAGAGAGAAACAGAGCCAAGGTCCTCAGACTTTGACATGTAGGGCAAATGGAACACATCCACATTCATCATGGAAAATATGAGGTCCTGTACTTTTATAGAAGAAAACTTGATTGTATGAGTAGAACCAGAAAGATAAGAGCCGAACATAGTGAGTCCTGGGCAGACCTGCTACTCCATTGAGGGAGTTCATTGACAGACCACCCAGCAGAAAATATTTTTTTAATAATTCTGATAAAAGCAAATTTCCTAGGTCTCAAATGAGAAAAAAATTACTCCCCAATCCTCAGCAAAGCCTTTTTTCCCCAGTAATATCCTCTTCCTATTACTGCCGTATCTGCCCCCAGCCCAACACACACAAACACATACACACACACACACACAGAGGAAGACTCGTTGAGGAAGGAAAGAAGAGGAGGTCCATGCAGAACACCAAGTCTGCCATACAGTCCTGATGTAAAAGTGTTTAATGATACATTTAAATTCTGTTTCCTCTATGTATATACAAACATGTATTTTACTTTTTCAAAATCTCTCTGCCTTTTCTCTTTTCACGTCCATTAATATTTTGTTTTCATATTTCATCAGTCTCCTATTGTTTAGGCTTGTAAGAACTCATCTGCTTCTAAACTCTCGTCCAGATAAGACAGACGGAGAAGCAGGATTGGCCATCCCCTTCTGAAACAGTAGCCCTCGGAGAACCATGTGAACAGTAGAGGAGCTCACAGAGGTGACAAGGCAGGAAGCTGCTGCCACTTTCAGTGAAGCATAAATAACGGCTGAAAGATAGGTGGGTGGGTTTCAGGCAATAGGTGATAACAGTTGTCAGGACTTGCTGACTCCTTGGATGGTGGGAATGTTTAGAAGAGAAAAGTAGTAGCAGTGGCTCCAGTTTCTTCACAAGATGTTGTTTATTGAGGTGAAAACTTTTAAGAGCACAGTTTCTTGGAGGTGGGGGTGCAGTTTGATCCTAAGTTCTATTTTGGACATATTTGGACATCTGAGATAGTGGTGAATGCATCTCTAGGCCTCACTTATCTCATCTCTTACCTAGAATGAATGATCCATTCCAGCAAGGAGATTGGAAGGCATGTGCACATAATCTGGTACCCAAGCCATAGCAAGCACTGTTGTTTTAGTTAGGTGGTGTAAAGTCAGCTACAAGTTACAGTGACCCTAAGAACAATAGACCAGACTCTTGCTCTATCCGGTGCCATCCTCTTGAGCTCTGCTGTGCTCGAGCCCATTGCTGCAGTCACTGTGTTAATCCATCTATTGAGAGTCCTTCTCTTTGACTGACCCTCTACTTCTCCCAGCATGATGTCTTTTTCTAAGTGCTGGCGCCTCCTGACAACATGCTCAAAGTAAATGAGACAAAGTGTCACCATCCTTGCCTCTAAGGAGCACCCTGGTTGCACTTCCTCCAAGACAGACCCGTTTGTTCTTTTCACAATCCATGAGGTATTCAGAACTTTGGCTAACACCACAATTCAAAGTTACTCATTCTTCTTTGACCTCCTTTATTCATTGTCCAACTTTTCCATCCACATCAAGTAAGTGAAAAGGTTATGGCTTGGATCAGGCGCACCTTAGTCTTTAGACAAATATCCTTGCCCTTGAGCATTTTGACGAGATCTTTCACAGCAGATTTTTCCAAGTCAACATGTCTTGGTTTCTTGACTGCTGCTCCCATGGATATTGATTGTGGATCTATGCAAAATGAAATCATTGGCAACTTCCATCTTTTCTTCATCTGTGATGACATTACCTATTGATCCGCCAGCACTGTTGTTGTGGACTCTCTAATTGGAACCAACTCATAGCTGACCCGCCAGCAGGTTTTCAGAAGCACTTAAATGCACAGGAGGAGATTGCCTGCTTTCTCCTGTGGACCAAGTGGTGGATTCCAACTGCATGCCTTTTTTGGGTTGGTCGCACAACTCTTTATCCCTAGGCCACTAGTTCCCTAATCCATGGTAATTACTATGATTATTAAGTTGATAAAATATCACAGCTTCATTCTCTGAAATGTGTTGGCACTGTTGACCTAAAGGAGAGTGTATGACAGCATGAAAATGAATCTATAAGAATATGTTGGTAAAAAGTGAAATTACAATATGTGCTCTTATTGTGCTAGTCTAATTCACCACCCCCCCCCCCCGTTAGTTTCCATTATCTAGGCAGTTTTGCAAACAAGCACCTATAACTTGCTCTGTGAAAATCAAAGAGCTTAATTGTTAAACTGGACATTAAAACCCAAATGACTTTTGAAGCTGCCACCAGGTTCATCTCTTGGCAAGTTCTTGTCATTGTTGCCACAGTAACTGAATGACTTCTTAAGAAACATCTAAATGTTCTTTAAGTAACATTATTTTTAGGAAGACATAGCGTTTCTAGTTCCAGACAGCAGCTCTGTTTTAACTGTGGGGAGACCACAGAACTGTAACACATTGCACATGTCGACAGGGCCATCTGGGCTTCTTGGCATTAGTAATGATGATAATGATCCCACTTGGTGGAGACAGACCCTCCCTACAGCTGGTGTCTTTTCTGCACAAGGATGAGGTCATGGGGGGAGGCGGGCCTAAGGAGGATGAGAGAAGAGAAAGGGAAGAAGCTGTCATGTCTGCATTCTTGGTTGAAAAATAGAAACATATTTTCTGCGTGCTTGCCTTATTTATGCATCGTTGTATTGTTTTTTTAGGAAAAGGAAGTGGTGAGGCCAGGACCGAGGGGATGGTGAGGAACTGTGCCATTGTGACAACCTGGCCTTTCCCTGACAAGTTGCATAACTATCATTTGTCACAGTAACTGACTAATCAGAATTTCAGCCGGCGCCGATAACCCTAGGAATCTAATTGCTAGTATATTTGAAATTGTTCAGCATTACATATCCCAGCAACTTAGATCCCAGTAACTAGTTTAGAGTTATTTTGGAACCTGATTGCCATCAGTCTCCTTCTTTGCCTTAGATTGTCTACAAGGAATATGCATAATCATTGTTCCTTATGCACCATACTTACGTTTCAGATCATTCTCTATCAGTATTGTCACTGAAAACATACAGCAGATGTTGTAGTTTACCAGTGGTACTCCAACTAGTATACTTTTTTGGGGGTTGGGGGAAGGGGTTGTTTTTCATTTTGTTTTGGTTCATGGTGTGTGTTTGTGAGCTTTTATGGTATACTTTCATTTTCTTTCTCCTTTATTCATTGCTTTTGAGTCAGAACTCATAGCTGACGACCCTTCATTGGTTTCTGAGGCTATAAATTGCATGGAAGGAGATTGCCCATATTTCTTCCACAGAACTGCTGGTGAATTTGAACAATTCAATATTTCTCTTTATGCCTCTAAGTATTGGAGTGGTTCTGTTTGGTTGTTGTAGGTGGTTTTGGTTTGGTGTAGGAAGGGAGAATTACTTTGGCAGTACAGGGAAAGACCTCAACCCAGGAACAACCAGCCAGCCAGAGTCACCCACTTGACCATCTCTGATCTAGGTCATAGAAATGAGTCAGAACTGCCACAATTGGAGGGAATACTAAAAGTGTTCTCAAGATGTCTTTGCACTCTTGAAAAGCAAGCCGATGTCTGATTAGCCTTTACGTGGTGACTGCCTCCACCTGAGGCCTCACAGATACGTGCTCAGGGAGTGACGTGAGTCAAGTGACCTAGTTTCTCCATTTCCCGTGGTTCAGCGGGGCAGGTGACCTTAAGTAATTACATGGAGGGGGGAAAATGTAGAGTATTGGACTGAATGTCTAAAATTTGACCTTGGGCAAATCACTGAAATTCTTTAACCTCCATTTCCTTATCAGTAAGATGGAACAATAATACTTTCTATGGCTATTTTGAGGATTAAGTCATATTAAGGAAGTGAAACTATATAGAAGATAAAGTATTGTTTTTAACTTCTCTAATACTTTTTCCCTTTTACTTTAAGCATCTTTACATGGAAATAAGAGATTTTTTAATTCTTTGAAGAAAGGCTTCAAGCTTATTTTTAAAAAGAAATGACAGCTCTCTTTTTCTGGAATAGTTTTATGCCTTAACTTCAGATTTTATGTGCTTAAAAACACAAAGTATTAGACTCTCCTTGGAAAATGTTGTTGTTGTTGTTGTTGTTGTTGTTGTTGTTATTAAAAGCAGCATCTCACTGCTTTCAGGGAAGTTCTGATTCAGAGTGACCCTCCATCAGCTTCCCAAGGCTTTTGAACTGAACTAGAGGAGACTGCATGTCTCCCTCCATCAAAGCTGCTGCCACATGTGAACTGCCAGAGACGCACACCTTTTGGTTAGCAGTGAGTTGCTGACTTTGCCATAAATACACAAGCATTCTGTTGTTACTATGTATGACTAAACAGGGTCACACATACAAAACTAGTATCACAACATGTAAATTCTTAAGCAGAAAGCGTTGCCCTGCAGTGAGTCAGCTATAGGTGTCTGTTGTGAGGACAATAGAGATTTGTTCTTCCCCAAAGAGCCCAAATGTGAAGTCATAACACGGTGGCTCTAGCTTTGAACTTAATCAAAACGTTTCACTTTCCTTAGGTTCAACTTCCGCTTTCTGTAACTGACAAAACCTTCAAAAGTTCTCCATTCGGGCCTTATTGCACCTTCCAGTGGGCGTTTGAGTAGAGAAAGGGCATTTTTGGTTGTCACAATAACAGGTTAGGGAGAAATTGTTAATTTGGAAGAATTTGTGTTTTTTCACATTTTTCACAGATGACATGCCCACATGAATGTTTTATACACATATAATGCTCAGAGCGCTCATAGGAAAGTAAAGTTAACAGGAGGTGGATGGTTTCAAAATTGAACATTGTTTATATTAAAAATAAGGTATTGGCAGGAAGGTTGTTATGTCCCGTCAAGTCGGAACCGACCCATAATGACCCTCCAACAGATTTTCAAAGTCAACAAATCACATAGAAGGAGATTGTCCATCTTTCTCTCATGGAGCGGTTGGTGGATTTGAACCATGCACCTTTGGATTGGCATTGCAACTCCTTGCCAGTAGACCACCAGAGCTCCCTAATGGGTAAGAGTATGTCTGCTAAATTTTCGGCAACAAGCAGCAAAATTTCTTGAAAAGAATTATCCCACCTACAATATAAACATACCGTGATGAGAAACACTGGGCAGTATTTGAAGTGACCAGGATGATTTTGATAGCAAAGGACTATCTTGGGCAAACGAAGATACAGACTGCCTAGCCACTAACCAAATCCACTTTTGCTTGCATCATAATCCCACATTCTTGCCCTGTCTAGCCTACAGATAACAAGATCCCAAGGCGTACTGAATGGAATAGAAAGGAAAAAAAACAGGTCCCAACCAGATTCCTAGCAGTGGAGTAAAGTTATTGCACTTGCTCATCCTTTAACTTGCTTATGCTTTAACTCTCACCCTATTCTCTCAGGTCCCCTACCCCCACCCCTTCTCTCTCACAGCCTTGTGCATTGCCAAACTCACTGTGGCAGCTGCCTGGAACATTTGTTGATGGTGGGTGGGGAAAAAGAGGAAGAGAGCAGAACCAGCTCATCCTTGCAGCTGCAGCTAACCAAAGCAAGCTGCTGACACCAATAGCTCCCTCCACTCCAGCCAGAGGCCACCCTGAAGCCATAGTTGTGGGTGCAAAGTTATTTTGACACATCCCACCCCGGGATGTGAAGGAAGAAACTACGCATGGGAGTGGAGGTGCCAGACCATCCTTACACCGCTTTTGTATACTCACCATTTGAAGAGGGAAAACAAGAACCAAGTGAGCGTCCTTTCTGTTCTGACACCTCAACTGAAGGAAGCAATCAAGTCCAGGTGGATTACATGTATTGCAGCTTCTGTACATGGACAAACCCTGGGCCTGCAGACTTCCCTGTCTAGCCCCAGGGTTTTCGCCTAGTTAAATTTACTTTCAGCTTCTTAAGTTGCATTTTACTCTTGAAAGAAAATTCTGTTGTTCAGAGTTGTATAAGGCTTGACATGACGGGCTAGACTAATTGCTTAAAGATGCCATTGGACAATTGTTGAAAAGCACTTTTATTTGTATTATGGAATGAAAGTTACCACATACACAATAGTCTATTTTCAAACCTAAATCAATTATATCTTAAAGGAAATAAAAGGAGGGGGAAACTAAAGTCAAGCATAAATTTGTTATTTACAAAACAACAAAGTTGATGTCTAAATTGAGAAGGACTGTAGAAATTTGCCTCTGACACAGACAGTTCTCTTTCTTATTGCTTCTTTTGGAGTGTGTGTGTGTGTGTGTGTGTGTGTGTGTGTGTGAGAGAGAGAGAGAGAGAGAGAGAATGAATATGTGTGATGTGTGAGAGAGAACACACTCATGTACTTTCTCACCTTACTATTTTAAGTTTCTTGTTATTTTTATGCACCAAAGAGTTGGGACTGACTCACAGTTGACCCTCCGGTGGGTTTTCAGAGGCAGTGAGACACATGGGACAAGATTGTCCGTCCTTCTCCCACGGAGCAGCTGGTGAATTCTGAACAGAGTGCCTTTGGATTGGCAGCTCAGCTCTACTTCCAGGCAACAAGAGCTGGCAATATGTGACTTCTACCCATAATACAAAAGTGGTAAGTGGTGGTGACAAGCAGACCAGTGTTTGGTTCATTAAGTGCTACATGGGGCAAAGATATCCTGTTGTTTGAGAGATAAGTGACCCAGTAAGGGCCGATGCTTTCCTAAGTTTCCCTTCAAACATTAGGATTTTCCAGAATTTACCAAAGAGAAAGGAGATTATTAATTTGGGGAGAACTTTTAAAGTATTTAAAAAACCACTCAGTTTTGTTCAGAAAGTTATAGAGTATTAGGGTGTCACTTTGTAAGAGGGAATCTCCTTTTTATTTTTATTAGTTATACCTCAATTTCAAAGGAAGCTCCGGTGGCTTAGTGGTAAGGAGTTGAGCTGCCCGACCAAAGGTTCACCAGCTGCTTTGTGGGACCAAGATGGGCAGTCTGTTACCATGTGATTTACTGCCTCTGAAAACCCGTTGGAAGATCATCTATGAGTCGGGTTTAACTCCATGGTACACAGCAACAACAACTGCACTTCCAAAGCGCATGCCAGACAGAAGAAGAAAAAGTAAATATTGAGGGAATCAGAGTGGTGGTAACAAAAGAGTGGGAAATGAATGCTGTGTGTCCTTTGCTATTGTTGTACCACATAAAACGTAGCTTCCTAGTGGCCTAAGTAAAAAAGGAAAATGTGATTTTATTTATCCAGATGTGCCCAGTGATATGAATGTCATAACAGTATCATAGGCGAGTGTTGCAGGACAAGTGACTTTTTGTTCATTCATTCATACGCCAACATTTCTTTTACCTTCTAATCTGTCAGTACCATTGACAGAGAGCCTACACCATATTGCTGCTGCTGCTGCTGCTACTGCTCTTGTGTTCAAACTCAGAGCTGAGCCTCCAGCAGGTTTTCAGAGGCAGCAAATTAAATTGCACAGGAGGAGATTGCCCATCCTTCTCCACAAGCGCAACTGGTGCATTTACTATGGTCTCTAATAGACCATATTAGAGAAAGGCATATCCTTAGAGATTTGTGTGAAATGCTCAGCACGAGGATGTAAAGTCTTTTAAATTTATTTTTATCATGTCTTATTGCATAATGGATGTTTGTCTGATTATGGAAAAATTCAAACTGGATCAAAGACATCATTATTTTCTTCTTTAAGGGTTTTTAAGATCTTAAAAGGCCTGTAAGAGGTCTCTGTAAATTCTCCCGGACCTTGGCGTATTATCGCCGCTGACCCTGGGAAGTACCTGTGAGAGACATGTTTCTTGGAAAATGGTAGTTGAAGAACGTCTTCAGATTCAGTTTGATCACAAAGCAGCACAGTACTGCCCATTGCCAATCTCACTGTCTTCAAATATTTTAGAAACAAGTTTTGTTCTCGCAAATAATTTAATGCTCAACCTCCATATAAATAGCATGTATACATAGTATGTCCTTAGTACAGTTTTCAGGTTATCCCATGAATAATATCTACTTATTATAAAAAGAACCATTAAGATTTATTGAACTATTTCAATGAATCAGAGATTTAAATGGTTGACAGCCCAGCATCCTACTTTTTTTTCCGCATTCTATATTATTGTAGTTTTCTAATTGCATTGGGAAAGTCAGCTGTCAGGGACCTCTCCGAGTACTAAAGAGCATCAGTCTGGAGACTAAGGTGCACCTGATCTGGGCTTTAGTCTTTGCACTTGCTTGCCATGCGTCAGAGAGTTGGATAATGACTAGGAATGATAGAAAGAGAATTGATGCCTTTGAGCTGTGATGCTGGAGAAGAGTGTTGAATATACCATGGACTTCCAGGAAAACAAACAAGTTCATTGTAGAGAGGGTGAAACCAGGCTGCTCCTTGGAGGCAAGGACTCTGTGGCTTCGTCTGACATACTTTGGGCATGTTGCAAGTAGGCACCAGTCCTTGGAGAGGAACATCATGCTATGAGGTGGATTGATTCAGTGACTAGGGTAATGAAAATAGATGTGTCAGAGACAGTGAAGTTGGCACAGGATAGAGCAGGTTTCGAGACTATTGTGCATCAGGTCGCTATGAGTTGCAAGTGACTCGACAGCACATTACAACAACAACAGTACATACCATGCAACTAGTCTAACCCAGGAGCTTGAAAAAAGTGTTAAACAATTTTATTTCAGAGCTGACTAACCAAAAGTATATTACTAAAACTGTAACTATTTTAGTAAATCAGTAGTGGCACATTTAACACTCAGCTGCAAACAGAAAGGTAAACAGTTCAAACTCAGAAGCAGCTCCTTCAGGAGCTCTGGTGGCGTAGTTCCCAGCTTACTGTGTTGCTAACCACAAGACCACAAAGCTCCAGCAGTTCAAAACTACCCAAGGCTCCTTGCGAGAATGGCCGTCTCTTCCCGTTTAACAGCCTTGGAAGCTCTATGGAGGATTCTCAAGTGTCAGAATCAACTCTGACAGTGAGTTTAAGCAGATATAAGAGAGAAAGATATTGTAATCTGTTTCTATAAAGATTACACCCGAAGAAACCATGTATCCCACAGGAACACTGTGAGCCAGAATGACTCAATAGAAGTGGGTTTGTCTGGGGTTTTGGTAGATAGAATATATTTTCTATGGTTACTTACAAATGTACGTTGTAAAAAACATAGTAAAATATATTAAACTGGTAGTGCAAAAACTTATCAGTATGGCCATTAGTGATCTATGAAATGATACTCATACAACCAAAGTGTTATCATTTGTTGTTTAGGTTCCCTATGAGTGTAACTTGTGATCGAGTGTTCCACTCCTGCAGAACTGGCTAGGATCCCATGATACACAATTAAACTCAATAAATGTGTTCAGGGTTTTTTAAACATGTAATTGAGTATGGCACATGTGTGCTGCAGTAATATACTCCCTTGGAGTTTTCTGGAAACAGACATGCTCAGGCTAGAAATCAACTAAGATTAGTGCAGAACAGTACCCTTCCTAATGAATGACACATTTATAAAAGATTCATTTACATGCACCAAATGGCAGGAGAAGCCTTTGGCCCCAAGTCTGGGTGGCGTGTGTGTATGTGTGTGTGTGTGTGTGTGTGTGTGTGTGTGCAGTTAATGAGTTTCTTATCTCCATTGTGCGAAAATTTGGCTCATACCAAATTTGCATATTCATGTTGTTTCTTAAGATAGCTTTTACAATACCTTTTGTTGTTGCTGCTGCTATTGTTGTTGTTGTAGGGTGCAATTGAGTCGAGTACAACTCATAGCAACCCTATGACCATTGGACCTGAACCCTACCCTATCCTGTGCTATCCTCATCATTTCTGACATTCCAGAGCCCGTTGCTAAAGTCACCGTGTCAGCTCCTTTGCTGATCCTCCATCTTTCCGAACATGATATCCCTGCCCAAGGAATAGCCTCACCTCATCCTGGAAAGAGTTAAACCAGGTGGCTCCTTGGAGGCAAGGATTCTGAGGCTCCGTCTAACATACTTTGGACATGTTGTGAGGAGAGACCGGTCCTTGGAGAGGGACATCATGCTTGGGAGGGTGGAGGGACAGCGCAGGAGGGGAAGGCCCTCTATGAGATGGATTGATTCAGTGACTGGGATAATCGGGATGGGTGTGTCAGAGGCAGTGCGATTGGCACAGGACAGAGCAGAGTTTAGGGCTGTTGTACATAGGGTCGCTATGAGTCACAAGCGACTCGATGGCACATAACAATGACAACAACAGCTATATGTCCAGAGTATGAATAACAAAGCTTTACCATCCAAGGAGAACTCTGGCTGAATTTTTTCCAAGATATAATCTGTTCTTTTGTCAGTCCATGGGATATTCTGTCCTATTGTCCAAAACCACAACTCAAAGGCATCAATTCTTCTTCTTCATCAATTCAATCCTTATTCATTGTCCAGCTCTCTGATGCACAACCGCTGGTTGAAGAGCCCATGGCCTAAATCAGGCACACCTTAGTTTTCAAACTGGCATCATTGCAGCTCAGCATTCTGGAGAGGTCCCTGACAGCAGACTTGCTCAATGCAATACATCCCCTGATTTTCTGTTATTTATATGTTTAAATAAGTTGTTAATGTAACTCTGGAACAATGCTGAAGAATCTCTCTGTAGTAGAACTAAGTGCTCCAAGTAGGAGAATGGGTGTTATGACACCCTTTCTGTTGTGATTAATGGCACATTTAAGTTAGACTTAATGAAGCCTCCCCGTCCTCTCCTTGGGCTTACATCAGCAATACAAGGAAAATGATCTGGAACAGCAAGACACAAAACCAAATAAGAGTGTTAGCACTGAAATTTGTTGTTGTACTGAGTCAGAACTGACTCAGAGACCAGCCTCCAATAAGTTTTCAGAGGCTGTAAATCAACAAGAGGAGGATGTGTATCTTTCTCCCCTAGAATAACTGGATGTTTCAAGCCACATGCCTTTGGGTTGGCAGTGCAATTCCTTATCACTAGGCCACCAGAGTTCCTTTAACACTGAAAAGCAGTGGATAAATTAATGCAATGTTTCCTTTTCTAACTACATATTTACATAATCATACTTAAAATTTTTACAGAGACAAAATGAAAAACATATAAACCTGTTCTTTTAGTGTATGTTATGTAAGGGAATGTTATTACATGTATTATGGGGAAAGGTGGAAAGTCAGGTTTACTCTTTTCCCTAGATATTTTTTTTTAAAAAATAATAAGCAAAACAAAAACGTTGAAATGCCTCATAGTTCTTTTCTAGGGTGTGATCTTATACACACAGAAAGGCCAAGTTGGGCAAGAGTAGGATGACTGAAATTGTTTAAGTATGCAGTGTGTAATTTCCTCAAAATGAAATTACATTTTGTTCAACTCTGAGATAATACTATATGTAACACTATTGGACTTGGTGTTTTTCATCCCTCCATTTGGTTACCAGTCATTATTCCTCATGTCCATTCTTTCTGTGTTTTGTTGACAGTTGTACTTCCTGTGCCTTTATCTTCTGTATCCTGCATATTGCTCCAATTTGGGGCATAGTTCTAAGTTATTATGTAATGTGCAGTAACAAGTTTTCCACCCCAGGAGTGAGAAAGAGAGAGATAATAAGTCTCCTTACTTCTCACTCTTCCCTATGTACTCTGCTCACTGTACTGGACTTCTACTTGTCCAGTCTCAAACAGTGCATTCTGCAGCTTGCCCACCACTTGGAGTATAGATATGTGGTTTCACCTTAATATCTTTCTTGTCTGGAAATCTATCCAAAGTCAGAAAAGCCCTAACTAATCAACTTTTTGGTCACTGCTGTAGCATTTGCTGCATCTGTATCATTTTATGAAATTCCCCCTTAGGGCCAGATTTTCTTCTACAGTATTCATGTGCAACTTCCTATTCGGAACAAAGTAAATCACCTGCAAGTGTTTGCAAGCATGACTCTGGCCCATATTTAACTTATTCCCTAAATCTGTATATTCCTCTCTGTACATCTGGGCATTATCGTCAGCATAATTTTACTTACATATGATATTAATAATATCATTTGATAAATCCCAGATTCCACTGGATCGCTTTTCTTGGAATAGGCACATATTTGGATTTCTTCCAGTCAGTTGGCCAAGTAGCTGTTCCAATTTTCTTGGCATAGATAAGTGAACACTTCCAGTGTTGCATCTGCTTGTTTAAGCATCTCAATTGTCAGTCCTTCAAGTCTTGGAGTTTAGTTTTTCACCAATGTCTTCAGTAAGGCTTGGACTTCTTACTTCTCTATTACTGGTTGTTGATCATAAGCTAGCCCTGAAATAGTAGAGTGCCAGCCAATTCTTTTTATACAGTGACTCTTTGTATTGCTTCCATGTTCTTTTGATGCTTCCTATATCGTTTACTTTTTAGTCCAGAGCATCCTTCTGTATTATAACTCAAAAACCTTGATATTTTTTTTATTTCCCCTTCAGTTCTTTCTGCTGAAGAAATATCAAGCATATTCTTCCCTTTTGAATTTCCAACTCCTGGTCTCTGAACATTTCAAGACTTTGTCTTTTAAGCCAACCTTTCTAATCTTCTGCTCAATTCTTTTATATCACTTCTTCCTTTCACTTTAACTAATCTACATTTAAGAAGACAAATTTAAAAAAACACAAATTTCACAGGCTTTTCTGACACCCATTTTTTCCTTTTGTTTTTCTTCCTATCTTTTCAATGACTGCTGCAGTGACTATTTGATGTGGTTCTCCTAAGCCATTATTTTTGTTATTTTCGCCACTTAACTAGATAGGTGTAATGTAAAAATTCAGTGTTTGTGGTCCATCAAAGGAACTGAATAGCTTGCTAATAGTGTAAAGATGGCTAGTGGTACATCTCAGGTGAGATCATGCAATTAACATGTGTAGAATGCTAAAGTTGGTCAGTTTTGTCATATTTTCCTATTGTTTTTGTTGTTGTTGTTAAGTACCATCGAGTCCCCTGTGACTCATAGTTTTCAGGCATACATAATTCAGTTAGTCTAGAGGTAGAAAACCAGAATCTCACTACCGTAAAGAAGAAGGAACTGGAGAGTGCAGTCTATCCTTTGGACTTGAGTTCTCTGTAGAAGCCAAGGACAGAGAGCTGTAACACTGGAGTGGATAGTACAGCAGATAGTATAGCTGTCATAGCAGCAACAATGGCAATAGTAGAGATGGGGAACGAGAGATTAGAGAAGAGTAAATCTACTAACCTATGGAGATGGAACTGAGTATCTTCAGGTAGGCTCACTGGTAGAGTATGGATGGCACATAATTGGCAGAACTAAAACAGCTTTGTAATATTTGTATAAGCAGGACAAATTCTATGAGGCTAAGACCTGGAGCAAGAGGGTCCTTCCTTTGAGCATTGCTAAGAGATTTCTAAGTGAAGAGTTGTATCCTGAGGGTTCCCAACCTTAATAGTAACCTGTTGTTTACCTAATAACCGTCATAATCATGAGCATTGTCTATGAATTCTGCATGGTCATTGTGAGGCATTACTGAACTTTGTAATGGATAATGAGGTTAGAATGCGGCATTACTGAACCTAGTAATGAGTAATGAATGGGTAGAGGAAGTTCTGGTAGCCTAGTGGCAAGAAGCTGCACTGCAATCCCAAAGGCACACATTTCAAGTCCACCAGCTGCCCCATGGGAGAATGGGCAGTCTCCTCCCAGGCGATTAGCTGCCTCTGAAAATCCTCCAAAGGATTAGTGATGAGTCAGTTCCAAATCCACAGTACACAGCAGTGGATAATGTGGGAGGGATTGTTTGTGTAAGAACTGGTAGAAGACAGTGTAGAATTTGGAAACGTGTCAGTCCACCCGGAAATCGACGTTGTGCTCCTGATGGGGATTCTCCCCATTTATGAAGTTGGTGGAGATCAAGCCCTGCCTCTCCCACTCTTGTATCCACACTGTTTTTACTTTTTATCTTTTCATTTTTATCTTCCTTATGGTGTCGTTGATGCCATCCCACAACCTGTGTAGTCCTCAGTTATTAGTGTTAGATGCAGCAAATTTCTTTTGAGATGGTCTCTAAATTTGGGTGGAATAATTAAACAATATCTTTAATGTTACATAAAAGTAGAGTTATGCTGAAGGTAATTTTAAAAAATGGTTGCAGCTATATTGACAGAGAACTGTGAGAAATTTAAGCCAGGTCAGAGGTGGAATGAATGATATCTTTGCTGAAGTCAGATAGATCTTGGTTGAAAGAAGAAAATACCAAGAAATTATCAAACTTTGTTTTACTGACTTCATGAAGGTGTATATAACAAATTATAAATAGCATTATAAAGTTTAGGAATTACAGAACACTTAATTGTGCTTTTAAGGAACTTATACATAGACCAATAGTCAGTTGCTTCAACAGAACCAATGGATGAATTGTTTTGAAAAAAAATCTGCTGCAAAAGTTCTTTGGAAGTTTTAAAAACAATCATAGTACCGTAAGGACTAAGCCATAACATTTTCAATCACCTTATGTGCTCTGAAGAATGGGAATTCCAGAACATGTAATTGTATTCATGTGAAACTGGACCAATAAACAGTTGTCAGAACAGAACAAGGAAACACTGCATGGTTCAAAATCAGGAAAGGAGTGCATCAAGGATGTATCTTGTCTCCATACCTTTTCAGTCTATATGAAGAACAGGTAAGCCGGGAGGCTGGACTTCATGAGGAAAAATGTGGCAATACCATTGGAAGAAGACTTCTCCCTCCAGGAGTCAACAGCCTGCATTATGCAGATGACCGAACCTTGTTTGCTAAAATTGAGGAGGATCTGAAGCATTTGTTGCAGTAGGTAAAAGACTGTGTTCTCCTGTATGGATTGAAGCTCAACATCAAGAAAACAAAGATTCTCACGACTGGGCCAATTGACAGCACCACAATAGCTGGAGAAGATATTGAGATTGTTAACAATTTCAGCTTGCTCGGTTCCCCAGTAAACACTCTGGACACCAGCAATCAGGAAATCAAAAGACGAATTTCATTAGGCAATCCTGCTGTCAGGGACCTCTCCAGAGTGCTAAAAAACAACGGTATCAGTCTAGAGACTAAGGTGTGTCTGATCCAGGCCATATCTTTGCAATTACTTTCTATGCCTGAGAGAGCTGGAACAATGACAAAGGATAATGGAAGAAGAATCAATGCCTTTGAGTTGGGTGCTGCCAGAGAAGAATGTTGAACATTCCATAACAAACTGGTCTGTCCTGATGGAAACCAAGTTTCCCCTTGGAGGCAAAGATATTGAGGCTTTGTCTCACATACTTTCAGCATGTTGCCAGAAGGGACCAGTCCTTGGAAAAGGGCATCATGATTGAAAGGGTGGAGGGACAGCACAGAAGAGGAAGATCCTGGAGGGGTTGGATTGACTCAGTATCTGAGCTTAGGGTATTTATATTGGAGGCAGTAAGATTGGCTCAAGGTAAGGTAGAGTTTAGCTATTGTGCATCAGGTCACTATGGGTCAGAGTTGACTCAAAAGCACATAGCAACCACACATATGCTGGGGGGGGGGGAGCAATAGATAAGGAAGACTGAAGAAGAATTGATGCCTTTAAATCAGATTCTTTTTTTAATCATATTCTTGACAAGGAATATTAAATAGACTATAGACTTCCAAAAGAAGACACAAATCTTTCTTGAGAGAAATACAGCCAGAATGCTTTTGAAATTGAGGATAGCAACTTTGAACTCATGTTCTTTGGACATGCTATCAGGAGAGATCAGTCCCTGGAGAAGGATTTCATCATTGGTTAAGTTAGGACTCAGCAGTGGGCTCTAGTGTGGCAGAGGTGATGATGAGGATGGCACAGAATAGGACAGCTTTCAGATCTATTGTTTATAAGGTTGCTATGAGTCATTCTCAACTCAATAACACCTAACAGCATGTGCTCTCTCACGTTTACCTTGGACCAATCTTGCCTACTTTACTCATTTGCACTATTAGCTCTTGGGCCATTTGAACTGTTCACCCTAAACCCAGGGTTTAGGAATTTTGAGCATAATATTCTTGTTGATGTGGTTCAGTCTTTTGGCATCTTCCTTCCATTGCCCAAGGTTCAGAAGGGAGACACACTTTGAATTTCAGTGTCACTGGATTCAGTAGCCACCCACCCCTTCTCCCATCCTTTCTTGTGTTGTTCCTTAGTTCAAATGCAAGAACTAAAATTCTCACATGTGTGAGGCTCTACGGGGTTTATTATTACTTTCTCTTACTACTCTAAAGATTGAATTTTAATGAACCAGTGCACAGTCCTTCCAGAAACTTTTGATCCCCTTCCCTAGCCTGTAGGGCTACTTTCAGAATGTCTTACTGATCTTGCTTGCTTCCATCTCATTCCCTTCTTGACATCTTAGATCACAGTGTTTTGACATCAGGTTATAAGCACCATGATGAAATTATTCTTCAGACTTACAAGTATCCATGTGGTCTAGCCCTTCAGAGTATCTGGGTGACCCCTATCCTAGATTCATTATCTCCAAATTATCCCGCTTGGTTCTATTAACTAGGAGTTTAGAGGTGGACTTTGGGGACTGAAGACCACACCCCCTGACATTGTCAGATAGGGTGACAGTGAGCCCAGGAACCATGGTGGTGGGCTGGCTGACACCCAGGGCAGGAGCCATCAGGGCAGTAGTGCTAGGGTTAGTGTCACCCCTCGGCCGGCACCCCCATTCTCGGACTGCAGGGTGTGGGCAAGCAGGACACAATGTCCACGGGTCTCCACCTTGTGCAATGAGAGAGGAGAACTGTGGGGAGCCATGGGAGGCAGAGCTGGACAACTGCCCCACCCTTTGTGAGGTGACTTCATAAGTTACCTCACTGGGTGGCACCAGCCCTGGAAATGCCACTACTTTAGTAAGGGCTGTCATTTTAGGCACTGACCTCAGGATCTTGAATAATACCTCTCTTGCTTCAGAGTCTTTAACCATCTTCACTGTCCCCAACACCAGTTTCACACCCACTTCATCTAGCCCATGGAAAATCATACTCATTATAGAACTCATGTTGCCACATGCTCTTCTCAGAAATTTATGGGACATAGAATCATGCTATGGCAATATTTATCTGGCGCTAGCAAACTCATAATTTGTCATTCCCCAAATATTTTTAAAATACTTGGGATTGCACTATTACCTTTGCTTTAAAGTTTGAGTTTCTAACTATGAAAGGTCATTGTAGAGAATGTATAAAATACACACCAGTGCAAAAAAAAAAAAGCCAAGATTTACCTAGATAGATGAGAGTGGCTGAGGACAGAGCAAGGCTCGGCTCCATTGCTCATAGGGTTGCTAGGGGTCCTAGGCAGCTTGATGGCACTTAACAGCACCAACATACCTGCGCCACCTAGTTGTTGTTGTTGTTATGTGCCGATGAGTCGTTTGCGACTCATAGCGACCCTATGTACAACAGCCCTAAACCCTGCTCTATCCTGTGCCAATCTCATTGCCTCTGACACACCCATCCCTATTACCCGAGTCACTGAATCAATCCACCTCATAGAGGGTCTTCCCCTCCTGCGCTGTCCCTCCACCCTACCAAGCATGATGTCCCTCTCCAAGGACCTATCTCTCCTTACAACATGTCCAAATTATGTCAGACGAAGCCCCAGAATCCTTGCCTCCAAGGAGTAGCCTGGTTTAACCCTCTCCAGGATTAATCTGTTTGTTTTCTTGGCAGTCCATGGTACATTCAATACTCTTCTCCAGCACCACAGCTCAAAAGCATCCACTCTCCTTCTGTCCTCCCTAGTCATTGTCCAACTCTCTGATGCATAACAAGTGATTCCAAAGACCATGGCCTGTATCAGGTGCACCTTAGTCTCCAGAGAGACACTGTTGCTCTTGAGTACTTTAGAGAGGTCCCTAACAGCAGACTTTCCCATCGTAATACGTTTTTTGATCTCCTGGCTGCTGGTGCCAAGACTGTTGACTGTGGAACTGAGCAAACTGAAGCTGTGAACAATCTCAATCTCTTCGCCATCTATCCTGATGCTACCGATTGGTCCAGTGGTGAGAATTTTTGTGAGAATTTCTTGACATTGAGCCTCAGGCCATATTGAAGGCTGCAGTCCTTGACCCTCTGCAGCAAGTGCATGAGGTCCTCCTCAGTTTCGGCAAGCAAGGTTGTGTCATCTGCATAACGCAGATTGTTAATAGATCTTCCACCAATCCTGACGCCACACTTCTCCTCATAGAGCTCCAGCCTCTCAGATAATCTGCTCTGCATACAGGTTGAAAAGGTATGGAGATAGGACCACCTAGAGATAATTACAATATGTTTGTTTTCACAAGTTTATTTTAATCTCTTTCCCCAGCTGTGTAGTCCTGAAACAAGTTCAGTTTTCATAATCATCTCAATAATTCATTAAAGTGATGTTAATGTAACTCAAGAAAAATCTAGATTTAACATTTCAGATTATTTTTATTGTACATATTCTTGCTTATTTTATGTTATTTTACTCTTCTGCAATGTCTTGACTGTTCCCATATTTTCAAATGTAACACAAATAACATTCATAGGTAAATAATTCGATTACATATATCACATGCTGGTACACATAGTAAATTCAAGAGTAAGAGAGTTTGAATGGTTTGCTAGAAATATGGAACATGCATATTATATATGTGAAAATACACTAAGTTTTTTTATGACTACTAACCAATGAGTCCAAAGATTCTCTGTGAACAATGGCTTGGTTTTTCTAATGGAATAGATTGTACCATGAATTACTCCTGTATATCATTTAAAATATTCAGGTAAGGAGTTCATAATCTTGTTCAATAATACATTGTATAATTTCATTTATAAACATAGATTATTTATAATGGGTTGTATGAGGATATACTGAATTTTTTATATTTCTGCCAGGTGGGACCAGTTCTTAGGGAGAGACAGCATACTTGGAAAGGTGGAGGGACAGCACAGGAGAGGAAGACCCAGAATGAGATGGATTGACTCAGTGACTGGAGCAATGGAATTAGGTCTGTTGGAGACAATGTACGGTCACTATGAGTCACAGGTGACTCAGTGGCACATAACAACAAGAACAACAGAGCCCCCGCTTAGTGTTAGTCTTTAAGAAAGAAGCTTGCACCCTGTTTGAGGCTGTAAGGAGATTCATGAGTGTCATGTAGTCCCAGGTAAGTTGTAGCTGGTCAGTGCCAACTCTTGAAGCTTCTAGCAAGGAATAGTCACTGTGGCTGGGAAGAATTCAAGGTAGATCAAGATCTAAAGCTAGAGCTTGAGGGCAGGGAAAGACAGGAAGTGGAGAGAAAAGTTATTTTGATACTTTTTGTAATCAAGAAAATGTCAGGGTACCAGGAATTATTATCAACCTGAGAATATGACAAGGCCTAGGGTAGGAATCCAGTCTGACTTTCCCAGCTCTGAGTTCTGCCCATTACATTTCTAACTATTCAACTGACAAGTCTCTCATACTTCCATCTTTCTTTAACTACTGTTAGAACTATTATTAAATATCTCAGGCCTCACATCAACTTGCCAAAACTTTTGAAAAGCTTTTTAGAAATGTTTATTTTCTAACCTAAAAATATGTTTTGTTAAAACCCCACAATTACTGAATGCTTAGTAGCTGATGATTCAAAGACAACAAAAATTCATAATGTATTCCAGTTTGGCCAAACTGAGATATCACTGTGACACTTTAGTACTACATTAAAAGTACTTCTGTCCTTATTGGTTTATATACTGAATTAGCAAGCATTTTATCATTTGAGTAACACAGATAACTGTTCAGTCCATAGGCAGCCATAAAAAAAAATCACATTGTTTTGAATGGTCATACAATTAGATGACAGGCAAGAACCTTGAAAAAATGGGCAAATGGTAAGGTGGCTCTTTGTGAGGAGCTCAGGGCTGTGAATTGCAGGGGAACACACTGGAGCTGAAGTCAGAGAAACTGATGCTGGCAGAGCCATCATGTAGCTGTATAATCTCAGCATATGGTTTCTCCACCTCTCCAGGAGACAGATAAACTCAAAAGACTAATTCTCCTATTCTATATGCTACAAATGAGTGAGTGTGTAATCCTTTTCTAGGAAACCAAGAATACAGAGATCTGCTGCTTTAAGGGAAGATGATGCGATCTCTAGTTCCAAGTTCCTCATCCAGTTTTAGGTGTGTCCAGCTCAGATGTTCATTACATCATCAGGGAAAAGGGCCAATAAAAGCCCAGATCTCTCAGGCTATAGAATTTCCTTACAAATTGGAGTGGACAAAGTAGCTGCAGTGTCTCCAAACCAAACGTTGCATGTTCTTGGTTATTACTGAAATGTATTTTGTGTTCTGCATCTTGTTAAAGTTCTCATGATGTGTTCTGTAAAAGTCTGTTGGCCTCCTGTGAATGGAGAATATGCCTTTCATTATCTGTTACCAGTTAACTCTGTTGATTCAAATCCAAGGTTATGGGATGGACTTCATCTGGGTCAATTGGCTTCCTGCAGAGCAGCTCTTTGCCTGCCTGGCGTTTTCATAAATTCATGAATTTGATCACTGGAGCATACATGTATGCCTACCTCAGTGTAACGTATTCCTGCTGCTGGAAGAATCTCTCAAAGCCCATGATCACTAACTGTGAGCTCAATGCCAAATCATTCTTTATGTAGTCATCAGAGATCCTGATGACCTTTCATGCAACCAACCATCAAATTCTTCTACCTTGAAAGACAGTCTGATAAAGCTGCCTAGTTACTGAAATCTGACTCACTGCAAAGCACTTTGCTGAACATTCTACACAGATCCACTCCCTTGATCCTCACAATCATTGCATGCATTGTGCAGCATCTTTGTTCCACTTTGGCATTTAAGCACGCTGTGACTGAAGTCAGTTTTCTAGAGGCCCATCTCCAGGCACTGGCAGAGCTAAGACTCATCTCCAAGTCTGTCTGACCCCAGTGATCTCATCTTGACACTTTCTTAGGGTATTTCATGGTACACTGAAAAGAATTTGGGACTGTAGAAACTGATAGTCCCCTCCTTGTGGAATAAAACTGAGACAGGCTGAGGTGTAATGGAGCAGGTCCAACAGTGAGCAGAAACCATGAAGCACCTGTGGCCAGGGCCAGTTTAAACCAGAATTTAGCTGGTGTCCTAGAAACCACTGCATCTAAAAGCTGCCATGTAAACCTGATTGCTCTTTTCTTTGTTATCCTACTAAGTATTCAAACAAGAGGTGTAGATTACTGATGAGGAAAGTCAGTCTTTCCGTCCCATCGGGCCTAAATTGAGCAGGTTGAGAGACAGAATTGTAATCTTGCTACCATCAAGACAGGAGAAGCAGTGAGTACAGAATATGCATTTGGGCCAAATATTTCTGCAAAAGACAAACTAGGACTGAGACTAACAGTAGCAGCAGCAGAGTTGGTGGGGAACTAGAGATCCATGTGAGAGAGAACTGAACTAGAACTGCCATCCACGGAGCCAAAGCCATGGCCTCCCCCAGGTAGGGGGCCGTGATAGGAGGGAGTATAGAAACCATGATTGGCAACCAAACCAGGAGACTGTAGGTCAGAAGGCCTTCAGACATTGCTGAGAAACTGCCCTGACAAGTATTTTTTTTATCCTGTTTCTAACCTGAATTATAACCTGTTCATTTCCTTAATATACCCCATAATCTTAAGTATGGTGTTTGAGTTCTGTATGAACATAGCAACAGATTAGTGGGCCCAGTAATAAAGCAGAGAGTCCTGGAATGAACAATTGATGTTAGATCTGTTAGGAAAAGATGTGGAGGATAGCCTGACTTCATGGAAGTTTGTTTTGTGGTGTTGAAGTTGTGAATGGGAACTGTAACCTCTTGTGGAATTAGTAGAGGTCAGAAGACACAGCTGCCCTCATGCTGGCCACTCTTCATACAATTAGTGTCAGAAATGGCATTCATTGCAATGACTCTAGCCTCATGGGAGCATGGAATTTTGTAAGACTAAAATGCTAAGGACATGGTATAAGTAAGAATAAGTAAGATGGTCACTTCTATTGTGCTGAGATGTGGAAAAACCACTTCTAGAGTGGTCTGAACAGAAAGCAGTGGCCTGTGGACTTACGCATATTAATGGGAGCTAGTTACAGGAGAAGATGAAACTGGGATGGTTTAAGGAAGTTATATTTTAAAGTTTAAGTATTTATCTGAATTTACTGTGGATATTGAATGCTGCTTCTTTGTGTTGTTATTGTCATGGTTATGTGTAGTCAAGTGTAATGAAGGCCAAACTAATCTAACTATTTAGCTCAGCAATAAGATAACAGTGAATTTTTTCAATAGAAGGAAGTTGTAAAAGCCTCCTCTGTTAGGACATCAATTTATACTGCCTTAATTTTTATGTATGGTGTGAGGTCTGGATCTTGTTTCATTTTTCCTGGAAATGGGTTTTCCGTTTGGTCAGCACTGTTTGTTAATGACACTACTGTTAGGTCATTGAGTAAGTCCTTCCTTGTCTTCTGGCCTTGTGGTTTCGTCTGGGTAGTTTAATTTCAAATTTCATCATCAATTAATGTGTTTAAGTATATTGGAACTCTGCTCTTCCTGATCTTCTGACCTTCACTCACACTTATGTGGAGAGGGACAGCTTTGGATGCACTGAGTAACTCTGAGAAGTGTTTTAGTGAAAGTTCAAGAAAAGGTCCTTAGTAACTTGTCATTTTCTTTTGAAATTTTGTAATTAGGCTTAAAATGAAAATTGCTTTTAGGAAAATTTCTCTTTTTCCTAATCAGCAGTGCAAAGTAAAGCTGAAAGTTTCATTGTCTCTTTTTAAAAAAGGAAAGTCTGGCTCCCTTCACTGTTGACAGTGTTAAGGGTACATGGAATTGAAGAACTTCTTTCGATAATCTAGGTTGTTTCTGTTGTCCTATTTCTGGGAAACTATCATTTTTAAAATGAAACATCTCTTTCCCCTTTCTTATTCTTTAAAGGCTTTTCTAAATTATTGACGTTTGAAGATGTAATAGAACCCATTTTGCATTCTTTTTGTGACAAAAGAAAGTCCTTCACTTGTGGCCTCCTTTTATCCTCATCTCCCCCATCCATCACTTTGTTCATCTGCTTCTTTAATTCTTCCTTTCACTAAAGAAGTACTGCTTAGCATGTGTTATGCAAATCATAGGCACTCAGGAAGTAAGGAGATGAAGACAAAGATTCTGTCCCTCCGAGGACTTACTGTGTAGTTCAGAGGTCACAGTTTACGTGGTTGTGAGAGCCAGAAAGATCTGTGTGTGAACTGGATGGGGCAGGGACTGGACAATCGAGTGGTTAGGACAGTCCAAAGTGAACAGGTCAGCCATGACTCAACCCAGACTGATTCGAACCAGCCTGGAATGCTGGCCTAGCATGGTCAGATCTTCCCATTTATTAAGACAACTCAGAAATCCAGATTTATTAAAAAAAAAGTGTCATCTTGTAATTTTTTTTAAGTGTTGGCAACTAATTCATATTCTTCTAAAACATTGTGTGAGCCAAAGCATATTCAAGTGCTGAATTCAACCCATGAGCCTCCAGTTTGGGGTCTGGCCAGTGAGGTAAACCATAACATGTATGAAATCATTAACTGTAAATGCAGCCCATATGACTAAGAGACTTAATGAGGGGTACAGAGCATTTGTGCTAGAAGACTTCAGAGGAACGAGAATGAAAACAAGAACTGAGGAGATGGGAGGAGGATGGGCTCCAGGTGCTTGAGGCCTCAGCTGTGCAGAGCATGGTGGGGGGTGTGGTTAGGGAGGGGTAGGGACATGCTGAGGCCTAGGGATCTGTCTGTAAACTGGAACCCCAGACTGAAGTAGTTGAACTTTACCTTTTATGTCATAAGAAGGAAAAGAAAAAAACAACCCTTCATTGCTGTTGAATCAGAGACAACTCATAGCTGGCCCTTTAGCTGGTTTTTGAAGACTCAGCATTGCACAGAGCCACTGAGAAATTTTTGATCTGCCATTTTAGAATATAAAATCTGTTTGCGTGCGAGAAGAAACTATTAGAAGATATTTGCCTTAGTGCTTTCTCTTGTTCTTCCTTCTACTTCTTTCTCAAGCAGTCATCACCATATTCCACATTACCTTCCCTTTCATACATTTCTGTAGAAGATTCCTTGTCCCAGCAAACCCACCACCACAGAGTGATTTCCATCAAATTTTTGAGACTGCAATCCTTACAAGAGGAGGCTGCCCATCTTCCTCATATGAAGCAGCTGGTGGATTTGGTCAGCAGCCTAGGACAATAATGTTCTGTACCATCTGTTCGGCCTACAGGTTGAAAAGGTATGGAGACAGGACACATCCCTGGCGTACACCCTTCCCAATTTTGAACCATGCAGTGTTTCCTTGTTCTGTTCTGACGACTGCCTCCTGGTCCAAGTATAGGTTTCGCATTAGCACGATCAAGTGTTCTGGGATTCCCATTCCCAGAGTCAGCCACAGTTTGTTATGATCCACACAGCCAAACGCCTTTGCATAGTCAATGAAACACAGATAGACATTCCTCTGGTATTCTCTGCTTCCAGCTAAGATCCAAGATCCATCTAACATCAGCTACAATATCCCTAGTACCACGACCCCTTCTAAACCCAGCCTGGACTTCTGGCAGTTAGAATCTTGTTTGCATGTGAAATCAATGAGATTGTTCTATAGTTTCCACACTCTGTTGGGTCACCTTTCTTTGGCATGGGAATTGCCCTAGATTAGAATAAGCAAATTAAATTGAGCAGAATTAGAAACCAAATACCCTTAGGTACCACCTCCACCTGAGTAAAAATCATTATTTAAGTAACGGAGAAAGAGCCTGAGTTTTGCAGCGATTAAACATATATAGCAAGGAGTTGGAAGCAGCCTAAGGGCCCATCAACAAATGAATGGATAGAGAAGCTGTGGTATGTTCACACAATGGAATACTATGCTACATTCAAAAACAAGGAACTCATGAAATAGTATTCAAAATGGGTGACCCTGGAGGACATTATGCTGAGTGAAGTATCTCAGTCACAAATACTGCATAGTGCCACTGTTGTAGAATGGGACTGACATCGGGGTTGGGGTAAGACTGAGAAAAACTGGATAAATTATGTATACTGTATTGAAATAGATGAGGGAGGGAACAGATTAAATCAATATATGATGGGATATTATGGTTATCACAGGAGTCTAGAATGAAGGTTACATAGTGGAGTGTACTCGGGGTGGGGGGATTGTACACCAATGAAGGAATTTATCTTTTTTTCGGAGAGAAGAGCGAACTGGGGCGGGGCGGGGGCGGCAGGGAGAAAAGTGCAACAATGGATGAATGTAAATCCAAAATCTTTGTAAATATTTATTAAAATTAATAAAATGAATTTTTTTTAAAAAAACCCAAACATGTAGCTAACCAAAAGACTGGTGGCTTGAATCCTGTAGTGGCCCTGTAGGAAAGATGTGGCAGTTTCCTTCCTGAAATATTATAATTTTTTTTCTACTCTCAGTTTGTCATGCAGGCTTGCATATTGCTGTGTCACCAGTATTTCCAACAAATACCAGTAGAGTTCCCATAATGGTCAAATTTCAGGGACATTTCCAGATGAAAACAGACTATATGGATCTACTTCTGAAACAGTTGACCAGAGAAAACCTCATCTATGCAGAACAGCAGAACATATCCTAGTAATCGGAAAGATGAGCGTCAGTGAACAGGCGCAAACATGGCAGTTGGGAAGATGGTGAAGCAGTGGGCAGCGTTTCATCCTGCTGTGAGGACAGTCACCGTGAGGTGGGACTGATACCAGGCTTCTGCAGAATGGAATTTAGAGGCGATTGATTCTTTTTGTCTTTCCCAATTTAAAAATAAATAACCAAACGGGGGGAAAATTTAAAAATTACTTCTCACTAATGATTTCAGCCAAGCATTAAGGATCTGATTTAACTTATTTTACTGCACAACTGACTTCTGTGTTGTTGTTGTTGTTGTGATTGCTATTGCCACATTATTACTGTTTTTTACTATAGTATCTGAATAGTTTATTATTTCAATTCATAGAATGGCAGCTTTCATTTTCTCGGGGGGAGGGGATATTTATTTGCTTTTTCTTTTTAAGGACCTGGAGAGGCTAAATTTAAAGGCTCCTGCATGTCTTCCTCACCCTACACAATCACTAGATTATATTCAGATTTAAATACTTTCTTGCCCAGAATTTGACAGTTGTTCAGAACAATTATGAGTATTATTTTCATTTTTTCATTTTTTAACTGGGTGCTTGGCTCTTTTTCTTTTTTCTTAAAAAAGAAAATAAATAAATCCCCTGATTTGCTATCCTTTCTAAATTTATAAGCTCATAGGAAAAGAGGTCAAGTTGTAGAAAAGTTCATAAAAAATTTGGACTTCTAGGCACTTACAGGAAAATCAATATTTAAACCATGTCATGACATTAATGGAGAAAAATGAGTTAATAAATAATGCTTTGCTCCATTATTTTAATTATGGAGAAGAAACCTTGTCAAATGTTAAATTCTTTCCATTCACTTGTACCAAGAAAATCACTGGTTAATATTGTTGACCAACCCCTTTTAACAGCATTGCTATCAATACAAAATGCTCCCTTCTGGTAGTGTAGTATGGTACTTGTTGAGCTACTAACCAAAACGGTTCAAATCCGCCATAGACTCTGTAGGAGAGAGATAGGTGGTCTCCTCCGGCCAGATTTACAGCCTCTGAAACCCAGTGCAGGGTCCCTCTGAGTTGGAACAGACTCAGCAGCAATGGGTTATGCTTGGAAAGGGGACCTCTCAGCCTCCTTCCAAACCCCTCCTTCTGAAACCCCTCACTGGAAGCAGGAGGAAGAACCTTTGTTTTGTGGTGTTTGTTCTGTTTTTGTTTCTTTGCCTCTGATTCTAGAGATCCCAGAAGAACAGCAATTTGGAAAACGAATTTGAGATCTGTTAGAAACCTTCTAGTGCTTCCTTTCCTGCCAGAGTTACTGGGTTGTTGCGAATGCATTTGGGATTTGGCAGTTTGGGAAGGAAGAGGATGTATCAAAGTAAACATCTCGTGAACCTTGTGCTTCGCAGTTTAATTTACTAAGTCGACAAAACCTCTGACTATTTCCTGTGTATTTTAAAGACCAGATTGGCCACCAGCTCCTCAGTCCTGATACCTTTGTTTTCTAACTCACTTTCTCCCTTTCCACTTTTTTAAGATTATAACCATTCATCCAGGTGTGAGGCTGGGTGTGTGTGTGTGTGTGTGTGTGTGTGTGTGTGTGTGTGTTAAGATTATAAGCATTCATCCAGGTGTGAGGCTGGGGGTGTGTGTGTGTGTGTGTGTGTGTGTGTGTGTGTGTGTGTGTGTGTGTGTGCGCCTCTGTCTGTGTCTATTTATGTCTCTGTGTGTGAATGTCTGTGTGTCTGTGTGTGTAGATCTGTATGTGAGCGT